>NC_134213.1:24315909-24618939 GCF_965140235.1 Caretta caretta | reverse complement strand
TTATGCAGACCCTGTGTCTGAGATGTCAGGCACACAGATTATTTCACTTTTGGGAAATTACTTTGACTGGAGACCTAAAACAGTAATTTCCAGCCACATTTTTCAGGAGCACCATTTGAAATATTAAATTAGGGGACTGACCTGCTGTGAAGGCCCATTCTGCCACTTGGTCATGGGCTTCCCCGTTAAGTGGGTGATTTCTGTCAAGTGTGGCCTGGCCCCCACACAGGGTCACCTGAACAGGAAATCCATAGATTCTGAGCAGCAAAACAAATAGTCTGCAGAATTAGCCCCCTGGGCAGGGCAAGGCAAGGCAAGGCAAGCAATCAATCTATAGGCCTCGTGTCTCTCTGGGCTGGGGCATAGTTTAGGCAGTTTCCACAGCAGCTGGCGGGTAGTCCAGGTTCTCAGGCTTTACTACCAGGGGCACTGCAGGTTCCTCTGCAGAAGCCAGCAGTGTACTCCCTTCCTCCTGCATCCCTACACTTGATTGGTCTGGGCTGCCTTCTTTTATCTGAATTCTCCACTTGGAGCATGTGCAGCAGGGAAGAGGGGGCGTGGCACCCCATCACCCCCTCCCCTTTCTGTGGGCCATACCCTGGTACACCTACCCCAGTCTTTTTTCTTCTCTCCTTTCTTTCCCCTTCTTGTCTATATCCATTATTTTGTCTTTTCCTCGGATTAACTCCCACCTTCTCTGCTGGCTCCTGTTCCTAATTTCTCCTTTCAGCAGGAGACTTCATAATGCTCAGAATAAAGAGGATTCCATTTGTGATTCTGGGAGATTGAACTCTATGTACTCTCCCAGTCGAAATGAGTGTTGTGAAAACACAATGCTAAAATCTTTCGGGTGGTTGACTTGTTTTAGTTTTAAGATTTGACATGTACAAGTAGCCAGCACCTGAGAGCTGGGGTGTTTGTTGTGTTTTTTTTTTTTGGGGGGGGGGGTGGAATTCACAACACTTCACTTGTTTTTCATCCAAATTTTCCAACCAGCTCTAACCATTTGTATAATCATTTATAATAGTACCCACGATTGCGCTGGGAGCTCTAAAATAATTTAAGAAGGCAAGATCCTGCCCCAAAGAGCTTGCTAATGAAGGCCCAATGCTACAATCAATCCATGCAGCCAGACCCCTGAATCCCTCTTGAATTCCCCTGCCTTTAAATGGGACTCCATATAGTCATAAGGATCTGCCTACACAGGTCTCATTGCAGGGCTGGGGCCCAAGACAAACAGATAAGGGACGGGACAACAAATTCAAACATACACACAGGAAGTGAGGTGATCTTGGCACACATCCTATTGGTTTGTGGATTTTTATATTTCTTAAATATTTTTATTACCTCTCCCCTACCCAATTCCTCTATCTTCAAAGCCCTGGTCTCCTTGCCTTTAAAAGTCAAAGGTAAATTGGTGGTACAAGCTAAACATGGACAATTAGCCTCTGAAATAGACTCTCATCTGTCCTAGTCATCCTTGGTCCTATTTTAAAATATTTCCTTACTGGGTTTATTCAGCTCTTACCCAGTTAGTCCAACTACCTCATCTTACTCTAGCTCCCAGCCATTCTCTTCCCCTCCCCCCCCCCATTGAACAACTGTCTTAGTCATCCAAAACCCCTCTTCCTTGCCCGGTATCACTCTCAGATCCACTTCCACCATTCCTCCTCACCCCCAACAGATAATCTCCCAGTTCTGTATCTCTGGACCAGGGAGCTTTCCAAGGTTCTTTAACCACAGCTGCAAGAGAACATTTGGGATGAGGAGGTACAGTATACCCAGGGTCAGTTCAACTTTCCATGGTTCCCTGATGCTGAAATCTGATGCCAAATGTAGTGGAAACCACTATAGTGGGTGGGGGCTGGCTCACTCATGTTGAGAACACTGAATGACTGTGGAACTTCAATTTTGCTGTCTATATTCTTGTTACACTAATTTATTTACTCCACCACTTTGAAGGAAACAACATTTTTACGCTTTCATAATTTGATAAGAGTTTTAGATTTCCTTTGGTCATAATTCAAGGTGCCAGATGTTCTGCATTTTGCTCCAGTTCCTTACAAGTGACGCTTTTCTGCGATCATAGCATTTGGGGATGTCTCACACAACCATTTCACTTCCATTTTTATATTATCAGTAATTTCATTTTGTATTAAAAGGCTTAGGGCAATGTACATCTAACATCTATTGATCCCAGGCAATGCTAAAAGGTATGTTTGTTAAAAGACATAGGAATTCAGTACCTTAATGTTTCCTTTCAGTTCTTTTCACTTATAAAATACAGTCTGGGTCATGATCTGTGTTTTGCTCTTACATATACTATAACTCTGTGAATATAATATGCAGTTTGTTCTAGAATGAACAAATCTGAGTTCCAATTACAAAAACTCTCCATACAGAGAAAAGCTAATTAACATCTATGCTTTGCTCCCCGTCCCTGCTTTCCTCCTGCAATTAAGTACAGTGAACATTGTATTAATGTTACTTATTCTCTAAACAATTTACCAGACCAAATTTATGCATAAGATTGGTCAGTTCAACTTTCAAACATAAAATGATAAAAAGAAAACCAAGTGGTAAAATGCATTGCAACTTTAATGTTCATGTAAAATAAGACATGTTCTGACTCAAATTGAAATTCAGTAAAGTCTCATCTTAGAGAAGTTAGAGGTGGAAAAGACTTATAAAAACACATCATCACAAACATTTGCCTGCAATGGCTGCAGGACATATTCAGTCCCCAAGACAAAGTACATATTAGATGGTAGGGAATGCATCTGATATTTAACTCATAAGAACAGATTTAAAGAATTAAAGCTAATGTTTAAAATCAAATTTACATAAGTTGAGAGAAGGTACTGGGCATCTGGGGTCAGGCTTCAGTTATGAGGGATTACAAGTATCTGTTACTAGGGTCACAAGATACATACATAGTACATAACCAGCATAGACCCAGATTGGGGTGCAGGAGTTTTTAAAGCGTCAGTGAATAAGTGATCTCAGGTATGCCACCCATAGAATGTATTTAGAGTTCAAGTCAGTACTGGTGTAGCAAATAGATACATGGGTGCGGCGCAGCCCTTGGTTTGTCAGGGAAGGAAGTTTTCAAGGAGCAATAATCACACCTCGGATTAACCTAATTGGCCATGCTACTGTCACTGTTACTCTTCATCTTATTGAAAAGGCCAAGAAGTAGGGAAACTGCACTTGTACGGGTGTGTGTGTGTGTGTGTGTGTGTGTGTAAAAACATGATAGTGAAGAGAGGTATAAAGGTCTTGTCAGCATGACTTTGACTTATTACTCACAAGTCGCATAGCCCCGAATAAAGAAATAAAGGGACAGATTCTCAACTAGTGTAAGTGGGCATATCTGTGGCTCCATTAACTTCAATTGAGGTACACTGATTTATAGCAGCTCAGGATCTGGCCCAAAACTCTTATTTCACATCACGGGACAGTATATTCTGTATATGCTGCAGGGAAAAAAAAAAAGATTGTTTTAGAGTGTTAACATTTTATGGGGACTATTTTTTGCATCTCTCTACTTGTGAAGCCAGGTGTTTTAAGCTACCAGGAGTACAAATGTAAGGAGATCAAGGTATTGTAGATCATTTTTAGAGACTATGACTCCCTCTATTTATACACAAAATTGTCATTTTTTAAAGTCAAATATCTCAGGTCTTTCCAGAGCTGAAGCCAGTCCTGGGTTTCATTGGGAATCTGGTGGTCTCAACTATGGTATAAAATTTGCAGAATCATGAGATGCCAGACCTTAACCATATCAGTGGAGTAGGACTGATTCCTGCCAATCCAGGTGCTTGCACAAGTAGGTAGCCGATTCTCAGCTGTCTTGCATTCAAGATGGATTCAGGAGGGGATGATGCACTCAAGATCAGGCAGTCTGTCTGACACAAGGCACAGAAAACCATTTGAGTCAGGAAAGAAAGTTAGCGCAGCCCTTATTGACCTGATGTCAGCCTATGGCATTCTGTGGCACACCAGGCTGACTGACAAGCTGCTGTTGAAATTTATTCCATATTGGCTGAAGGTGTGGTTCATCTGAGAAATGATTAACCAAAGTTACATCCTGCAAGTCAGGCAGAAAATCAGTCATCTTAAACATCTCTGCAAAGTGCTTCCACAAGGATCAATTTTGGTTCCCCTTTTTGTTCAATACGAACACATGACCTTCCTGGAATGTGGGCTGAGAAGTATGTGTATGCTGATGACATCTGTATTGCTGACACAGGAAACTATTCCCATAGAGTTGAAGTGAATCTCAGGTCAAGACATGTTTCAGAGTAGCAGCTGTGTTAGTTTGTATCCGCAAAAAGAAAAGGAGGACTTGTGGCACCTTAGAGACTAACCAATTTATTTGAGCATAAGCTTTCATGAGCTACAGCTCACTTCATCGGATGCATGCAGTGGAAAATACAGTGTGGAGATTTATATACACAGAGAACATGAAACAATGGGTGTTACCTGTATGGGTGTTACCATTGTTTCATGTTCTCTGTGTATATAAATCTCCCCACTGTATTTTCCACTGCATGCATCCGACGAAGTGAGCTGTAACTCACGAAAGCTTATGCTCAAATAAATTGGTTAGTCTCTAAGGTGCCACAAGTCCTCCTTTTCTTTTAGTCAAGACATTGACATTTTGACCACTTATTTCCACTAATTCTTAGTGAAACCAAGACAGTTGCAACTACTTTCAATCTAAACAACCATCTTGCCAAGTGACCCATCCTGATCTGTGCACAGGGATGGCTGCTGCCATTCCAACCAGTTGTCACATACTTAGGAGCAAAACTCAACCATTGCCTGATGTACTGCCTCACCTGAAAATGAGCATCTGAAAATATCATCTCTTCCTGTTCCACCTTAATACAAAAACGATCAGGAATCTCCTGGGGAGCAGACCCTACATCTTTAGTGACCTTTATGTTTGCTCCAGCTGAATAGTAATCTAGGGTTTGGGGGTGCAATCACCACTCTCAGCTTGTCAACATGGAGCTGAATTTGGTCACTCATATTATTAGTGCAAGACAGACACCAGCTTGTGGTTTTCCCCTGGGGTGCTCCACCCCGAGTCCCTGCCCCCACTCTGCCCCTTCCCCTGAGGCCTCGCCCCACCCCTCCCCAAGGCCCCAGCCTCGCTCCGCCTCTTCCTGTCCCCACTTCATCCCCTCCCCAAGACCCCTGCCTGCTGGTCCGCTGCTCTCCAACCTCCCCCAAGCCCCTCCTGGAGTTGCCAAACAGCTATTTGGCGGTGGCTGCTGACCAGCTGTTGGGTGGTGTGGCTGAACAGCTGTTTGGTGGTGCCCCCGATTAGCTCAACAGGCTACTGTCTAGCTTGTCCAGTCTAGCCACAACATGACCAGATTAGCTAGGTTTCCTCTCCATCTGTCTGTGGGGCACATCTGGATGGCAGTTTATAATGCTTAGCCTCCCTTGATATAGAGCTTATCTTCTGGATATGGAACCTGGACATTGAGCTCTGATGTCTGCATATGAGAAGGAGGTGGTCCTCCCAATGCAGTTTCTACATCAACAGAATGGACAAGTTGCCTCAGGCCCTGATCCCATGGGGTATAGTGGACCCTCAACTTCCACTGAAGTCAGTGTGAACAGAGTGATCTTGGGCCCCTAGTTACTGTATAGTGTCATCAGGTTCTTAGATTTTAAAATAAACTTAAGTAGCTTCTGTTGTTGTAAAGTGTTTGTTTTTAGTTGCTTGTCCATACTTTATTTTTATATACAGTTTTGTATCACTGTTTTAAAATTGATATTTATAATAAATACATTAACAAAATAAACTTTTATGTGTAAGGATGTCACTGTTTTGAGCTGTTATCTATTCAAAAGCCAAAGCTGAGTACAAATGCTATCTACATTGCCATATAAAACTGTATTCACTTTTGTATATATGTCTTGACTCTGTTTCTAGCCCTGTCACATGGTATTAAACTATAAATCTTTCCCCTAATCCAGCATTGAATATTGCCAGCCCTGGGCCTTAGATCTTTCTTTTTATCTGATTCACATTTGGACAGGAAAGAAAGAAATATTTTAATAGCAGTTCAATATAATAGTAATATCAGAGAGCTGAAAATAACGTAGGAATTTGAAATGTCAGATGCGGTTCCAATGTAAATCCTTACGGGTGAGGACAAAAGGGCACAATCAATGCCTTTTACTACCAGATTGCAGGTTTTATCATGTGGTTGCAGAAAAAAAGAAATACATATTATGCATATATCTAACAATACAGGATTCATTGTACAAATGAATGTCCACCACCTGCTTCGAGGGCCATTTTTCAAGTGCTTTGAAAGTGAAGCATCCCAGCTGTGAAAGAACAGATACTTTCGTTGGTTAACATAGCATCCATCATGCACTAAAAAAATCCTATTTCTCAGTCTTGAACAGGGAAGAAAAGGGGGGGGGGCATCACAGTGTGACAAACTGCTAAAAATTTTTACTCAAGCATGATTATTTTTAGAATACATAAATAAGATATTTCAGAGCTTCTGAGAACTCTTCTAGCCTGTTAACCTTGTGGCGTTCATAAGTATGAATTCTCCCTGTACCATAACTTCAACCGCCATAATAGGCGAGAGTCTCAGCCCTCTTTGCAAGCATATTAACCTCTTTTTCCCCCTACTCTGGCACTTCAAAAATAATTTGAGTCTAATATTTTTTCAGAGGAACCAAAACCAAATAAATACAGAGATCTCATGAAAAGGCTTAAATTTGTCGGGTGGGGGGGGTATTTAAGGGTTGTGGTGGTAGGGGGTTGCTCAACCCTACCTATTTCCTATTGATATGATTTACTGTGTGAGTGTAGCAGACAGGTGGATTTGCATGAGTTGCCTGTGGAATGCACTACACTGTGGTAAACTGGTATCTGTGTTACCTAAGGAATATTTTGAAGGGTAGATAGAAGATATTTTGACCCCCTACAAGATTTGACTCTGATCCTTCCCACTCACTAACCTACAATATTTGAACATTGATTGCATTTATTTTAAACATACCTGCAGAATTTTGTTAAATGGCTGCTGGGCTTTACATCTATGTCTCATGTATTCAGCTTTTCCTCCTTTGCATCCTTGCTGTTTCTTCAAGGTCTCCTAATCTACACCCCTTCTCCCACATACTATCTGTGCTTTTACCCTCTACCTGCAATCAAGGCCTGCTCATTTGCACTCCTGGTCCATGCCCCTTCTTATGTGTACCCCCTTCCCATGTGCCTTCCTGAGACAATGTCTCTTCAGCTGTATCCCCTTTCCTCCGACAGCTGCACTCACTACCTATAATGCCTCTCCTCAACTGCACCCATTTCCCATACCACACATCTAGACCATGCCTCCTCAGTTGCACCCTCTTCTTATGCATCTTATTTGGCCAGGTGCTCTTCCTCGAACCCCCACCCAGCCCTTCTCGCTCCTGCCCCAGCTGCTCTTCCTCGAGCTCCCCTCCCAGCAATCTGCCAAGAGCAACCCGTGCTACCGGGACCCGCATGTTGCCTGGCGTCACGTGGACATAGCCGGGTCTGGGGGTCGCTACAGCTGGCTGGCGCACGCTGCAGCTGCATCTCCATCCAGCCAGTGGGTTTGGTTTTTAAATGCAGTGCATGCCCAGGGAGGCCGGGGACTGTGCTCTGCCTCTTCACGCGGGGCTCAGCTACCTCTCTTGCTTCAGTTGATAAAATATATCCATATGTCTAAAAAAAAAAAAACAAAACCCTAGTCCAGGCGATCAGAGGCGTTTATTTGTTTGGTGACTGTGATATGCATGCATGTGAAATAGCATTCACCAAGCAATGGGCTGTGGTCTGTGGAGTAGGGGGGCATGAGGTTTTAAACCATTCCCCGGGGGCGGGGGGGGGGGGGGGGTGAGGAGATTTAGCAGGCCTGGAGCTCCTGTCATTTGCTGTGAGTGGAATGACTAAACGTTTATTGAGGGAAATCGGGGGCTTTCAAAGCGTCTCTTCCTTAGCCACGGTTCACATCTCTCTCTCTCTCTCTCTCTCTCTCTCTCTCTGTGCAACACTCACCCTTGTTTCCTTCCTCCTCCCTCCCTCCCTTCCCCTTGCAGCGAATTAAATATTGCTTTTGTGAACTGGGGAATTAAAGTGTCTCTGCCTAATTCCCTTCCGTGTGCAATCCAGGCAAGGCGAGGACGCGTGCACACCCCAGATCCGTTCAATGAAGCAACACAGATCCACGGGTCCAAATGGGTATTTGGAGGAGGAGGAGGTGTAAAAGGAGCTACAGCAGCGGGCAGATTTGCAAGGAATAATTTAAAGTCCTCTCTTTTTTTCCCCCTTCCCTCCTCCCCCTCTCTCTCTCTTCTGCTCAGGATTTAAATGTCACTCAAAACATCCTCAAACCAGTTTTCTGTTCGTCTCTGCTTTCTTCTGAAGCATTAATTCGGCTAAACGCTGCATTTCAGCCGCTCTGGTGTTTTACTCAGAAAGGTAAGGAGGGTCTGTGAGTGGAAATGCACCGGGTATGGAATGGTCACTAAAAGCCCAGTTTTCTTTGCAGGGTATCCCGCTCCCCGACCCCATTCCGTAGCCAGGCTAAACCTACCTGAGGAATTTGCATTCCCTGCTAAAGGGGAAAAGAGCATGATCCCCCCCTCCCGCCCGCCTCCCCACACTTGCCCATCCTTGCCAGCCATTGCTGTACTCTTTAAGAGCCACGCTAAAATCGAATGGGAACATAAAAGGGAGACGTTCGTTTTAATTGCCTCCCTTTTCATGATATAAATAATCTTGAGAATTGCCTGGCTGGTAACGTCATATAGCGAGTCCCTCTCTCCCCTCCCCAATTCCTCTGACCTAGGAACAGCTCCTGCCAGGAGAGTAGGAAACATCCGAATCCCTTCTTACAAGAACCTGGTTCGTCATCATTGCATTTCCCCCCAGAAAGATTACCATAGGCTCAACCCTCTCCCTCCCTCCCCCCTGCCAATCTAGGTCCCTTTTTCTGCCCCTCACCTTTCTCCGCGTAGACTGTTTCCGGGGAGCGTAAAGTTAAGCTACCCCCCTGTCTGCCTCTCGCACGATTTGCATCCCCAGCTTCTTTTAAACCTCTTTCCCCCTCTGTTTCTAATCGGATCCTGCACATGTCCGCCCCCCGTTAAGCTAGGTTGCAAAACTGCCGTACCCTGCAACTCCTGAAACTTCCCTGCTTGCTGCAGTTTATATTATATTGGAGTAGACTGACAAAAAGGACAACAAAAATACACTTGATCCTTCTGTGGGATGCCTTTTTTTTAAAGAATGCATTTCCTTCTTCCCCTTTAATTTTTTTTTTTTTTTTTTTTTTTGGCAAGGAAATTTGCTCCATCTCCAGCAGCAACCACTGCTCCTTTTGATGTTGTGGTACGCCGTGCGCATGCGCTTCACATTAGAATTACTGCACTGGCCAGAATAAGTTGGATCTCTTCTCCTCTTCACTGAAACCCTAAATCATATCAAAAGCTAAAGGGATGTTGAGAGTCCGGAAAAGGGGCTACTTTGGGATTTGGTCATTCTTCTTAATAATAGCAATGGTGTGTGCACAGAGGTAAGTGACTGAGACGTCTCTTTTCCTTCACTTTGAATTGCCCTGTATGCTACTGTTCCCCGAATGGGGAGATCGGATCTGAGAAATAAGACATATGTATTATTGTTTTTTAGTGTCAATGACCCTAGCAATATGTCGCTGGTAAAAGAGACCGTTGATAGACTGCTGAAAGGCTATGACATTCGCCTGAGGCCAGATTTTGGAGGTAATTTGATTGCTTTTTGAATAGGAGATGTTACATACCCAGGCTGTGTCTCCTGTGTGTGTGTGTTTTTAAACGTGTTGTGGGTGCTGCTGCTTTGGTGTGTATGTTGCCATTTTTCTCAAGCTGACCGAAAGTTAAGCCAATTGTTACTGAATTTTCTTAACACAGGATGCTCTTAATGCGATCATTGAAATCTCCTGTATATTTGTAATCGGTCTCATTTGTGAGAGTGTGTGCTGATAACTTATTAACCCATAATTAAACCGTCGGTTAATTGGCGTTATTCAGATGAAAATCTCTTAAGTTTATCCAGCGTTTTTTCTAGTGAGCCGGTGTCTGTGACCACAGTCACTATTTTTGAGTACAAAAGATATGTTGTTAATTGATACAGAAAATGTCACTTAACCCAATGTTTGCTGCAACTTTGAACTAGTTGTGTGCCTGAATGTGTGTATACTACTCCAGAAAGCAATCTTAAGAGCCGGGTATAAATCATTTGAATCTCAGGTGAGATTCTCTTTTTCTCAGTTTGCATGTCGCATGTGTCGAGTAGAAAGAGTTAAAATGTGCAGTCCGATCTTTTCTCCCCCTCCCCCAGGTACCGATTTGAACTGGTTCATACAATAATCGATTTGTGTTTGTCTATCTATATAGCCAGTGTCTGTAGAGCCCCCGTTATTAACACGTGTGTGCATGTTACATAAAATGTCCCTACAGCTGACGGCGGAGGCAAAGGGTGAATACTCTGCAAACGGAGGGTTTTCCAGGTATCAAAGGAGAGCCTGTTTTGTTGTTACCAACACTCGTGCCATATCGCCCTTTGATTAGTCTTGATAACTCTGGTAAGAATGAGTTAAGTTCTTAGAGATCACATTGCGGACCATCTCGTTGGTTTGCAGGTCCCCCAGTGGCTGTTGGCATGAACATAGACATTGCCAGCATAGACATGGTATCAGAAGTCAATATGGTGAGTATTTAGTTTTTTTATCCCCTCTCTCTCCTGAAGATTGTGGTAATAATAAGCTTGGGGGGTTGGGGGAGAAATGTCTGATTATTTCTCATCTGGCTACACTGTGCAATGGCTAGTACTCCCCAACCGGTGATCAACCAACCATACTCTCCATTCTCCCCTCCACCCCCCAAACCTCCTGCTGTTCTTTGTGTGCATTATAAACCTGTTAAGGACTTGTTCTCCTCTTTGGCATTACGAGACACCGAATAGGGGCCGCCTTTGCCTATTTGCTACAGCAAATGTTACCAGTCCAAACCTGCATGCAGATTTTGGGGAGTAAAAAAAATCCATGAAAATCTATGGATAAATGCATGAAATCAGAGGGGGGTTGGATTTAGGGATGCTCAGGTTTGTGCCTCTTGCCCTCGCCTCTCCCCCTCCCCCGGAAAAATCCAATAAATTAATAATCTGCAATATAGTCTCTAAGGATTATTTTATATTATGACTCACAACATGTTCAAAGCTTGTACGATTTATTGACAGTCTTACTGTTTAGTAGCTACCACTTCAGACGTACTGTAAGCGCTATTGAGCGGGCCCTTGAGTTTATAGTCAGTGGAACAATGTTAGTCTTGTTTTGCTTCGTGCAAGAGCGCCCCCTGCTGACAACGGGGTTCCACTGCAGCCGAAAGACAAATTATAATACCCCTCAACTCAATCCCCGATTTGCTGTTAGTTCTTTGAAAGAGTTTACATTTATTTATTTTTCTTTGCACTTTGTGCCTATCGGGAGCGAAGGGACCCGAAAATACTTCAGCTAGCAAGGCCACGTTGGACTGCCTGCGAATTATTTGATGCACTTACAAGACCTTCATGCTTTTTCATATGCCAGTCACTGAGAAGTGCTTAAATGTGTGGAGGAAGTTTGTGAACTGGGTAGAGAACTAGGTCTATTCCTAGCTAGATTTCCTTACACTTGATCTAAGACTAAACTAGGTGTGGAACTACACTATGCAGCTATCTTTTCTCTTACGGATGAGGTGATGGCCCATTAATATACAGTTCAAAAATGTCACAAAGCATTGTGCTTTACATCAAAAGTACCTTTCAGATTATGTGGGTGGGAATTGAGTTCAAGTGGAGGTTTTGCTTACAGACTTGTTTTTCTACCTAAGCTTTTTTTTTTTAATAAAGCGAGTTGCTTTACAAACAAACTTCACACACAAAAATCAGCCCCAATAAACATTTTCCTTTGTTATGTAAATCAGAGCTATTCCTGTGCTCTTCATTAATAGTCTATACTTAATCAAATGTTGAAGTTGCTGAAAGGATAAGAAGTTAACTAAATCATTAGTGTGTTTTGCTTCCATTATTGGGGGGGGTCTAATGAACGGTTGAGAAAACAGCAGCATTCCTGAAACTAACATCTGAGAAGGAGCTCTTCAAGGGTTAGATTGAACTTTCCTAGTAATCACTTTGCTTACATGTAAATGTTATGGGCCAAATTCTGCAGTCTTAAACTTATTTTCAGTTTTATTTGGTTAAGGGAACTGGTTTGGGCCCTGAATGGTGACATACAGACATAAAACATTCTAGCAGCAAAGGCAACACGGTAAATGCGTATTAATGAAATGTATGGACTGGGAAGGAGATAAGTATCCTGTTTAAAAACAAATTGTCCGACATTGCTGGTACATCTAACTATATATGTAAAACTATTTTTCAAAAAAGTTATATAAGTGCCACTTTGCACTATCTTGACCTTTGTACCCATTAAAATATATTTTGCTTAATGGTTCAATGGTCTGATCTGAATTAATACTTTCCAAAAATGCTGTCTGTACAGGGCACTGGCAGCCATTTATGGTTTATTTTCATAACTGAAGGTGTTCTGTGACTTACAGAAAATGGTCCAGAATATAAAATGGTAACATTAAGATGATAAGAATATTAGCTTTTGTTTTTGGAAGACTTGCTAGTTGAGTCCTTGCTCCTGCTGTCATTTTGGGGCAATGGCAAAGCTCCCAATAACTTCACTAGGAGCAGAATCAGTTCCTAAGTATTAAGTTTTAAAGCAGATGCCTAAAATATAATCTAAAACATCTTTACACTGAACTTCTAGTTATGTTATCATGGGATATTTTGGTATGTTCTGTTCAGGAAGTTTAAGTGCTAAAGAAACAAAATTGCATTTTATTTTAAGCAGCTTCCTTTTAATGAAATCTGGGTAGAACAGATATGGCATATGTAGAATCTTTATAAACTTCCATTTCAGAGTGGTGAGTTTTACTAGCCAGTGCTGTGAGCTAGAACTGTTAGGTTAGTGTTACATCCCAAAATCAAAACTGGACATTGATACCAAACTTTTTTTTTTCATTTAAGGGGATGCAGAATCTGTTAAATAACTTCCAGAAATTTGATCTCTATTGAAAAATGATAATGTCACCTGTGTAATGTGGCACAGCACACACAAACTAAATATTATTTTGAAAACTTTTTGTGTATGTCTTGAATATTTAAGTTTCTTCAATGAAAAGTTTTACTTTTGAAAAACAATGAAATCTTTAAAGACTTTGTTGGATAATTTGGCAAAATTGGCAGGCAGGTTTGTTGTGAAGAGACATATATTCAGTTTTACCAATCACAATTGGCTAAAAGGGTTATAGTCTGAATATTATATAAATGTATCTGAGCTTAAATAGTTGGAACATGACTAATTTCATTCCTGAAACTACAAGCTTTTCTCCAATAATTTTTTATCTTTTAGTATGAGTTCAGGGGTTTCCTAATCAACAATAGTAAGAATTACTTCCTCAACCTATTAATTGTAAAATAAGAAACACATAAGAATGCACTTATAGTACTCTATAAATCATAATGAATATCTTTACTGATTAACAGGAAATGAGCTTCTAGGAAGACAGGCATACAAGAAGAGAAGGAAAGAAATACTTAACATATAGGGTCGTGTCTTGCTCCTCTTGGGAGTTTTGGCCTTAACTGATAGAATCTCTTTGCAGCTGTCATTACTTCAGAAAGATTCTCATCTCATTTTGAGGTCCACTTTCCTTCCTGTGGACCTTCTGCTGCTCATACTGAAGTCAATGGCAAAGTTCCCATTGACTTCAGTTGAAGACAAATCATTGCCTATATGTGTTTATAGCTTGACTAACTTTAATGGGAGTTAAGATTTTTGCCTGCAAGTGAGACTACACAACCTGGGATATTAACACGAGAAGATCTCTGATATCTGCAGTATGAACTTAGTTTCAGAGTCCCATCTTTTCCAACAGAAAGACATACATACAGACAAACTTCCATTGTCAGAAATTTTTTCTATCATCACCATCCACATTAAGTCAGGCTTTGCAGTTGCCTTCAAAATAGTTACTCTTGTCAGTAACAGTGTTAAAACTGGAAGAAATTCATTTACTTCTGACCTTTCCTAGTCAGAAAGTTGGATATATATTCATAAGATTAAATTTCTTTTTCAAAACCTGTTGGTAAAGAGTATATATGTACTTGACTTTCCAACTCTGGGCTATACTGAATGAACATAAAGGGAAGTAATGAGGCCTTCAGATACATTTGTGAGTTGATAGGTTTCATGTCTGAATTTGCTTTCAGGCTTCATATTTTTCACAGGAGTAAAATTCTTCAGGTAATGCTTTTGTGCAACACCATAGTAACCATAGCTAATTCCATTGACTTCTTTGTGCTTTGAATCAGGCCCTGTATTACCATTGTTGAGAGTATGCTTTGTGCCAGTCATGCTGCAGCTTTCCTTAAAGGTTTCCTGATGCAGGTGAAAGTTGAAAATAAACATGAAGAGGTGTAATAGCTACTTAAACCAAAATGGTTTTCCTGTCATAATGAATTCTGTGTTACATAAGATGAACTGGATTGCAGTGAGCCTAATACAACATTCTCAAGAGAGTTTCCAGGTGTTTGTTACTGTACTTGAATTTCCTTCTCAGCTTCCTTTTTCCCTAGTACTAATCAGACTCATTATAAAGATAATATCTCCAGAGGGCTTAATAGTCTATTTTTAAACAACTAATGCTAGCTGAGATGTCAGATTTCCAAATCTGCACCCTCTTGATTAATAATTGGAGCAGAGACTTTGACACTGACACAACAGCTAAGATTCCTTCTCCCGCCCCCAATAGCTCCATTATGTTTAGAAAACAAACTTTAACCTATACATTTGTTTTGAGGCACAGAAGGAAATTTGGGATATATCTTTTCCTCTGAAGTCTTCACTGAGTGTCCTCTATAGCATATTCTGCATTTGTTTTGCTTGTTGATCTTCCATGGATGATGTACTGATCTCAGAGGAGAATATTGGCCTGGAATTAGGTTGCAAATTTTGGTTTACTTTTTTAAAATAGTTGGAAACAATTTGTGTGTGCGCGTCTGGCTCTTTTGGGATTCTGATACAGAATATCCTAAAAAGAGAGAGAAATGCTTGATATATTTTATCCCCAAAATTAGATTTACTTTAAGTGATGTGTTACTTATAGTTGTTAATCCATACTGAGGTGAGGAAGGTGGAATCTAAACAAGTGACTTTGTTCAAAATATACATTTGGACATAATTTTAAAGAGCAACAGTATTATGTAGATATTGGCACGTGGCTTTAGTACACATGCATGGAGCCAAATTAATACAATAGACTGGTTTGTCTTATTGGGGGTCATCATGGTTGGTTGAGTGTATAATCCTTCCATTGAGAAGGAGTTACAGGAAACAAAGGCAGTATTAGTCTATCAGGGTAAGATTCACTTCTTACAATCTGCGGATGTTTTTATGCAAGACCCTAATAGCATCTAAGCTCTGTAGAGAATTAAGTTTAATATTATATTGCAACTTCTGTACTCAAGGTGCCCCAGAGTTGGTTACTAAATACAAAGTAAGATACTGATAGATCAAGATGTAGTGATCCCAGAACTGTGCAGTTGCACTTTTCTTGGTAGGACAAAGCAATTCTCTGTTAGTGGACCTCGGGTTTTCAGTTTCCATCACTAGTCCATACTCACCACTGTGTTCTTTTAAAATCTGCCACAGTTCCTTGAGGTACTCCAGAGAGGGAACATTAATAAAGAAGCAACAGAAGCAGGCTGCTGTTATGGAATTAGTCTGATGAGGGTTTTCAGACTTCAGGTAGTCAGAAATTGCCTCTGGGTGTATGAAGTGGGAGCAGGGCTGATGAGAGGGAGGTAAAGCGGAGCAATTGTACCGGGCCCACCGAAAGCTCTATAATCTCTGTGCAAATAAAGTGAAATTGGACAGGGTGGGACCTCAGTGAACATGATGTACTGCTGCCCATTTTCCTTTCGATGGGCCTGGCAGGGAGACGGGATAGGAGGGACCATTTGCTTGTGTGGGAGTGAGTTGGGGAAGGAGTGTGGTGGGTAACGCTGTTAAGGGGAAAGGAGAGAGGTT
Organism: Caretta caretta; assembly: GCF_965140235.1. Lineage (NCBI taxonomy): Eukaryota > Metazoa > Chordata > Testudines > Cheloniidae > Caretta > Caretta caretta. Next base: position 24,602,752 of record NC_134213.1, on the reverse strand, counting down.
GGAGCCAGGTAAACCAGAAAAGGGCAGAACAAGAGAGGGATAGAGCCCTGGTAAAGGAAAGAGAAGGAGAGGAAGAAAAGACAAATAGAGAAAAGGGGAAGATGGAAAACATGAGGGGGCGAGGAGAAAGAGAGAAGGAGGGAAAGAGATGAAGAACACTGTGCCTGCTGGCAATAATTCCTTCTTATTGTTTACATACTGGAGATACTGGCAAGGGCAGGAGTGGTAGAGTGCCCTGATATAAGGCATCTAAACATGAATATTAAAACCACATATTGGAGGGCATCACTTTCTTGCTTTTATAACACACAATTACTATTTGCTCATTAGTGGTTTATTATTTCTGTGGTGACATGGGTGCGTATGGAGCTGTACGGCCAAAAGACAATGGTCTTTTCCCAAAAAGCTTCTAGTCTGAGTCTCATGTTGAAAATTTTTCTGTAAATTTAGAACTTTTGCACCCCCAAAATTATCCTAACTGCACATCCCTGCTGGTAGTGCATGCTAACGTAGACAAATATAGCAACTTCGATGAATGCAGAAGTAGCTCCCAAATGTCTAGGATATGACAAAATGTCTTATTGAAAAATTATCCATTGTTCTGGTCTGAATATTGAGATTATCCATTGTTCATTTTGAATAGTATCATGAATTCTTTAATTTCCTGGAGAGTGCAGGGTTCAACAGAAGGGACCTCAGTTTAGTATCTTGTGTGAAGGATTTAGTAGTGCAGTGCCCTCTCCCAGGTCTGTGGTATAAAAACCCAGTAAGAGCTCAGATGACGATAAAAGACTTGAATCCATGAGCACCTGGCCCAAAAGTGAGAGTGCTGTCATCAGTATCATAGGCATCGGTTAAAATATATGAAGTAGATCTGTATAATGTGCATACATTATAATGTAAATGGTTTTATTTCAAACACCTACATATGAATTGAGTTCAGCTTTAAAAATACATTTTTAACTGAGTATAGTACAAAAGCTGCATTCTTAATATTATGTATTTTATGTTCAAATAGTTCCTGGGAAATGGACACCTACTGCAGTAAGAGAGTAAAGATGAGAGTGAGATGTATTTTATTTATAGGAAATAGTCACTTTGCATGTCTACATTTCCTGTAGTAGCTTTCTCCATTAACTGTTAACTCATTGGCTTACGTTATGTTTAGAGAAAACTCTGTGTGCTGGTACCAATCTCTGTCTGATTACCTGTAGCCACTCTCAAGCCCCTCTTTCTACCTTCTAATGCATGATATATTAGCTTCCACCTGTGTGTTCTTCCTCCCTACAATAGACAGGAAGCATTTGTTCCTTCAGCATTAGCAATCAAATCCAAATTATAGTTGTGGTTCAGCACTATACTATTTATTTAAGAAAGAGGCGTGAAAGAGATTAAAAATAAAGAAAAGTATTTAATGCGGAGGCAGCGACAGAGACGTGTGCTACCATGGGCTGGAAAAACATAAGTTACAAAGTTTAAAGGGTGGTAGCTGTATTCTTTATGCTGTTAGCAGTGACCCACTTTATAAATGCTCTTTGGAACTGGCTGTCTTTTTGTGCTTCATGTCAATGTCAGTGTGTACCCTGCTTCCACCTCATGGTGTTTTAAATAGTGAAGCCCTGACTCCCCCCACCCCCACCCCAAAGACTACCTCCTCGCCACTTCTGAAGGTGTTCCCTTTGATTTTCTAGGGTGTGTTGCTCTCGACTTTGTGAGTCCAGGCTAGCACTGAGGTTATTCACACAACTATTATTAGCACTTTTCTGTATGAGCCCGATTCTGTAGACCAGGCTCTGAGAGTTGCTGTTGTGTTTTGTTTTGTTTTTGGGTTTTTTGCCATGTAGACATACTGATAGAGAGTTGCACGGAGTTTCAGAAATAAACGTTAGTAAATGTCCGTGACCTATAAATCTTGAGACCGTAGAAAGGCGCCTGTTAAAGTGTCATAACCAGCTTCTATTTAAATGTATGGTCTTTGCACTGACCTTTAAGGAAGAGAGTAAGTGCCCAGTTCAATGGCCTGATTTCAGTGGGAGATTTTCTGGCTGAAGGAGTAATGAATTGGACTCTACAGACCTGATCCTGCAATTTCTTTCATACAGAGGGACAGCTGTCACCATTCACTGCTCCACTGAAGTCAGTGAGGCTCTGTCTGGGTGAAGCAGTCCATCCTATGTGCAAGAAATTGCAGTATCATGTGACTTAAGACATTTAAGTCAAGGATTTTTGTGTAATATCTTTGTTCATTTTAAAATGAATGCAGCATTTCTTTACAATTATGCCCCTAAAGCAACAGAATCCTGACATCTTTTTCTTTGCTTTCCTTTAACAAATTAAACATACTGCATTGGACATCACTTTTTCTATGGTGCAATGTTTCAGTCTTTTATTTTTAAGTAGTAGACGTTTATTTTAAATTGATCTCTTTGGATTTATTATTCAGACCAATGGATAGTTGCCAGAAATGTAAAACGATTGCCTTGGAGATGATCTGTACAGCTGAGTTAATAATTATTGCCATCTTGTTTCCTGTTAGCACTTATCCATAAATATTTTAACTAATTTGGCTTCTGCCAGAGAAGAGAAGATATATTTGTATTTACCATGTTTTATGGACAATGTCTTATAGTGCTAAATCGTGGGAAAGGACATTCTGTGCACTTTGTTACCTGCTAGTACATGGCTTGCTGTATTTCATAACTTCTCTAGTGGCAATCCCATAAAATCTTTATAAATTAACTGTGATGGAATGAAAAATATTTTTTATATCATGCTCTACAAACACGTCACTTACAGTTTTAAAGAGGTATCTGTGGTTGTGTTGGTGCCTCTGAGTGCTGCTAAAGTTAAGTCTATCAGTATTCCATGACAAAAGCCACCCTCTTTGTCCATGGTTTATAGTTTGGTTTTCAGTACTCAGCTGGGATGAAACTTGGTATGAAAAGGTCTCAGAGCAGATATGATGCTTGCTTACCTGCCCCAGTGAGGCCAGTGGAACTGCTTGTGTGAATAAGGAGAGCAGGATATGGCCCCTTCTGACAAATCCATAAAAAGGGGATGCCTTTCTTTGTTTTTGTAACACCTCTTTAAAATAATGAAAAATTTCATCCTGTTACATTTTAGGTAGACCTAAGCCCTTAAAAACAAAACATAAAACGCATGAGTTACTAATATTCAAAATTGACTACTGAGGATTCACAGAAACTTGTAGTTAAAAATGCATATTAATACTGTAATAGTGTTGTCGCATGGACTGACAAAAAGATAAACAGCACAGACGAAGCCTTTGTGCTTTATAATAATTACTCTTCAGTATGCATCTATGAGCATTCCCGCCTCTCTCATTTTATTTTAAACAGCAATATTACCAAAAAAGAGAGATAATAGTGACCACTAAAATGGTGATAGAACATTGAGGGAAGTACTGTTTCCTCTGTGCGGATGATCATTTGGAGCTCCACCTGTGGCCAAGGGTCAGATTATCGAATGAAGGTGCCTAAATTGTATCTGCAAAAAAAATGTGTATGCAGTATGTGCTGCACAGACATTATTTACATTTGCAAATGGTGAAACCTGTTGAAATCAATGGGAAGATTCCTATTGGCTTTGGATTGGGCCCTAATTGCACATCTACGTACTCATTTGGGGGCCAGATTTTGGTTTTGCACATACAAATGTGTACGCTCATTATTGTCAGCCTTTACTGAAAATGTGGTGTTGTGGTCAAAATTCTGTCCTCAAAGACACAATTTCAGACACTTGAGTAGGATGGTACAAGTCTGACTGAAAGCAGAATTTGTACATTAGGCTCATTCAGTTCAGAGGTAATGTTCTGAGTCTGAATCCTTCCTGTGCCGTCAGACATCGCTTGGGGCATGAACAAGATTCTGCTATCCCTGTGTATCCTGGGATGCTCTTTGCATGTCCTCTATGTTAAGTCCTATAAGTTTTCCCTCACTAAATATTGTTCGACAGAGTAATTCTTTTAGTCAGCCCCTTTTATATGTTCCTCCAGCAAAATGGCTACGGTAATGGTGTCAGTTATGGAAGTGGGTCCTGTGAGATTTATCGTTTATATTGATCAAATAGTTTGAAGACCCCTGACTCTATAACAGCCAAATTCTGCTCTCAGTGATACCTCTGTAGGAAAATCAGTGGAATCACTCTGGATTTACAGCAGTGTTGCTGAGAGAAGAATTTAGCCCTATTTGTTTTTAAACATGTTGGCTTTATTCTTTTGCAAAAAGATTAACGCTGAATCTGCAAAGGCACGGTATACTGAGGTGATCTGATAAGTGCAAACTCAAAGACATCTACATTCTCTTACCTATATTTATTCATTTGCATAATTAATTAATGCCTCCTAAACAGTAGTTCAGTAGTAAACAGTAGTTCAGATTTCCAAACGGTCTTCCCCTCAGATAAGCTTCAGTGACACACCTGCTTTCAGTAGTGATTCAACTTAGACATTTAGCCCTGGTCTACACTAGGACTTTAGGTCAAATTTAGCAGCGTTAAATTGATGTAAACCTGCACCCATCCACACGATGAAGCCCTTTATTTCAACTTAAAGGGCTCTTAAAATTGATTTCCTTACTCCACCCCTGACAAGTGGATTAGTGCTTAAATCAGCCTTGCTTGGTTGAATTTGGGGTACTGTGGACACAATTCGATGGTGTTGGCCTCCGGGAGCTAGCCAGAATGCTCCATTGTGACCGCTCTGGACAGCACTCTCAACTCAGATGCACTGGCCAGGTAGACAGGAAAAGAACCGCGAACTTTTGAATCTCAATTCCTATTTGGTCAGCGTGGCAAGCTGCAGGTGACCATGTAGAGCTCATCAGCAGAAGTGACCATGATGGAGTCCCAGAATCGCAAAAGAGCTCCAGCATGGACTGAACGGGAGGTACGGGATGTGATCGCTGTATGGGGAGAGGAATCCGTGCTATCAGAACTCCGTTCCAGTTTTCGAAATGCCAAAACCTTTGTGAAAATCTCCCAGGGCATGAAGGACAGAGGCCATAACAGGGACCTGAACCAGTGCCACGTGAAACTTAAGGAGCTGAGGCAAGCCTACCAGAAAACCAGAGAGGTGAATGGCCGCTCTGGGTCAGAGTCCCAAACATGCCGCTTCTATGATGAGCTGCATGCCATTTTAGGGGTTCAGCCACCACTACCCCAGCCGTGTTGTTTGACTCCTTCAACGGAGATGGAGGCAACACGGAAGAAGGCTTTGGGGATGAAGAAGATGATGATGATGAGGTTGTAGATAGCTCACACCAAGCAAGCGGAGAAACCCTTTTCCCGACAGCCAGGAACTGTTTCTCACCCTGGACCTGGAGCCAGTACCCACCGAACCCACCCAAGGCTGCCTCCTGGACCTGGCAGGCGGAGAAGGGACCTCCGGTGAGTGTACCTTTTAAAATACTGTACATGGTTTAAAAGCAAGCATGTGAAAGAATTAATTTGCCCTGGCATTTGCGGCTCTCCTGGATGTACTCCCAAAGCCTTTGCAAAAGGTTTCTGGGGAGGGCAGCCTTATTGCGCCCTTCAAGGTAGAACACTTTACCACTCCAGGCCAGTAACACGTACTCGGGAATCATTGTACAACAAAGCATTGCAGTGTATGTTTGCTGGCGTTCAAACAACATCCGTTCTTTATTTCTCTTTGTTATCCTCAGGAGAGCGAGATATCATTCATGGTCACCTGGTTGAAATAGGGTGCTTTTCTTCAGGGGACACTCAGAGGAGCCCATTCCTGCTGGGCTGTTTGCCTGTGGCTGAACAGAAATGTTCCCTGCTGTTAGCCACAGGGAGGGTTGAGGGGGTAGCCACGCGGTGGGGGGAGGCAAAATGCGACCTTGTAACGAAAGCACATGTGCTATGTATGTAATGTTAACAGCAAGGTTTACCCTGAAAGAGTGTAGTCACTGTTTTATAAAATGTGTCTTTTTAAATACCACTGTCCCTTTTTTTTTCTCCACCAGCTGCATGTGTTTCAGTGATCACAGGATCTTCTCCTTCCCAGAGCTAGTGAAGATTAGAAAGAAAAAAAAATGCACTTGTGATGAAATGTTCTCTGAGCTCATGCTGTTCTCCCACACTGACAGAGCACAGACGAATGCATGGAGGCAAATAATGTCAGAGTGCAGGAAAGCACAAAATGACTGGGAGGAGAGGTGGCGGGCTGAAGAGAGTAAGTGGCGGGCTGAAGACAGGGCTGAAGCTCAAATGTGGCAGCAGCATGATGAGAGGAGGCAGGATTCAATGCTGAGGCTGCTGGAGGACCAAACCAGTATGCTCCAGTGCATGGTTGAGCTGCAGCAAAGGCAGCTGGAGCACAGACTGCCATTACAGCCCCTGTGTAACCAACTGCCCTCCTCCCCAAGTTCCATAGCCTCCACACCCAGACGCCCAAGAACGCGGTTGGGGGGCCACCGGCCAACCAGCCACTCCGCCACAGAGGATTGCCCCCAAAAAAGAAGGCTGGCATTCAATAAAGTTTGAAGTTATAAACTTTTAAAGTGCTCTGTGGCATGTTTCTTCCCTCCTCCACCATCCCTCCTGGGCTACCTTGGTAGTCATCCCCCTATTTGTGTGATGAATGAATAAAGAATGCATGAATGTGAAGCAACAATGACTTTATTGCCTCTGCAAGCAATGATCGAAGGGAGGAGGGGAGGGTGGTTAGCTTACAGGGAAGTAGAGTGAACCAAGGGGTGGGGGGTTTCATCAAGGAGAAACAAAGAGAACTTTCACACCGTAGCCTGGCCAGTCATGAAACTGGTTTTCAAAGCTTCTCTGATGCGTGCCGCGCCCTCCTGTGCTCTTCTAACCGCCCTGGTGTCTGGCTGCGCGTAACCAGCAGCCAGGCGATTTGCCTCAACCTCCCACCCCGCCATAAACGTCTCCCCCTTACTCTCTCAGATATTGTGGAGCACACAGCAAACAGTAATAAAAGTGGGAATATTGGTTTCGCTGAGGTCTAAGAGAGTCAGTAAACTGCGCCAGCACGCCTTTAAACGTCCAAATGCACATTCTACCACCATTCTGCACTTGCTCAGCCTGTAGTTGAACAGCTCCTGACTACTGTCCAGGCTGCCTGTGTACGGCTTCATGAGCCATGGCATTAAGGGGTAGGCTGGGTCCCCAAGGATACATATAGGCATTTCAACATCCCGAACGGTTATTTTCTGGTCTGGGAATAAAGTCCCTTCCTGCAGCTTTTGAAACAGACCAGAGTTCCTGAAGATGCGAGCGTCATGTACCTTCCCGGCCATCCCACATTGATGTTGGTGAAACGTCCCTTGTGATCCACCAGAGCTTGCAGCACTATTGAAAAGTACCCCTTGCAGTTTATGTACTCGGCGGCTTGGTGCTCCAGTGCCAAGATAGGGATAGGGGTTCCGTCTATGGCCCCACCACAGTTAGGGAATCCCATTGCAGCAAAGCTATCCACTATGACCTGCACATTTCCCAGGGTCACTACCCTTGATATCAGCAGATCTTTGATTGCGTGGGCTACTTGCATCACAGCAGCCCCAACAGTAGATTTGCCCACACCAAATTGATTCCCAACTGACCGGTAGCTGTCTGGCGTTGCAAGCTTCCACAGGGTTATTGCCACTCGTTTCTCAGCTGTGAGGGCTGTTCTCATCTTGGTATTCATGCACTTCAGGGCAGGGGAAAGCAAGTCACAAAGTTCCATGAAAGTGCCCTTACTCATGCAAAAGTCTTGCAGCCACTGGGAATCATCCCAGACCTGTAACACTATGTGGTCCCACCAGTCTGTGCTTGTTTCCCGAGCCCAGAATCGGCGTTCCACAGCATGAACCTGCCCCATTAGCACCATGATGCATGCATTGGCAGGGCCCATGCTTTCAGAGAAATCTGTGTCCATGTCCTGATCACTCACGTGACCGCGCTGACGTCGCCTCCTTGCCCGGTATCGCTCTGCCAGGTTCTGGTGCTGCATATACCGCTGGATAATGCGTGTGGTGTTTAATGTGCTCCTAATTGCAAAAGTGAGCTGAATGGCCTCCATGCTTGCCTTGGTATGGCATCCGCACAGAAAGAAGGTGCGGAACGATTGTCTGCCGTTGTTCTGATGGAGGGAGGGGTGACTGACGACGCCACTTACAGGGTTGGCTTCAGGGAGCTAAAATCAACAAAGGGGGTGTCTTTACATCAAGGAGTATTTCAGGCAGGACTTCACGGAGGGTTCCAATAAGAAATGGTGCACCTAAGTTATTGTTCTTATTGGAACAAGGAGGTTAGTCTGACCTCTGATTGATACATGGCTAGATTTACCTCGCTGCACCTTCCCTGTGAGTGACTGCAGTGTGACCTAGAGGAATGAGTCCCCTAGACAGGGGAGGGGGGGAAGCAAATGAGTACAAAACAAATCTGGTCTATTTCTTGTTTTGATCCACTCCATCTATCTTTTACATCTTTGGCTGGCAGCAGACGGTGCAGAAGGACTGCATGCCATCCACATCTCATGGCTGCCCGGCGGAAGATGATGCAATACGACTGCTAGCCATCCTCATCTCTTGCCTGCCCGGCAGAAGATGGTACAGTACGACTGCTAGCAATCCATATCGCCTGCCTGCTCACCATAAGACGGTTCAATAGGACTGACTGCAGGACTAAAGAGAATGACCTGGTCAAGTCACTCCAAATTTAGTCCCTGCGCCCATGTCTGTCCAGGCGCTCCCGGCTGACGTGGCCAGGAGCACCTCGGACATGACGATGACTGCTACCAGTCGTATTGCACCGTCTGCTGCCACAAGGCAAGGGGTTGCTGCTACTGTGTAGCAATGCAGTACCGCGTCTGCCAGCACCCAGGAGACATACGGTGACGGTTACCTCAGTGGGCTCCATGCTTGCCGTGGTATGGCGTCTGCACAGGTAACTCAGGAAAAAATGCGCGAAACTATTGTCTGCCCTTGCTTTCACGGAGGGAGGGAGGGAACGGGGACAATATGTATCCAGAACCACCCGCGACAATGTTTTAGCCCCATCAGGCATTGGGATCTCAACCCAGAATTCCAATGGGCAGCAGAGACTGCGGGAACTGTGAGATAGCCACCCACAGTGCAACGCTTCGGAAGTCGACTCTAGCCTCGGTACTGTGGAAGCACTCCGCCGAGTTAATGCACTTAATGCACTTAGAGCATTTTCTGTGGGGACACACACACTCGAATATATAAAACCGATTTCTAAAAAAACGACTTCTATAAATTCGACCTAATTCCGTAGTGTAGACATACCCTTAGATAGTAGCAGGAACAAGTCAGACAACAGAAGTTAAGCAAATGGCCATAACTGAAATGTGAACAAAAGTTTGGTGAGCTAAGAAATGTTTGAGGATTTTTATCTTGAATTTTCTGGTTTGAGTCACTTTGTCTGAAAACTGCAGCCAAATTTTCAAAAGTGTTCATTGTGCTAAATAGCCATTATTACTTTTGCAAATGTCTAAGCCCACTGACGTTAATGAAAAGACTCCTGCTGACTGTGATTTAGGCCCTAATTGCATATCAAGCACCTAAATGAAATAATATAGTTAGATTTTTGATAACAATAGTTGCTGTGAGATGCTGAGAACTTCTGAAAATATGGCCACTTCATTTAGGTGCTTGATGTGCAATTAGGGCCTAAATCACAGTCACCCTTGAAAACTAGCCAACTTTAAGTGCCTGAATGGGATCTGAACTCTTTCGGAAACCTGTCTCCAATTCTGGATGTTGCTTTTTTTGAAAATGTGACCCTTTAATTTTATTATGTATTAAATCTTTAATGGGAGTTTAAATTGTGAATTATTTAGTTGAGTCACAGACACATTCTAGTCTACTGAGTAGTAAAATTTACCTTTAGGCCAGTGGTTCCCAAACTTGTTCTGCCGCTTGTGCAGGGAAAGCCCCTGCCAGGCCGGGCCGGTTTGTTTACCTGCCCCATCTGCAGGTTTGGCTGATTGCAGCTCCCAGTGGCTGCGATTCGCTGCTCCAGGCCAATGGGGGCTGCAGAAAGTGGTGCGGAACTAAGGATGTATTGGCCGCCGGTTCCAGCAGCTCCCATTGGCCTGGAGCAGTGAACCACAGCCACTGGGAGCTGCGATCAGCCAAACCTGTGGATGAGGCAGGTAAACAAACCGGCCCGGCCCGGCAGGGGCTTTCCCCGCACAAGTGGCAGAACAAGTTTGGGAACCACTGCTTTAGGCTATGTAAGTGTTGCATTTAGGCCTTTTAAAAGATATCTTTAAGAGTAAATACATACTTCATCACACCCATTTAGCCAAAGGAGTGAAATAGCCTGAAGTCATTATGATCCATAAGGGTAAATATGTATTTTCATTTGCATAGAACTTATTACCCAGTAGTCCAAAAGTCTTTATGGTTTATTGTGTAAATCCATAGTTATGTTCTCTTTTTATAATGGATATTTTTGAATTAATAGATCTAGTGCCTCCAAAAGAGTTGTTGCCCACTATTGTGGAAATTCTTCCTGTTTCAAGGACGATTGAAATAGGAGGCTCTATTGGCTCCCTCCGAGCTGTCACAGTGATTAGCGCTCATCTGTCTTTGGCTCACGTGCACTGAAAACATCGATACAGTTTGAGTCCCAGTTAGTTTCCACGGAATGGAATGGATTTGGGATTTTCCAAATAAAATATTTCAGAATTTTTTTTCATATTTTTTTTATTTCTGTTTTAAAATTATTTTATTCTTCTAGTTAAAAGATAGGGAGGAGGGAAACAGAACTAAATATGTTCATGCATGTCATATTTACAAATGAAATGTAGCATAGTTTAACTAACTGCATTACTATTATACTTCTCTTGTAACTCCAGAAACAATCACAGAAGCCCATCGAGAACTGGCCGTTTCTTTTAAGCATGATGAAATCCCTTCCAATTTTAAGAAAACACTCATTCCATTATACCCTTCTGTAGTATTTAAGCTAGCTGTGGTTTTTATCACTATATTGAATGCTGGTATGAGAAATCCTCTAAAGAATTGTTTCTCTGATTAAATTAGGGATGTAATGCTTGTTTCAGGAAATATAAAGATCCTTTGGCTGCTTGGGATAAAATACTTTAAAACTTGTTCTCATAGACAAATGACTTGCAAAATTACCCTTTTAAAATTTAATAAAAAGCCCTTTTTAAGATTTAGGAACATTTGTAGAGTTAAGCATAACTGAGACCTTTATACCAAGTTTCAGTAAGACTATATTACCATGGCTGATGTGTAAGCCCCTGAAAATAGGTTTATAATGGAAATACTAAGAGACCTTTAACTGTAATCATTCTTGTTAGTTTAAATGCCTAGAAATGAGTACAGTTTTCATTGATTTACTATAATGTGATAGAAGTGACTACTCTCAGGGAAATTCATAGTGATTCCAGTTACCTTGCTGCATTAGGAAATTAAGTTAAATGTTATTCACCCCGTGCAGAGGATGCCCACAGTGCACCATGCAGGTCCCATGTAAACTTTATTTTGAGGGTTTAAAGTGGTACTGACTGCATGGTGCTGAGTTTCACCTTGTGTGCCCATCATAGGCACTGACTCCATTGGGTGCTCCAGGGCTGGAGCACCCACAGAAAAAAAATCGGGGGTGCTCAACACCCACCAGTCACCCACTAATGAGCTGTTTGGTGGCGGGCAGGAGGCACTGAATGGGGCAAAGCAGGGGTGGGAAGAGGTGGAGAGATGGCTGGGCACACTCTGAGGCGGAGCAGGGGAGAGGCCTTGGAGGAGGGGGAGGAGCAGGAAGAGGCAGAGTGAGGCTTGGGACTTGGGAGAAGGGATGGGATAGGGGTGGGGCCGCAGTGGTGGAGCACCCACCCGGAAAAGTGGAAGTTGGTGCTAGCGGGTGACTAGATGACTTGAGATTTCCAAGTGAGATGGCTCCTTCCCTTTCTAAGACATGACGTGTGAGTCTGAACTAGGTCAACAGTGCCCAGAATTGTCACTGTCTAATAGCAGTTCAGTGTCTTTTGTGAAGTCAGTGGGTGGTCTCAAGACTTACTGTTGGACAAATGAACACATCACAAAAAACATAATGGCTGTTATGGGCAGTTTCAGTGGAGAGTCTTAAGGAGACCAAGCAGTCTTGGCATGGAGAATGAAGTATTTTCCAACTACTAGGATTGGTTCTTCAGGGTATGTCTACACTTAAATCACTACAGCTGCGCCACTGCAATGCCAATGGGAGGGTTTCTCCTGCTGGCATAGATAATCTATTGCCCTGAGAGGTGGAAGCTAGGTTGATGGAAGAATTCTTCTGTCGATCTAGCATTGTCTACAGGGGGATGTAAGTTGTCTTAACTCTGTTGCTCAAGGGTGTAGATTTTTCACACACCTGAGCAACGTAGTTATGCCAACCTAATTTTCTAGTGTAGCCCAGGACTCAGTGTTAGGGTTGAAGTATGTTAGTGGGGTAATGGGAAACCCATGTGGCTGCTGCCAATGCTAAACCGGTTCTTCTGGTACATGGAAGACTTGAGTCTCCAGCTGTGTCTTTCTGTCATCTTCCACCTCTTATGAATAAAGTAATACAAAGGAACTCTCTTGCTCTGAGTTACAAGACCGAGGTAAGGTGTGTGCTAATGAAAGGACTTGAGTGTCAAATTTAATTTTGATTAACTTTTTAATTGGATTGACTTTTTGAGAACAGAAAATGTATCAGCACTTGATATGTCACTTGACATTTTAGTGATGAGACATCTATGCTGCAGTATACAATGACTAGATAACCATTTCACAGCTCTGAAAAGGCAGTAATTATCTAGAGCGGATTCAAAATAAGAGACTTCTTTCAAAATAAAGATCTTCCTTTGAGGGAAAGTGTTTGTTTCCACATTTATCTGCTTATGCCAACTTTATAAGCATAATATATCTTTTAGCTTTGTTCTCTGAGTAATCTTTGTGAAAAACAAGAAAAGATTTTTTTTTACCCACATAATTTATGAAAAAGAAAGTCCGAAATGAGAACATGTTTGCATGTGAACACATGAGCTGGGGTGGAAGTGGAATAAAAGATTCTGATATTTTCCCTATATGCTTTGACATTATTTGTATCCATAGTTATTCCTTTCAATATGCATTAAAAGCAAATTACAACCAAAAAGTAAAACTGCATAGAGTTACCAAACCAGAATATACTAAAAATGATCATATTTTTGCTGTCATGCACTTAGTTAAATAATGTATTGACTGCAGTATAGGTAAAGATTTTATCATTCTCTTCATTATTCAGGAAGTGAAATATTATTTGGAGAGAGAGGGGGATGGTTGGATGTTCAAAAAAAAACAAAAAATGTGCTCCACTCTTTTCTAGCAATTGAATTACTGTATCTCTATTTTTGGATAATTCTCGGAAAACTTCAGTTCAGTGCACAGCAGTGGCCAAAAAGGCTATCAAAATGTTAGTAACTGTTAGGAAAGGCATAGAAAATAAGACTGAAAATATCAGAATGCCACTATATAAATCCATGGTGTTCCAACGCCTGGAATGCTGTGTCCCGTTCTGGTCGCCTCATCTCCAAAAGAATATAGTGGAACTGAAAAAGGGTTCAGAGAAGGGCAACAAAGATGATCAAAGGGATGGAACGGCTTCCACATGAGGAGAGACTAAAAAAAGATTAGTGTTTGTAGTGTTGTTTTAGCTGTGTTGGTCCCAGGATGTTAGCGAGACAAGATGGGTGAGATAATACCTTTGTTGGTTCAATAAGACGTTACCTCACCCACCTTCTCTCTTAAGAAAGATTAGGGCTATTCGTCTTAGAAAAGAGCCAGGTTAAGGGGTGGGGCGAGATATGACAGAGCTTTATACAATTATCAATGGTGTGGAAGTGTTATTTATCCTTTCACACAATACAAAACCCGGGGTCACCTGATTAATTTAAATAGGCAGCAGGCTTAATACAAACAAGAGGAAGTACCCCTGTTACACAATGCACAGCTAACCTGTGGAAGTCATTGCCGTGGATGTTGCAATAGCCAAAAGTATAAGTGGTTAAAAAAAGAATTAGATAAGTTCATGGAGGATAGGTTCATCAGTGGCTGTTAGCCAAGATGGTCAGGGATGTCACCCTGTTCTCAGGGTGACCCTAAACCTCTGACTGCCAGAAACCGGGAGGGGAAGATGGGGCGGATCACTCCAACTGCCCTCTTATGTATGTTCTCCTGAAGCCCTAGTATGGGCCACTGTCAGAAATAGGATATTGGGTTAGATGGACCATTGGTCTGACCCATAAGGCAGTTCTTTTTTGCACTTCCCTTCTTTGCTTCTTGAAAGATGGACAACTGCAGCTCCTGTTGGCTTAACATTTTTTAATAATGAATGGACATCAACATCACTATACTTTTGCAACTGTTTGTGAACCATTCAGAATGACTGCTGCTGCCATTTTTGCATTTGTTTATAAAAGTGTGGTGCTTGATAAGTTTATGCTCATGAAATAAAGGCACATTACTGCATTGAGTATTCAGTACGAGTTGACAGTGCTTTTTCCTGTTGCTTTGAAGCTTGGTGCAAAAATAAGATATTCGGGGGGGAGGAGGGGAGGAAGGGTGAGAGTTTTAGGCATGGTGGGAATACTAGATTTGGTTTCCTCAAACCTGCACCTGGGTCGGATCCAAAACTGGATTTGTCTGTTTTCTTATTTGAGTTGAGACGCAGCTGAAATCTTGTGAGAACACAGGTCTAGTCTTCGTCTGACCTTGCATCTGAACCTTTCCCTATTCTTTGCCTCGTTTCAGTTGCTGCTTCCTTGTCCCAACTCCAAAATACGACATATCAAATAACTGGGATGGCCAAAGGTCATTTGACATAATGGCTCTCACTGCAGCCAAAACACATATATTACACCTCTGTGTCTGAGGGTAGAATAGTTGCCATTCATTTGCAGAAAGATCCAGACCTGCTTGTGGAACTGCCTCAGCATTTTTTGGTGCCATATGGGACAGCTGTGTTTGAGGTTTTGGATTTCAGATTTTCAGCAAAGTAAAATGCATTCTGAAGTTGGCATGACTGACCTCAGCATAGAAAGGGTGCCAGTATAACACACTATCCATCAATCTGTAACTGTTATAACTGAGGATGTGTAGAGAACTTCACAAAGGCCTGGAGTGATACCAGGGCATGAGTCTACAGCTGATTGTGCTTATGGAACTCCCATTGGAATCAACAAGAGCTGTGTGTGCAGAATAGTTTCAGAATCAGGTCTGCAGGAGGAAAGGATGTGGCTAGTGATGTTAATTCTGAAGTAAAGGGGGCCAAGCTCTAGTTATGATAAGTTATCTGTCACTATCAGTGACTGAGGAGGTTAGGTGTGGGGAGACCAATATTAAATCAGACTAACTTTAATACCATTTAATAGCACAGAAGATAATTGAAATAGAGAGAGAGACTTAACTGACATAAAAGCTCCATCAGACTGTTTGTTTTTTTCAAGTTCCATATCGTTCATACCCAAATACCACAAGCACTTCCCGCATCTAGAAAAAGCCTAAGCAATGGGGCCTCAGTGGGTCTTCAGTGGGTTTTGTATCAGGATCACAGACTCTCTAATAAATCAAAACCACAACACCTGCAGTTCAGCAAACCAAACACATTATTTATTGGGATGTTTTCCTACAGAGAATGCAGATTTAAGATGGCTGCAGTCAGCCTGTAGTTTACATGGTTGACTGTTAAGGTGAACTAGCTAGTCAGTATAAAGACAAAGGGAGTGAAAAGCCGTATTCTTTCCTGTCCCAGCTCTAAAGTCAAATTGGGATTAAACAAAAAATGTACTCAAGCTCTGTCCACAATCCCATGCTCAACTTGCAATTCCACAGTAGCTTCTATATGTTTCTGATAAAATGTTCAATAGTGAAATAGTTTAAAATGTTTACATTCAGTTTTTGTTAGACTTGAGAGTTAACTCCTGAGGAATGAGTGGGGTCAGTTTCTACTTCTCCAAGCTGCTGACCAGGTGCTGCTCTAAGTTACACAGCTATAATTATAGGGTATCTCCACTGGTGTAACTGAGTTGTAGTTTGGTCTGTTTTGCTGTTAGCAGCCTCAGGCAATAGCACTGATTACTGTTCAGAAATGTTTTATTCCAACCATGCAGAAGTTGAGGGGTCACCAGAGAAGTGTTGGTCTGGCATACCACTGAATACTAACAGAATACAACCACCACTCCTGTCCCTTAATAACATTGTTTTGTAACATGATTATCAACTAGACAGCTCAGGTAGATGACCTCAAATTTTGGTTCAGCCTGGTGGTTATTTTGCTTCAAATAGTAAAAGAGTAACAGTGCTTTGTCTTGTATGGAATAGAAAGAAGACATATTCTTAGTTCTTCAGCAGTTTGTCTAGATTGGCTACAAATTTATCAATATGAAACTATCAGCAACAGAGCGGAGGCAATCCTTGCAAGTGAACTATTTCTTGGGATGGGACATGCTCTGTTTCCGTGACTACAAATCTGGAGACCACGAGTCCCATTCTAGCTTGCTTGACCAGGACATAATGACAAAGGACAAACTGACCTCCTTATGTATGTCCATGCATAGGCGCCTGCTCCTTTTGTCACTCTTGTACTGAGAGCCCAGGCTCTCATGCATCTGGCTGAGCCACCATCAGCTTTTAACAGTCAACTCTTTTGAGGTACATGGGCAGAGTGCATCCTCACAAACACTCTAAGTTTGGGAGAGTGAATGTCTATTCCACCCATGCTAAATGGTACTTTAAATGACTCTCTTTTTCCCGTTTCCCTTGCACTGGCCCAGATGAGAAATACCATCTTAAAGAGCTGAGCTTAATTAACAACAGTAGTTAAAATACTATCACACAAAAATTCTTCTCTGTTTTTAGTCAAACATTTCTAGAAAGTGAGACCAAATTTCTTTTAGATTGGCTGGGTCATTTACACCTAGATATGTAGGATTGTTGGGAAGTTGATTTGTGGGGTTAGGTTTGATGTGATGTTGGGGAGTTGGTAGCGATAGGGAGGATATAATAGGTCAAGCAGAAGGTATGGTGGTAAGTCTGGTCTAGTAATATAGTAGTATGGGATTTTCTTATATGAATCTGAGTATAGGCATTGTTTAGACATCCTATTTTAAAATGTTGTTTAAAAGTAGCACTCAAGACAAACACAGCTAATACATCTGAATAAATAAAGAGCAAAGTCAGTACTGGTAATTGAGTAGAGTAGGATATTTATAATTTATTTGTTTAATCATGATGGGTTTATAAGGTAGTGTAGTGTGCAAAATTTCTTACATCTTAAAGGTGATTTTTTTTGCATTCAAGAAACCTAGAAGAGTTCAGTGTTTATGTATACTGGCAAGGTAATCATAAAATTTGATGTTCAGAGAGATCTTGTAGACTGTAATTTTTCATTATTATGCAGCTACCTTCATATAGATCGTTTTTAACACTGTGTAAATGGTTTGGATCATCTGCCTTCATCTTTAATTGAGTAGTGTCTACTTAAAGACTAATGAAACTTCAGGAATGATGATTGATGGACAGCATAAAACATCTGTTACAGCACAGAGCAGTGACAAAGGACTAACAATTGCATTTTTAGTGCCTTAAATTGAATTTAAATAACAGGCACTTAGGGATTGTTGGGTTGGTTTTTTTTGGGTCTCTTGTCGAAGCTAAGATCTATTTACAGTGTGTATGTTAGATTAAGACAGTAGTTTGTTGAAATCAGACCAAAATAAAATAATCTGTTAGGGGTTTTTTTTTTTTTTTGAAAGCTACTTCTCTGCCCCTTTAAGGAAAACTCTACGTAGGAAAACATCCTTGAAATTAGGATTACTGTTACAAAATTAGAAATTAAAATATGTGTGTGCTGCTTGTTACTGGGTTCCTTACCTATGGGTGTGATGGTGTTGAACTATCATTCTTCCTTAGAATATTAAACCACCACAACTGGCATTAAGTCTTACTCTTGTTTGCATTTTCAGTACTGAGGCCAAATTATGGCATAAAATTGGACAAGGGCTTGAAATATCAGCCCTAGTGATAGGCTTTCCAGGTCCCATTTGAGGCACACTGGTGGACATAGTGCAGAAGCATGCAAGGTCAGTGGTTGTGGGAAGATGATGCTGTCTCTCTTGGGCAGTCACTCTTGTATCTTTCACAAACCCTAAATTTGCAAAATCAAAAAAATAATATTTTAGATTCAGTTTTTTTAAGTGTAAGCTCCACATTCTGATTGCTTAGGATACGTTACAAGGCCACTTTTTGGGACGCAGGGGGAAGGTAGTTGGAGCCAACTACAGGCAAACACATATTTTTTTCTTCATTTCCTTCCTTAGCCCTGCTCTGCATTTTATCACACTCGAACACCTCCCCTCCAGCCCCTAACTATGCCAGGGCAGGTCAAGCCCCTTGGAGCACAGCTCTAAGTGCATACAAGTGTTTCTAGATCCCAAGCCAGTCTACTGCATCCTGTCTCTGTGCATCTGAATCACAACAAGTTCTGCTGTGTATTAGGCCTTTCACACTCATGGAATGGGTTTTCTTGAGCTCCTAGCTGATTTCCCATGAGACCTAATGTTGGACTATCCTTTTCCAAGACGTTAGCCAGAAGCATCCATTAATGGGTAGTAATTATGTGGTAGTTAACATGAGTTGCTGTGAATGCCTAGATGTCTTGCAATGCAATTTTTTAATTCAGTGAGACTTTATTGGCACAATAAACTAAAAACATA
Source organism: Caretta caretta (assembly GCF_965140235.1). Taxonomy (NCBI): domain Eukaryota; kingdom Metazoa; phylum Chordata; order Testudines; family Cheloniidae; genus Caretta; species Caretta caretta. Next base: position 24,584,022 of record NC_134213.1, on the reverse strand, counting down.
TACCTTGGCAATAAGAAAGAGACCCCTGAGGTAATAGCCTTCTGTGGTACAGCTACATGCTATTTAGGGGTAGGTCTCTATGCGTATGTCTGTGCTGCATTTAGACATCCACAGCTGGCCCATGCCAGGTGACTTGGGCTTGTGGGGCTGTTTAATTGTGGTGTAGGCATTTGGGCTCGGGCTGCAACCTGGGCTCTGGAACTCTGTCACCTCTCAGAACCTGGGCTCCCGCCTGAGCCCAAATGTCTGCACCACAATTAAACAGCACCATGTGCTGAGCCCGAGTTACCTGGCATGGGCCAACCATAGGTTTTTAATTGCAGTGTAGACATGTCCTCAGTCCATTTTTCAGCAGTTAGTCGTTCCTCAGATTGCTGGGTAGCGTGTTGCCATCTCTGCCATTTGTCTTCTTTCTTCCAGGATCAGGCACGGTTTGCCTCCTCACATTTTTAAGAAAAATCTTTTTGTGATTTCTGATAATTGAAGGAAATGTCTCTCATATTTTCCACTGCACTAACTTTCGTGTATTTGGGAATGTCTCAATCTCGTCATCTGTCATATTGGCTACTTAGTCATTTCTTACTGGGTTTGGAGTATGCTTTGTGCCTCCCAATTTCCAATTCTGGTTTATGGTTACGGATTCTGTATTTGGTGAGAATCTGTTTTCATTTTTCACATTTCACTGCGGAGAGATAGTCTGCCAGTGTGTGTGGTGAGGTATTCGCTAGTAGAGATCTGGAGCAGTCTAGTTTATGTTGGTTTTTGGTCTGTTCTTTCCAGTGACTCGTGTACTTGTATTGTAGATGGTGGTCAGGTATACTGAGCATTTTTCAATTCTAGGTGGGGTTCTTTGCTCTGTTGGTCAGGAGGTTGGATTTATAGGCTCAGAAAGTGATATGTAGGAGTGGGTCCTACTTCCATTTGGATTAAATTTTTGATCTTCTAGTGCTTTATGGTGGAGGAAGCATTTGTTGCTTTGAGATTGGACCAGAAGTTGAATAATTTTTTCTGCATATTGATCCAGCATGGGGTATCGCTCTGGTCTGCTCTGCAGCCATTAGTGCTGGAGTTCCTGTGCACAAGGAAGATTTGTTTGCAAAATTGTAGATATAGGGTTTCTGGTGGGGTTTTATCCCAATGAATTGTTAAAATTTGGGCCTCAGAGTTCACTCCCAAATAGTAGATGGGGTTGGATTATGTTGTTGAATACTTCTGGTAGTAGTTTTATATGGGTCCTATATAGTGAGTGGTTCTGTGAGGCCCCAAAAGGCCCACAGAGCTGATTTCCTGTCATGATTTGGTAGTCCTAGTCTAAAGCTATTTGATACATTTCTTACGAGGCTTAATATGTATAATTTAGGATATATTCAATTTCAGTGGCTCTGTAATTAAAAAAAAACCATAAAAATCTGTTTTGGTTAAGTTGGGACTTTTTTCTGAAATATGATCTTTGTTATTTCCTCAGTGACTTGTAGGTTTCGTGTAATAGAAAGTGTAAGTTTCTCTGGAGACCATCTTGCATAAGTGATATGACCAGGTCGTAAGCATAGAGCAGCATTTTATCTCCGAGTCATTTAGTAGGAGTCTAGGGATTGTTTCAGTTGGACTGGTAAATCATTGATTTATGTGTTTGCAGTATTGTTGTAGTCCTGTTGGTCTGGGGATACTGGAGACAAGGTGTGTGAGGTAATATCTTTTACTGGACCAACTTCTGTTGGTGAAAGACACAAACTTTCCAGCTTTCATGGAGTTCTTCTTCATGCCCTGAAGAAGAGCTTATGTGTAAGTTTGAAAGTTTATTTCTTTCACCAACAGAGGTTGGTCCAATAAAACACATTATCATCAATATATTGATGTATTTATTGAAGAGGGTCAGGCTGTGGTTAGATCCCTGTTTTATGGCCCTTTCCTGCTTGAAGAACTCTACATACTGTTTTTTTCTATCCTGCATTTAATGAACTGGTTCATGGAGCTAAGGAAGTCATACATTTTCCCACAATTTCCATTTTGTAGCATTTTATGGATCAGTCCTGGTTACCAGACTGAGCCAAAAGCTTTTCTGAAGACTGTGACTTGGACAAATATTTTCCTATATTTTGTATATTGTGTATTTGTTAATAAGAGTCTATAGGGTAAGGACAATGTTTATTTCTAAGGGAGAAAGGCAATTTAGATTACATTGGGGATGGTCACATACAGGATGATTCTTTTCTTGAGGATGCTACAGAATAGCGTGCTGAAGTTGCTTTTGAGATCGGACCAGAAGTTGCTGTGGTTCCTAGTAGCTAGTAAAATTCACCTGATCATATCTGAGGGGAGTGTTAAGCTGGAGGGTTAAGCTAAATAGTTTTAGGAGCGCTCTCTGGTTTCAGGTCCCAGTGCTGTGTTTCAGCATCTTGGCCAGGCCCCTGATTTCCTGAGTTTGAGTTTTTGAAGATTTTCCTTTAATAATATATTGAGAAAATGTCCCTCTTGACTCTTTAATGTGTTTATAAAAGCTTTAGTAGAGAGCAGAAGATTAGATGTCCAGATTATTATATCAATTACATCTGTGTCAATCTGAAGTAACTGCATTGAAATCTATAGACTTACTGTGGATTTACAGCACTGTAACTCAGACCAAAATCTGGTAAATCATTTACAAATAGACACTGATACTAATGTGGCACCTTTCATGAAGGCTCTCAAAGCATTTTATAAACAGTAATTGTGTAAGCTTCCCAACATCCATATTGAGGTATTTCACTATTTTACTGATTTTATAGATGAATAAATTAAGGAATAGAGAGGCTAAGTGAGTGGACCAAGGTTATACAGTAAGTTGGTGGCAGAAACAAATTGTGGCTGCCAATCTCTATCCATGAGGCCACCCTGTGAATTTCATTAGATAGATTGTATTATTGAAGCATACCAAACCACTAATTTCTGAACCTTACAGAATAGAATCTTGGGTGAAATTACTGTCTAAAATTTACGAGACAGACTATAGTGAAAATACCAGACTGTGGAGAGAATGAGGTATAATCATTGTGACTTGCTTGTTAGTAAATATGCCACAATTTATCAGACATGGAAAAAAGAAAACACCCTGAACTAATTTAACCTACTAAATAAACACGAGTTGTAATCACAAGCCTTGAAGGTCTTTATTAATGTCAACTGACTCAGAAATTTGTGCAGATATATTTAAAGTGCAGGGCAACTCAAAAATTTAAAATTCTACTACCTGACTGGAAGTGGAATGAGTTGGTTTTTTTATAGAAATTCCTAAAATGGCATTAATAAATGGAATAGTATTTTTAAATGTTAGGATAACAAAATTATCTGTAAGGGATAACGTCAGACTTATTTAGTGACTAAGTTCTGGATTGTCCTCCAGCATCTTGACACTGAAGGAGTCCTCAGGCAATGCAGAATCATAGGAAGGAGAAGTGTTGCTTGTACAGCAATGTTTTTCCTCTCCTTTTTTCCCAATGGAAGTCACTCCACTGAGTTTTCATGCAGAAGATGCTTGGGGGTAAGATTGAGGGTAGTAAGGAAAGAGCCCATACCTTAAAGGGATTCTGTGAAGCTTCATTTGGCGTTTGTGAAGCTTTCTGTTATCCTTGGATAAGATGTGCTATATAAGTACCATAGTATTACAACGATGACACAAAAAAGTTCAGTTTTCTGTAGCATCTTTCATACAAAGTATCACAAAACATTTCCCAGAGAGTCAATCAAAAGTATAGTGGGAAAGGAAAGCTAAATCTGAGGAAGTGGAGAGATACTTCATGAGGCACAGAAAAGCACATTAGGACAAAAAATATCCACCTGTACAGAAAAATGGGAAGGGGAGAGAAAAGGAGCCATAAACAAAATATTGAGAGGGTTATGAGTACAGAAAGGTAAAGTAATAACTTTTCATGGAAAATTTTGAAGGCAGTTTTGAGTTGGATTGGTAAATCAATAGGATGCCTGCAAAATGACAGAGAAACAGAGTCATATGCTTGTTGCAATTACATCATTTCCATTCAGAATTGAGCCCAGTAACTGTAGTGAAGAAACTGATGGGACATGGATTTTCTGATTCCCTGATGTTTCTGTATTCTGTACCTATGATATTTGAGAATAGGGATTTCCAGAGACCATAAGAGAGAAATGCAACAGGAAATGATTAAGACATGAGTAAGATAAGTGATTTTAAATTACATTTATCATAAAGTAAAAACTGATATATTGATCCAACCTTGCAAACTCAAAAAGAGAGTATACCTATTTTCTATACCTGAAGGCACTTATTGTTTAATTTCAAAGATCTTGAAGAGAATGCCAATCTAAATGACAGTGTAATAGGTTCCTTTGATAAAGATGGATAAATAAGATCTAATTTTGTAATATGGTAGAATCTCGGAGTTATGAACACTTCGGGAATGGAGGTTGTTCATGACTCTGGACAAAATCTTATGGTGGTTCTTTCAAAAATGTACAATTGAACATTGACTTAATACAGATTTGATATTTTACTATTCAGAAGAAAAATGCTGCTTTCCCTTTATTTTTCTTCGTAGTTTAACTCAGTTCTGTATGGTCCATCAATGGCTATAAGCCAGGATAGGTGCAAACCCATGCTCTGAAGTGTCCCTAGCCTCTGTTTGTCAGATGCTGGAAACGTGTGACGGGATGGATCACTTGATGATTACCTGTTCTGTTCATTCCCTCTGGGGCACCTGGCATTGCCCACTGTTGGAAGACAGGATACTGAGCTAGAAGGACCATTGGTCTGACCCAGTATGGCCGTTCTTATATACTGTATTTGCTTTGCCTTTTTTTTGGTGGGGGGGTCTCTGCTGCTGCCTGACTGTGTACTTCTGGTTCCAAAGGAGGTGTGTAGTTGGCTGGTCAGTTCGTAACTCTGGTGTTCATAACTCTGAGGTTCTATTGTAGAAGAAATCACATTATTTAATTGTGCTGGCAAACAATTGTTCTTAGCCACAAATAGTCTTCATTCTATTGCACATATTTGAGCTTAGCAATAGACTAGACATTTTAATCTTTATTTACATTCCTTGTTAAAGGTCTTAAAGTGAAAAGGTAACTGAGTCAGAGAAGAATTCTTATTTTTTTCTGGGTTGATGGAGAGTCAGTGCTTGGTGATACCTAAAAGACAGAGCTTGGACATTTTTAGCCGGAGACCAACTGAATTCCCTTTTCTTTAAAAAAAAGGAAAAGAGGGATTACTGTGTACTAATGATCTATTTATAGTCCTCCTAAAAAATAAGATCAGGATTTAACTTTGAAATCATAGTTATGTGTAAAAACACTAAAACAAAGTCCTTTCTATATTGCTAGTTCATATGAAGCTTGATCTATTTTAAAGGAAAAATATAATTCTTGAAATATATGGTGCCATTTACCAGTTTATGCAGAACTTTCCTTTGTCTTGGAGTATGCTTCTGAACATTCAGTCTTTGCTGCAATTATTGAGATTGAACATATCTGTGGAATTCAGCACTGGTTATGACTTCTGTACATCCATTAACTTTGCAGCACATGCAATAATAATCTGGGGTTAATTAAGTTTGGCTCAAGTATGTGTATGTGAGCATTCCTTTTAGTATTTCCACTTCCTGATTCCTCCAGTATTCCTTTAGTTATATAAGAAAGCTTGACATTTTCTCTATGACCTCTTGACTTTCAGAAATGTATTTCCTCTTGTGGGATAGCCTGGTTTTAATTTCTCATTGAATTGCTTGATGACAAATTACAAATTTTGGTCTCTTCCATAAATGTCGCATGGTTGACCCAAAACTCTGTCAGATCCTCAGTTTCTTTCAGTTTTCTCTCCTATATTGGTGGTTGCTCATATAGAGAACGTTAGTGATATTTAATAAGATCCTGTCATGCAAAAATAAATAAATAGACAGAAAATTTTATTGAAATGAATGAGGAGTTGTGCTTAAAAATCAATGTCATGCCATGGCCCATAACTGGTTACATTTTAATTTACATCATGAATAAATCTTTTTTTATTAATGTATTTTAAATACAGCAGTTGCACACTTGGTATATAGTTAGTGCCATACAAGAAACATTTCTGTTTCCATATGTGAATGACAGACAGGTATAGAAATAGTTTAATAGTGATCCAAAATGGACTTGCGTAAAATCTGTCTGGTGCAAACTATAATTCTTAGGGTCTCCAAAAAGCCTGATCAAGGCACTGCATAAATCCTGTTTAAGCCCTTAAACTAGGTTTAAGTGGAACTTAAATAATTCTTGTACCTGAAGAGCTGGTCTTCGGTAGTGGGCCATACTTTACTCTTAATGAATTACTAACTTTGCTTTCCTGAGTAAGGATGGACTTAAGCACCTGTTTCAGTGCTTTCTTGAATCAGGTCCTTTTTTTCTGGCTAGCATACAATGAAATATATTTAATTAAATACTTACCTAATTTTCTTGCTATTCAGCCTCTCTCTCTCTGGTATGCAACATCATTAGGATCACCGAACTGTTGATGTTTTTTTGTTAAAAGAAAAATTAGATAACCTTAAATTCATATTGTTTCTAAAGTAATTTGCCATAGTTGGTGGTGAATTGCATCCAGTTTTTATTAATAAAATATCAAAATGAAATTGTTTGCCATTTTCAATTTATTTATTTTTTTAATCACAGGTTTTGTCTACACACACAATTTTTTTGAAGATTTTCCACTGTTGCTAACACCAGGATTGCTCACTTTCCCAGATTTTCAATACAGCCTCCAATTTGTGCACATGTAGAATTAGGATGTGCACCCCCCTCATTTGCACATGTTATATGTGTATTCAGTAATTGTGGTACTTACTACAATATTTGTGTACCATGTAACTGTTTCATTGCACAAATAGGCAAGTGGGTGTGCACAAATTATGCACATGTGCAAACCACTGGCAGTCTATAAAATGTGGCTTGTTTTGTCTTGAAGAGCTGTTAAGGCATAAAATTCAGAAAACCTTTGGATTAAAAATAAACCTATTTATAATTAATACATTTTTTCTGTCTCCGGTCTTGTTCATTACTAAGAATGTGTAGAAACAAGATTGTATGCAGTGTAGTTGAAGCCATGTCGGTCCCAGGATATTAAAGAGATGAGGTGGGTGAGAGCTAAGAGCTCTGTGTGGCTCAAAAGCTTCTCTCTCTCACCAACAGCAGTTAGTCCAATAAAAGATACTACCTCACCCACCTTCATAGAATCATAGAATATCAGGGTTGGAAGGGAACTCAGGAGGTCATCTAGTCCAACCTCCTGCTCAAAGCAGGACCAATCCCCAACTATTTCTCTAGAGACAAGATTTGTTATTTCTTTCGATCTTCCTCACGTGAATTCAGTGATTTCTCTTCAGACCTGATTCTGCAATCCTTGTTCACTTTGAATGTCATACAAACACATGGGCAATCAGGCTGGTTCAGCAAAGCGCGTAAGTGCATGCTTAACTGAAAACATGGTGCTTAAGTCTCAGTGAAGTCAGTGGGAGTTAAGCCAGTGCTTAACTTTAAGCAGGAGCTTAAATGCTTTGCTGAATTGGGTCCTATGAGGGTTGTGGTCTTGAGTTCACGGTAATATCCCAGTCTTTTCCATTGTAACTAATGGTGCTGTCACAAACCAAGAATTAAGTTGAGAAGTGAGTTATAAGTAGTAGGAGCAGATGAACAGAGAAGGAAGTCTGTTTTCATGCAAATATTCTCAGTGATGGAAGAAAAGACGAGAAATACAGTGGTATATGATATGTATACAGGATTGTTTCTATGCAGAATATTTTTCCAAATTTTCCTTGAAGCATCAGCTGTTCTGTGAACATCCAAGGAAATTATTGTGCTTCTAATCAGTTTCCCACTCATTTTGATCCACACCACTTTGCTGTGTCATCTTAGTGTCACTTTTTAACTTCTTCAAAAGAAACATTTTGTTTATAATACAAAAATAAAAATCTGGAGAGAGGAAAGAATCTTTTTTGACCTTCAGTTTAGCAGATCAGAGCTGAATCATATGTGAGCAGCAAATATGAAGCAAAGTAACTAATATGTTTAAAATGCACAGTGCCTGATTTTAAGTGAGGATTCATTTAAGAAATACTCTGAACAGACATTCACTTTCATGGATGACTGTTTTTGCATATGGCTGATCTTATTTTTAGAAAGTCCATCTTCCTGGAAATTATTACACTTAAACATATAGGAACTTAGCGGTTGACATACCACATGAAATTAGTGGTTTATCTAGTCCAGTATATACCATCTTGGACATTGGCACCGGATACTTAAGGAGAATGTGCAAGAATCCTTGTAATGGAAAATTATGGAATAAGCTACACAATAGAGAACATTTCTTCTTAACCCTGAGCAACTATGTTGGCTTATGCCCTGATACATGAGGGTTCGGTCACTGATAAATACTTTTGTCTAATGTTACTGTTAATGTTCTTACATAATCAGTGTAATCATAGTTAAGTGAGAGAACTGGTTTTGGAGTAACAATTTGTTGAGTGGTTAGAGTAGGGGGCTAAGATCATACTGAGTTCTATTTCTAAATCTGTGCCACAGGCTTAATTAATGCAAGTTCTTATGTAAACCACGGTAATTATAACTGTAAATGTTGTAAACTATTCTCAGTTTACCCCTCTGTAAAAAACCCATTTCTCAAGAGGTTTATGAGGTATAATCCTTAGAACAGAGGTACTGTTTAAACACTCTTTGAAGTAGTCTTCTTTGAATTTCAACTTGGTCTCAGTTAACACCATAAAGTTTGTTTCCCCTCCCCCGCCCCCCCCCAGAATAGCAGATAATTGGCCATTTGCAAACAGTTGACATGATAAAATAGTGATGGGTGAAAATTGTTTGTAGTTAACCATGGACTTATTAGTACAGTAGGTCCTTTCTCTCATTTCTTCCCTAATTTCTTGACAGTTAGAATTCAATGTGAGTTTTAGTTGGCTGTTTGCTGTTTGTTGTCTGGTTATATCAAAAGAAGGACAGGAGACATCTGACATGGGTTTAATCAGGCTGCAACTTTATTATTAGATGTCTGGGACTACCTGGCATATAGCCTTATACGGTGCAGGTAACTTCTGTTTATTCCATAGTTATCCAGGGGCCTTCCACCAGCTCTCCCTCTTTTTCCATCCAGGTCCTTCCAGCAAATCCACTGCTGGGACCTTACCATTCAGCCCCCCTCATAGGAGGGTTAAGGTGGGCTATAATAATGGGGGGTTGGCTCACTGTCGTACCAATCATAGGAGTCCCCAACCACCCCCCGTTCGCTCCTTTACCAATGCCTTTTTTTAAGTCCTTTCCTAAGCCATTTATCTGGTCACTGTATACATTCCCTGTGGAGTACCTGCACTGGACATCCACCACAGGGAGGTGCCATCCATTAGCTTGGCTATGCTATGCCAGGATATGAAATTACTGCCCTTTCTGTGGTCCCAAGGAATTTGGCCACTTCCCTATTCACATACCTCCTTGCCTTGTCCACCCTGGGAATGTGCAGTGGGGAGGGCTCATGGCTCCCCACCAGACCTTGTGCTGAAGCGTGCATCCAACGAAGTGGGTATTCACCCACGAAAGCTTATGCTCCAATACGTCTGTTAGTGTATAAGATGCCACAGGACTCTTTGCCGCTTTTACAGATCCAGACTGACACAGCTACCGCTCTGATACTTGACCATACAATGTTAACGCCAGGAAAAAGTTGAAGGATCAGCCTCAAGTCCCTCCTGGCTCCGAGCATTAGTTCAACCCCTTTAAGCATTCCCAAATCATTTTCCCCAAGGTGCACCACAATTATATCTGGGGGCTGCTGACTGGCCCGCACAGCATTCAGCCGCAGTATAAGGTGATCCCATAACATGTCCCTCTTTGCATGCCAACTGAGTGCTGCTTCAACACCGAAGCCAAGCTGCGAACACTTGGGCAACTTGGACACATGCCTATATGCCCAAAAGACAATATTGTGCCCCCAGATCCACACCATGGTCTGCATGGCTGGTCATCCGACATCTCTAATGAGATTACAACCAATTAATGCTGACTTACCACCTGAGGTCTTACATACGTTCGGTACGCGTCCAAATGCCAGCGCCCGATGGCCTGAATTGCCTCTGCTCCCATACCTAGCTGTGTTGCTGCCCTGATTCTGAATGAGTGGGAACCAAATTCATTGGCTGGCAGCCCCAACCTAGTCAGCCCGGGTTTGAACATGACAACAAATTGGTAAGTTGTGAGGGGACTCCCATCACCATGCATAAAAAGGGGGCCTTCCCCCTCCAGCCATATTGTCAAGTAGGCCTTCAGAGCCTGAACAGGGCAAACCCCAGGCTCACCACCCTCCCGGAGGATAACAAATTTACCCCAGACGATTAGATCCATCTTTGACCTTCGCAAGTGTAATATCACTGAATGCTCATGCCATTGTTTAGGACGCAGTTCCAAAACCCTTCCCGTAGAGTCCCTAAGAGACCCAAGTACTAGCTTGCTGATGCTGAAGGTACCAAAAATGGAGGCTTAAATCACAAGGCCACCCCTTTTAAACTCCTCATTCCCAGGGGATGAGTCAGACCCTTTTGCAGCAGTTTTCATCTCCCTCCACCCCGCACCTCCCATAAAGCACAGTTCCCTTTATTCAGCCAGCCAACCGAATATACCCCCCGCTTCAAGGTGCAGGGCTGTCAGTATGAATAAGCAACAGATCTATTTAAATTTTTCATTTGTTTTTAGGAAACATGATTGGGTTTTTGATTGATTCAGCAACTTCAGTCAGTAGATAGTTGTACGAGTTAAAGCAGCTTTGACTATTTATAGACAAATTATTCCTGAACTTCAATAGAGATTTATTTCTTTTCATGTACATAAAATCATAGAAATGTAGGGCTGAGGCAGAACCATCCCTGGCAGGTGTTTGTCTCACCTGTTCTTAAAACCTCTAATGTTGCCTTCAATTTGAAATGTTTCAGAGTAACAGCCGTGTTAGTCTGTATTCGCAAAAAGAAAAGGAGTACTTGTGGCACCTTAGAGACTAACCAATTTATTTGAGCATAAGCTTTCGTGAGCTACAGGTCACTTCATCGGATGCATACTGTGGAAAGTACAGAAGATCTTTTTATACACACAAACCATGAAAAAATGGGTGTTTACCACTACAAAAGGTTTTCTCTCCCCCCACCCCACTCTCCTGCTGGTAATAGCTTATCTAAAGTGATCACTCTCCTTACAATGTGTATGATAATCAAGTTGGGCCATTTCCAGCACAAATCCAGGGTTTAATAAGAATGTCTGTGGGGGAGGGGAGGGATAGGAAAAAACAAGGGGAACTAGGTTACCTTGCGTAATGACTTAGCCATTCCCAGTCTCTATTCAAGCCTAAGTTAATTGTATCCAATTTGCAAATGAATTCCAATTCAACAGTCTCTCGCTGGAGTCTGGTTTTGAAGTTTTTCTGTTGTAATATCGCAACTTTCATGTCTGTAATCGCATGACCAGAGAGATTGAAGTGGTTTATGAATGTTACAATTCTTGACATCTGATTTGTGTCCATTTATTCTTTTACGTAGAGACTGTCCAGTTTGACCAATGTACATGGCAGAGGGGCATTGCTGGCACATGATGGCATATATCACATTGGTGGATGTGCAGGTGAACGAGCCTCTGATAGTGTGGCTGATGTTATTAGGCCCTGTGATGGTGTCCCCTGAATAGATATGTGGGCACAGTTGTCTAGTTTTAGTAAAGTCCAGCCACGAGGAAGTTTGTGTGGAAGGTTGGTTTTTTATGAGAGTATCCATTTTTGACCTTCCACACAAACTTCCTCGTGGCTGGACATTACTAAAACTAGACAAGCCATTTACAACACACACTTTGCTTCTCTACAAAAGAAAAAGGACACTAAACTTTCTAAACTACTACATGCCACAAGGGGCCACAGCAATGGTTCCCTCAACCCACCCAGCAATATTATTAACCTATCCAACTATACTCTTAGCCCAGCAGAAGCAGCTGTCCTATGTCGGCGCCTCTCCTTCTGCCCCTCCACCCCCACGAACATGATACAGTTCTGTGGTGACCTGGAATCCTATTTTTGACGTCTCCGACTCAAGGAATATTTCCAACGCACCTCTGAACAACATACTAATCCACAGAGACCTCCCTACCAACACTACAAAAAGAAGGATTCTAGGTGGACTCCTCCTGAAGGTCGAGACAGCAGACTGGACTTCTACATAGAGTGCTTCCGCTGATGTGCACAGGCTGAAATTGTGGAAAAGCAGCATCACTTGCCCCACAACCTCAGCCGTGCAGAACACAAAGCCGTCGACAGCCTCAGAAACAATTCTGACATCATAGTCAAAAAGGCTGACAAAGGAGGTGCTGTTGTCATCATGAATAGGTCGGAATATGAACAAGAGGCTGCTCGGCAGCTCTCCAACACCACTTTCTACAAGCCATTACCCTCTGATCCCACTGAGAGTTACCAAAAGAAACTACACCATTTGCTCAAGAAACTCCCTGAAAAAGCACAAGATCAAATCTGCACAGACACACCCCTGGAATCCCGACCTGGGATATTCTATCTACTACCCAAGATCCATAAACCTGGAAATCCTGGGCGACCCATCATCTCAGGCATTGGCACCCTGACAGCAGGATTGTCTGGCTATGTAGACTCCCTCCTCTGGTCCTACGCTACCAGCACTCCCAGCTACCTTCGAGACACCACTGACTTCCTGAGGAAACTACAATCTATCGGTGATCTTCCTGATAACACCATCCTGGCCACTATGAATGTAGAAGCCCTCTACACCAACATTCCACACAAAGATGGACTACAAGCCATCAAGAACACTATCCCCAATAATTTCACGGCTAACCCAGTGGCTGAACTTTGTGACTTTGTCCTTACCCATAACTATTTTACATTTGGGGACAATGTATACCTTCAAATCAGCGGCACTGCTATGGTACTCGCATGGCCCCACAGTATGTCAATATTTTTATGGCTGACTTAGAACAACGCTTCCTCAGCTCTCATCCCCTAACGCCCCTACTCTACTTGCGCTATATTGATGACATCTTCATCATCTGGACCCATGGAAAAGAAGCCCTTGAGGAATTCCACCATGATTTCAACAATTTCCATCCCACCATCAACCTCAGCCTGGTCCACTCCACACAAGAGATCCACTTCCTGGACACTACAGCGCTAATAAACGATGGTCACACAAACACCACCCTATACCGGAAACCTACTGACCACTATTCCTACCTACATGCCTCCAGCTTTCACCCTGACAACACCACACGATCCATTGTCTACAGCCAAGCTCTGTGATACAACCGCATTTGCTCCAACCCCTCAGACAGAGACAAACACCTACAAGATCTCTATCAAGCATTCTTACAACTACAGTGCCACCTGTGGAAGTGAAGAAACAGATTGAGAGAGCCAGAAGTGTTCCCAGAAGTCACCTACTACAGGACAGGCCTAACAAAGAAAATAACAGAACACCACTAGCCGTCACCTTCAGCCCCCAACTAAAACCCCTCCAACACATTATTAAGGATCTACAACCTATCCTGAAGGATGACCCAACACTCTCACAGATCTTGGGAGACAGGCCAGTCCTTGCCTACAGGCAGCCCCCCAACCTGAAGCAAATACTTACCAACAACCACATACCACACAACAGAACCACTAACTCAGGAACCTATCCTTGCAACAAAGCCCGTTGCCAGCTGTGTCCACATATCTATTCAGGGGACACCATCACAGGGCCTAATAACATCAGCCACACTATCAGAGGCTCGTTCACCTGCACATCCACCAATGTGATATATGCCATCATGTGCCAGCAATGCCCCTCTGCCATGTACATTGGTCAAACTGGACAGTCTCTACGTAAAAGAATAAATGGACACAAATCAGATGTCAAGAATTATAACATTCATAAACCAGTCGGAGAACACTTCAATCTCTCTGGTCACGCGATTACAGACATGAGAGTTGCGATATTACAACAGAAAAACTTCAAAACCAGACTCCAGCGAGAGACTGTTGAATTGGAATTCATTTGCAAATTGGATACAATTAACTTAGGTTACCTTGCATAATGACTTAGCCACTCCCAGTCTCTAGTCAAAGCTATTTCCCCTTGTTTTTTCCTACCCTCCGCCCCTCAGACGTTCTTGTTAAACCCTGGATTTGTGCTGGAAATGGCCCAACTTGATTATCATAACATTCTAAGGAGAGTGATCACTTTAGATAAGTTATTACCAGCAGGAGAGTGGGGTGGGGGGAGAGAAAACCTTTTGTAGTGGTAAACACCCATTTTTTCATGGTTTGTGTATATAAAAAGATCTTCTGTACTTTCCACAGTATGCATCCAATGAAGTGAGCTGTAGCTGACAAAAGCTTATGCTCAAATAAATTGGTTAGTCTCTAAGGTGCCACAAGTACTCCTTTTCTTTTTTCAATTTGAAATGTTCTTTCTACTTCACAGATTTTTCACACCTGTACGTGTTGCATCCTCTCACATATGTGGCATATGATTATAATACCCATCTTGTAATTGTGGAACTTTGTGATACTATGATTGTTATTGTTTTTATTTCAGTAACGACGAGGAGCCCCAGTCATGGACCCTTGTGTGTTAGGTATTGTACAAACACAGAAGAAAAAGATGGTTCTTGCCCCCAAAGTAACATATTATCTAAGTAAATAAGCTACATTTATTTGGGAATTATGACTTCCTCCTTTGCCTCTCTTTCCGTTTCTAACTTCCCAACTCTCTGAGCAATTTTCAAGCTGTTGCTTCAAAAAATAAACAAAAAACTAGCAAATAAAAATAACTCCTTCCATGTGTTCTACTTTATGTGGAATTTCTCCCACAAATGATGTGTGTCCAAGGTCCATCACTGACAAACTTCATTCCTGAACTAGGAGCAGGTTTAGAATATAGTATTTTGTAAACAATCCAAGGTAGAAACAGGCATAATAGAAAGTTGGGGTCTTTCCCTTTTTTGAATGGTGTGTTTATACTCCCTACAGTTCTTGCCTGGGTTAGTTACTAACTATAGGACCATATAACCCTAACCACTTGGAACAAATCAGAGCTGTTTTTGGCCATTTGTACAGGTTTATTATGGTGTGCAGTGATCTATCTTTCTCTGTCCCCACACAGTTGGATTCATGGTCATAAGGGAACTTGCCTTTTGAAAATCAACTGATGTGCAGATCAGCACTGATAATGTTAGAAGGCACTATTCCAAGATTTTTTTTTTATCTGAACATCCCAAAGATTTTAAGAACGTTAATGTGTCATTAAAGCTCAGAACACCTTTCCGTGGTAGATTAGCATAGTCATTCGTAACATCGCCACTTGTGACTAATGCATCCTTCTCAAACTCCTGCTGATAAAACATTTACCCCTCAATCTGGTTTAAACAAACAAACAAACAACCACCCCATTTTTTTTTTTTTAAGTGTTCCTGTTTTTTGTCTCTTTTTTCCTTTTGTTAGTGAATCGGCAAAAAATCATGGACATGATAAAGCCAAATCATTACAATTAATGTTATGCATAGTGAGGATAATATTTGATTCTTTCCTTTAACTATCAAAAATATTGTTTACCATTATCTTAACTTTTAAAAGAATAATTTCTAAAAAGCTGAAAACCATTGAAAGATGTGGTTTAAATGGCATCAATCTATTAGCCAATCCTAATTATTGAAGAAATCCATTAAAGCCTTTTATGAGGCTCCAGCCAAGAGCACTACGTAAATGATCTAATAGGAGGCTTGTGTAGAAATACCCTCATCATATTCAAGGCTGTTTTCTCTGCTGCATGACAGAACTCCACTAGAAGCCCAAAGCTGCCAGCTTATCCAAGCGTTTTGCATGACACTGCCCTATGGTGCTAGTCACCAGATCACCTCCATTAAAATACACCTTTGAGACAGCATTTTGCAAGAAAGCTAAATTCTAAAAAAAACTTATTTGTATTTAGTGACAACTTAGTGATAGTGCTGGCTTCAGAAGTCTGTTCCCACAGTGTTAAATATAGGAATTAACAATTGCCAATCTCTCTCCTCCACAAATAAATACTGATTACTGATTCACAGCTGGAATTTACAGAGATTTTTATTCATTAAGGTGTGAATAGCTGCCATGTTGTTTTAGTCTCAAAAGAAGATCATTGGCAGCAGAATGGAATTGCTATGTCAGGCTGTTTCCCTCATGTTTTCTAAATATAACTCATCACCAGTCAGGTTTCTGAGGCCATCTGCATTAATATTTCTAGACAACTAAAATATAGCATATATTGACAATGTAAATTGACAAAAATGGGGGTTAAAGAGATTTACCCTTGTACTTCATTCAGGTGGGAAAAAAATCTTTACTTTTTAGGAGAGGTACCGTTCAACTGTAGTATGCTATAGTACAGATTTTTTCAAGGTGACTTCAACTTATTAGTGTCCAACTTGAGGTAGCTTAAAGTAGCCTGATTTTCAGAAAGTGCTTACCATCCACCTTCCTCTTGATAATGGGTTGACAGTCTGTAACCGTTACACTTATGAAGCAAGGTGAAAATGTACTGCAAAGAGCTAACAAGAGTAGTTTTTACAATGGGGCCTTTCTGAAGAAAAACACTAAATGGCACATCTTTTTCACAAACTTGTACATTCTGTCAATACTATATAAATAAAACAATCGTAATAATTTCCTTTTCTGCTGTGAGGACTCCTATCGAGTTGTAGCTGTGGTGATTGAATTCCCCCTTGTTTGTCATTTTGGGATTCTTTCTGTCTGTAGTCTCAAAAAGTGATTGTTGAGTTTACAAAGATATAATTGTTTTCACTGTCTTTTCCATTATTCAGTAACTTTGATCATGTAAGTCATTATTCACATCAATTCTTATCTCCTTGATACATGTCAAATGGACCTGGGATGTGTTTTTCTAATTCCTTTTGTGGGTTATTCTTTTGGTAGTAACGTTTGCTAAATATTATTTACATTAGCAGTTCTTTTACATGCTGTCACTATTATAGCCTTTGTATTGCCTGGCTACCATCTTCTTTAAAGTTGACACACGAGAAAAAAATTACCAACAACATATCTTTTCAGTAATGATGCAAGATTTCTAATCTTTTATCATGAACTTGTATTTTCTCTGCTCCCTTTGATTTGTTGTTTTGTTGCATCTGCTTTATAAATCATTATCAATCCTTTCCAGTCATCCAGATCTGCAAAGGAGTTCCCAGAAGGGCAGTCATTTTAGAGAGGCATTCCTTGTGTTACCGTCTATAAGATTTTATGGGCATGCGCTGCTGTATGCCCCTATTTTACTAGAAAAGGACATGCTGTCATTACAAAACAAAACTCTATGCTGCAACTCCCCCAGGAATCTCTTTCTCTTTCATCGACACGCTACAGTACCTCAAGCTGTTGTTTCTTTGCTCATCCGCCCACTGTAATCCTTACTCTGTCTTTGTGATTCCAAAGACTCTTTATTTTTTCACTTCATGTTGGGCCCATCTCTCCTGCTTCTCTCAGGTTATTACACATTATTCAGGTTGCACACTGGCTTAAGGATTTGTCTTTTATTGCACAGATATTTTTCTGGAGGCATAAGAATATAAGAGTTGCCCTACTGGGTCAGACCATGGTCCATCTTGCCCAGTATCCTGCCTCTGACAGTGGCCTGAACCAGAGCTTCACGGAGGGTGAACAGAACAGGAAAATTTATGTTGAGATTCACTCCTGCCTTTCACTCTTGGCTTCTAGTAGTCAGAGGCTGGCTAATAGCCATTGATGGAACAGTCCAGCTAGAACTTACCGCTTTCTTTTTTTAACCCATTTATATTTTTGGGTATCAGAACATCCCCTGGCAATGAGTTCCACAGGTTAACTGTGAATTGTGTGAAAAAGTACTTCCTCTTGTTTGTATTAAACCTGCTAGCTAATAATTTCATCAGGTGACCCCTGGTTTTTGTATTGTGTGAAAGAGTAAATAACACTTCTGTATTCACTTTTCCTATACCATTCATGATTTTATAGACCGCTATCATATCCCCTCTCAGTTGTCTCTTTTCCAAGCTGAACAGCCCTAATCTTTTTAATTTCTTCTTGTATGGAAGCTGTTCTGTAGCCTTGATCATCTTTCCCTTTTCTGAACCTTTTCCAGTTCCACTATATCCTTTTTGAGAAGAGGTGACCAGAACTAGACAGTATTCAAGGTTTGGGCAAACCATGGATTTGTATAATGACATTATATATATATTTTATCTATCCCTTTCCTAACAGTTCTTAACATTCTGTTGACGACGGTTGCTGTGCATTGAGTAGAAGTTTTTTAAAAAAACCAAAACTGTCAATAGTGATCTCTTTCTTCAGTGGTAACAGCTAATTTAGAACCTATCATTGTGAATGTATAGTTGGGATTATTTTTTTCAATGTGCATTATTTTGCCCCTATCAGTGGTGAATTTCATCTGCCATTTTTTGCCCAGTTTGCCCAGTTTTGTGAGATCCCTTTGTAACTCCTCACAGTCTGCTTTGGATTTAACTATCTGGAATAATTTTGTATCATCCACAGACTTCACAATCTCACTGTTCACCCCTTATTCCAGATCATTAATGAATATGTTGAACAGCCGAGGTCCCAGTACAGACCTGTGGGGGACCCTGCTGTTCACCTCTCTCCATTGTGGAGCTGACCTTTTATCTCTCCCTTTGTTTCCCATGTTTCAACCAGTTAATGATCCATGAGAGGACCTTCCCCCTTATTCTGTCGCTACTTAGTTTCCTTAAAATCTTTTGGTGAAGGCTTTTTGAAAATCCAAGTAGGCTACATCGACTGGATTGTCCTTATCCGCATGCCTGTTGACTCCCTCAAAGCATTGAGGGACTTTGGTGAGGCATGACTTCCCTTTACAAAAGCTGGATTGACTCTCCCCCAACAAATTATATTTATCTATGTGTCTCGTAATTCTGTTCTTTATTATAGTTTCTACCAATTTTCCCAGTACTGACTTTAGGCTCACCGATCTACAATTGCCAATATCACCTCTGAAGGCAATTGGAGTGATTAGTATAATAAAAGACGATTGTTTGTTATTACCATTTATGAAATCCTATTAGATGAAAATGTTCTTTGTTACAATAAATAGTGCCGTAAAATAATAGTGACTTTTTTATCTTAAAAAAGTAAAAACCGTTAATGTTTCTTTGTTTAAGGATAATAGGCCCCCAGGTAATGGTATCTGGGATACACTATTTATTTCTGTATACTTAGAATAGGGAAAAAACTTTAGTACTATTTCTTAAGTACTGCTGTGTGTCAGCTTTTGGTAAATGCTGCCTTTTTAATGGTGATGCTGTCCTTTGTCAGAGCATCACCTGTTCTGCATGCACAATAGCATTTGGTAATAGCTTCATTAGGCACGCGTTTTATGTGCTTGATTCTTTTCTCACTCACCAGTGTAAATCGGGAATAGCTCCAGTGAAGTGATAGAGGTATATGTGAGAGTGGAATCAGGGTGTGTTTACACCTCTTTACAGATTGGTACTAATAAATATGAGCTGAGCACCTCACAAGTTCAGACCCATAGATTTTTCAAGTGTACAATACACTTTAAAAACTGTGATTATTACTGTATGTTTTACACAGCGAAATGGGTTCCAGGTGGCTCCTTTGTATAGCTGTACAGGGACCACAGAGCCACTGTTTACAGTGAGGAATATCTCCAGCTTTAGAGAAATTCCCTGGTAGTGTATGGCCAGCAAAAAGAGTGACTGTACCACAACTAAAGTGGGGCAGAATTTGTATGGGCTTACCCAAAGAAGGGCAGCTCTGCTTTGTGGTTAGGGGTGGGAGGTGGGGGGGGGGAAGGTCAGAAACTGCTGCAAAAGGTGCTCGGTGGTCAGCTTTGCGGCAATGACTTACCCCCTTCCCCTCCCCAGGAATGTGCATAAAGGTACGAAACCTGGGTGGGGCAAGTCTCTATGTGCAAGCAGCGAGGAAGCCAGCACCCACCCTTCCTCCCCTAGTGGAAGTGAATGGCAGGCTGGGTTAGGACCTGCTGTGGGCATTACACTAGTCGCCCCTTTTAAAGGGGGGCTGGGAAGGAATTTTTCCTGCATCACTAGAATTGACTTTGGTGGAGTGTGGTTTTTTCGCCTTCCTCACAACGGGTGTGAGGATGGACCTTTTCTGGTTAATAGAAAAAGTGGTAGGCCATATGTCGCAAATTATTTTGTAATGTTGGGCAGCTGTTCAGTGCAGGTATTCCATTGGGAGGGCAGTCAGTGACCAGATAAATGGCCTGGTAAAGGACATAAAAGGAGGTACTGGATAAAGAAACAGAACGGGGAAGGGGGATCGGGGACTCCTATGATTGGTATGTCAGGGAGCCAACACCCTCCCCCCTGTTCTCCTAGCCCTCCTTAACCCTCTTCCGTGGATGGTAAGGTCCAAGCCATGGGTTGGCTGGGGGACCTGGATGGAAACAAAGGGGGGCTGGTGAAAGCCCCAGAGAACTGATTTGAATAAGCATGGATTTGCCTGCACTGTACACTTTATCTGCTGGGTAGTCCCAGACATATATATAATAAAGTTGCGGCCTGATTAAAACCCATAACAAGTCTCCTGTCCTTCTTGCGGTGTACCCAGACAATCCATTTCCCCTTACACATCCCAAGCCCTACACCCCCTTTCCTGGGGAAGGCTTGGTAAAAAATCCTCACCAATTTGTACAGGTGAACACAGACCCAAACCCTTGAATCTTAAGAACAATGAAAAAGCAATCAGGTTCTTAACAGAAGAATTTTAATTAAAGAAAAGATAAAAGAATCACCTCTGTAAAATCAGGATGGTAAATATCTTACAGGGTAATTAGATTCAAAACATGGAGAATCCCTCTAGGCAAAACCTTAAGTTACAAAAAGACACAAAAACAGGAATATACATCCCATTCAGCACACCTTATTTACCAGCCATTTAAACAAAACAGAAATCTAACACATATCTAGCTAGATTACTTACTAAGTTCTAAGACTCCATTCCTTTTCTGTTCCCGGCAAAAGCATCACACAGAGAGACAGACCCTTTGTTTCCCTCCCCCACCGCCAGATTTTAAAGTATCTTGTCTCCTTATTGGTCATTTTGGTCAGGTGCCAGTGAGGTTATCTTAGCTTCTTAACCCTTTACAGGTGAAAGGACTTTGCCTCTGGCCAGGAGGGATTTTATAGCACTGTATGCAGAAAGGTGGTTACCCATCCCTTTATATTTATGACAGGGCTTTTGTGAGATTTCATTAGTTAATATTTCTAAAAGGGGATAGGTATGAAAAATGCTAAGTAGTAGTAATTTTTAATGATTATTTGTTCACAGCTGCTGCATATACACTCAGCTCATAAGACATTTTTTTTGCTTTTGCCTTTTTCCCCTGGTGCTTCCCAAGCCTCTCACTAATAAACAAAAGCAATGGAAATAAAAAATACGGGGTAATAGAGCATTAAAGGTTTGATGTTAGCATACAATATTAACTCTTCCTTACTGCTGTACAGACCTGCTGTTTCATTGTTTTCAACGACGTGTCCATTCATAATGACTGCAAGAAAACAGATCCAGCAGTGAAGGATTTAAGAAAATTTAAAGTGTAAGCTAAATATCTGGGTCGACAATTTCCTTTTAAGCCATTGCTTTGAAAAATAGTCCAGAACGGTGCAAGCTAAGGACAGTGTGTCAGCCTTACTTCTGTAGGATTATCTCAAAGCCTTAACATTACTGATTTTGTGCATGTGGCTTAATTTATCTTTTGAGCTACTGGGGGAGCACAATTTTCAGCTTCAGCAGCCTTCAACATGCAAATATCTGATGGATCTTCTTGCTAAAATAATTTCTATTAATGTAGTTAATGTGCATCAGAAAGTATGATAAATGAATTTTGTCACTTGGTAGCAGCATGTCTTGAGAGAGACTTACAATACGCATTAATGTGCCTTTGATGTCTGAAGGACATTTCCCCTAAGTAAATAGTTTTCTCTTACAGTTTTTTAGAAAACTCTGAACATGGAATGTGATATTCAGTTCTTTATACTTAAAACTATAGACTATATAGACATAGACCACATTGAGGAAAAGAGTGGAGTTTATTCTCTTTACTGGGTTCTTGCTACTACAGCAAAAGGCAAACAGAATTGGCTAAACATCATGGTTGCATGTATTTTTATTTAAATGAAAAGTTAACGGTAAGGTGGATAAGGGAAAAAAATCCAGTGATTATGGAACTATGAAAGTAAATTAACCCAGTCAGCAAGATTATCACTTTGCCTTTTTGTGTTCACCTTTTAGGTAAATGTCAGTTTACTTCCTTGGTAGTTCTGAAGGTTCAAGTATTTTTAATGGATTTTCCTTGCCTTATTAGGGTAATGAAAATCTTGTCTTGTTATACTCCAAATATGTGTGGTTTTAACAGTTACCATATTATGTTATATATGTCTCATTTTTGAGTGCTGTGATTTTAATTACCTTCATATATTTTAAATCGAAATACTTTGTTGCACATTAGTCTGTCCAGTGTGTGTGTGTGTGTGAATGCATCTATAATCCTGTGAAATGGAAGTACAAGTAATACCATTTCTAAGTTTCAAAGTATCTTTTCCCCCTAATACTTGAATATTTGAAATGTCCATTCTCATGCTCTTGTCCTAGAATTAATTGTTCAATCACTTTATGGCCCATGCTGTCTGTTTTTCCAGTATGTTTCATGTCTGTTTTAAATTTTTTTACAAAAATATCCTTCTTAGTTAACTGCTGTTTTAACTTCATTTTAGATGGCATTTTCTCATATTTTTTACTTCTGTCTAATAAAATTGCCAATATTTTTGGAGGAAGCTATGGCCCTGGTACTCCAACCCTCATCTTTCTTTCCCTATACCTTCTTAATACGTGTGCATGTGAAACTATATTGTAAATGCTTCAGAGCAAAGCCATATCTTTCATAAGCCCTGTCAGGTATTTTGGGCACTTGACAAATAATAACTCTTGTAGCACCTCTCGTCAAAGGTACTGAAAGAGCTTTACAGACATCGGTTAATTAGGCACCTCTTCCTTTATGTGACAAGGAATATGCTATAGAGGTAACTTCAGCCATTTCTGAGATGGTGGGGCTTGATTGTGTAATTGTAAAGAGCAACACCATGGAATAGTTTAAGATTGGAAGTAACAGTACCTCAGTCCAGTGACACTGCAATGAATTTAGATAGGCAGAATATGATTGTTTGTTAGAATTTTGATGGAATATCGGACATAACATGCAACAAGTGGATTGGGATATTTAATTACTATAGCATGAGCTTTATACCCCATCTGAAAGGTGTGGTGGTATCATGACACCCACCCATGATGCATGGCACCTTAAAGAATATATACCGTCAATAGATATGATCCCTGCCCCAAAGAGCTTGCAGTGGAAGGAGACATAATGCTGCGAATAGTAGATAAGGAAATCGGTGAGTGCGTGGGTGATGGTTGCAAAAGTTACTCCTGACAGAATTCTGCTCCGATGTGGGGGTGCAGAATTCATATACCTGCACTTTTTGAACCTCCTCTAGCTGATTAACTGCCTCAATTAAGAAAGTAGATATAAATATGATAGAATAGCTGTGTGTACCTCCTATGAGCACATATCTTCATCCCTAGCATACATCCCAGAAAATAAGCATCCAGTCTTCAGGTTTATATAGTTGAGCATTATAAGTCAAAACAAGATAGTTGATGTTTTAAAAGTGTGTAATAAGGCACTAACTAGGAGCCTGCTTGCCAAATGTTTTTTTTTATTTTTTATTTAGTCACAGCAAATAAATGAAGTGACCCAAGAACAAAAAGAAATGAACTAAGATGAATAAAACAAACTAAAATTAGCAATATGCTAAAGGCATGCACGTTGCTTAGGGCCATATGCAGCTGACAAATGATGTGATGACAGACAGCAGATGAATTTCCATTCTCAATCTAAATTCTGTTTGCTACACAAGGTCAAAACTTGACTTAAAAACAAAACAAAAAGAAATCCCACTTTGTCCAGCATCTGCATTGTGGAGGCCTGTGTTAAAGCAGTGTAATCCATAGAAAACCCCTTAGTTGGGAGTGGGTGGGTGAGATTCTGTGGCCTGCATTGTGCAGGAGGTCGGACTAGATGATCATAATGGTCCCTTCTGACCTTAGTATCTATGAAAACAAACTCTATGAAAGTTCCCAAACCCTTTGGTAGTATTAAGGTTTATTGACTCTGGCCCCAAATTAGTAATTTCAGTAATATCTTCATGATGATGAATTATTGTTGCTGTCCATCTGTACTTTAAAGCATTGTGTCTTTGCATGCCCTGAACAGTATAAGCAACTCCCTTATTAAGGATCCAATCCTGCAGGATCTTTCATGACATAATTTGTCGTTAAGGACACTCAGCACGTCACAGGAAATGCTCATCTCCTATCAGGATTTGGTCTGACCACAAGTGCTGAAATAGAGGAGGAAAGTGATAGGGCTAATTGCTGATACAGCTATACTGGCAGAGCCTCCTAGTGAAGACACAGCTTATACCGGCATCAAGAGACTTTTTGCCAGTATAGTGAAACCACCTCCTGAATGACATACACTATATCAGCAAAAGGTCTCGTTTGCCGTATAGCTGTGTCTACACAAGGGGTTTTGCTGGCAGAGGTATTGTCAGTCGGGGTGTGGATTTTTTCACACCCCTGTCCAAAATAGCTATGCCAACAAAACAAAACAAAACTAAAACAAAACAAAACTAGCTGTGTTTATTAAAACGGTGGCAGCTTTTTCTGAATAGCTTGATGTAGGAAGTATTTGGAACTCATGTCAGCAGTGTAACTGAAAATCAATGGGGTTCAAAAGAACTTAAATCCATTTTGGAATTATTAGATAATTGAAGCATTCCAGAACTTCTTGTTTAATAATTAGAGGGTTCCCCATAAAGAGAAGCAGAAATACTTCAGTAATGCAGAGTTTTTCCTCTCGACTTCATTTTTATGCCATAATCTGCTCCCTCAGACTCAGAATAGTATAGTTCTCTTTCGTAAATAGTCCCTAGGGTGGAAAATGTTGGGTTTATTTCCATGCTCCATTTTCATAATACCTCAAATGAAATATTTTCCCAAAAAATGAGTAAAGAAATATTAAATACTCTTCATTTTAAAGCTATAGGGTTTTTTCCCCAAAGTAAACAGTATATTCAGCTAGTACTAAGTAAAGATGTTTGTTTAACCTATTGCATGCCAGGCTGCCACCTGGCCTCTTTTTTTTACTTTTGCATGCCAGGCTGCCTCTTTTTTTTACTTTTAATGACAGCCAATAAGTTAACTGAACCAAGAGCTCTAAAGAATTGAATGAAGTTGAATAAAACAAACTAAAATTAGTAGGACTATCAAGCGATTAAAAAAATTGTGATTAATCCTGATTAATCGCACTATTAAAGTGATTAATCATGCTGTAAAACAATAGAATACCATTTATTTTAAATATTTTTGGATATTTACTATATTTTCAAATATATTTCAATTACAACACAATACAAAGTGTACAGTGCTCATTTTATATTTTTATTACAAATATTTGCACTGTAAAAAACAAAAAATATTTTTTCAATTCACCTTATACAAGTACTGTAGTGCAATCTCTTTATCATGAAAGGTGAACTTAAAAATGTAGAATTATGTACAAAAAAACCCCTGCATTCAAAAATAAAACAACATAAAACTTTAGAGCCTACAAGTCCACTCGGTCCTACTTCTTGGTCAGACAATTGCTCAGACAGACAAGGTTGGTTACAGTTTGCAGGAGATAATGCTGCCTGCTTCTTGTTTACAGTGTCACCTGAAAGTGAGAACAGGCATTCACATGGCACTGTCATAGCTGTTGTTACATGATATTTACGTGCCAGATGTGCTAAAGATTCATGTGTCCCTTCAGGCTTCAACCACCATTCCAGAGGATATGCGTCCATGCTGATGATGGGTTCTGCTTGATAATGATCCAAAGCAGTGCGGACTGATGCATGTTCATTTTCATCATCTGAGTCAGATGCCACCAGCAGAAGGTTGATTTTCTTTTTTGGTGGTTTGGGTCCTGTAGTTTCCGCATCAGAGTGTTGCTCTTTTAAGACTTCTAAAAGCATGCTCCACGCTTTGTCCCTCTCAGATTTTGGACGGCACTTCAGATTCTTAAACCTTGGGTCAAGTGCTGTAGCTAGTTTTAGAAATTTCACATTGGTACCTTCTTTGCATTTTGTCAAATCTGCTGTGAAAGTGTTCTTAAAATGAACATGTGCTGGGTCATCATCCGAGACTGCTGTAACATGAAATATATGCAGAATGAGGGTAAAACAGAGCAAGAGACATACAATTCTTCCCCCAAGGAGTATAGTCACAAATTTAATTGACACATTATGTTTTTAACAAGCATCATCAGTATGGAAGCATGTCCTCTGGAATGGTGGCTGAAGCATGAAGGAGCGTACGAATGTTTAGCATATCTGGCATGTAAATACCTTGCAACACCGGCTACAACAGTGCCATGCAAATACCTGTTCTCACTTTCAGGTGACATTGTAAATAAGCAGCAGGCAGCAATATCTCCCATCAATGTAAACAAACTTGTTTGTCTTAGCGATTGGCAGACTGAGTGGATTTGTAGGTTCTAAAGTTTTACACTGTTTTGTTTTTGAGTGCAGTTATGTAACCAAAAAAAAATCTGCATTGTCAGTTCAACTTTCACAAGAGATTGCACTTCAGTACTTGTATGAGGTGAATTGAAAAATACTATTTCTTTTGTTTATCATTTTTACAGTACATATATATGTAATAAAAAATAATATAAAGACAGCACTGTGCACTTTGTATTCTGTGTTGTAGTTGAAATTAATATTAAAATGTAGAAAAGCATCCAAAAATATTTAATAAATTTCAATTGGTATTCTCTTGTTATAAGTGCGATTAATTGTGATTAATTTTTTTAATCGTGATTAATTTTTTTGAATTAATCGCGTGAGTTAACGGTGATTAATTGACAGCCCTAAAAATTAGTAACGACACTCATTGCTGTGGGCAACATAGTTGATGCATGATGTGGTGACCGTCAGCAGACAGATCCTCGTTTCAATTTTGAAATCTATCTATTCTATGCATTAATAATGTTACTGTTCTCACCATCCACAGCAGCTGCATTACCATACTGTCTGTACTTTTTGTTGTGGGGTTGGCCCCTTTGCCTAGCCAAGCTGTTGCAGTTTCACTGCTAATCTCCACCAATACAGTTTGCTTATAGTGCTGGGAAGATATGACACGGATGAAACCTGCCGCCAATGGACTTTGACCTGGGATGGCTAACCTAGGTACAGTGTAACAGAAGATTCCACAGCTGCTGCCTCTTTTGTGCCTTTTCCTTTGAGGTCACCTGGTTCTGCTGACATTGCCTCTTCTACATCAGCTTCTGCCCCTGGGCTCTTGCCCTTTTGTAGCTCCCCTGCCCCTATCACTGCTTACCAGTCTGTAAGGGTCTTTGTTTCTGCTGAAAACATTTCTGCACTTGCCTCTGCTGTTGTTTCCTTTTCTGTATCTTCTCCACCTCTGCTGCTGCTCACCCTCTTCATCTTCCCCACTTCAGCTGATTTGCCTCTTCTGTAATATTTGTTGCTCCTCACAACTCAGCCGTGATTGTGCTGAGGTGATGGATTTTAGGCAGGTAAATTTTATTTGGCCATTGAATTTTATAAATTCCATTACCTGAGCATACAAATATTAGGACCCGTCGAGGTGTTTGTACATTAAAGTGGCATGCATATAGAAGGAGAGCTTCTTTGCAAATCAGGCCTCACGTGTCAAAAAGGTGTATAAAACTTGACTATTTTTTCCCCAAGTGTATTATTCTCATTTGCACCAGCTGCCTTCCTCCCAGATTTTCAATCTTACTTCTTGTGCAGAATGAGATGAAAAGACAGTGCAAAGCCAATTTTAAATGTGAACTATGTTCACCTTCAACTGTCAGATGTCATTTATATGGAGCACTATAGTATATGCGGAGAACTTCACAAATCCCTGCTCCTGTGATCTTACAGTTTAATCCAAAGACATAATATAACAACTGCAAATCAAGAGAGCAACACTGATGTCTGTCTTAAGAAAGGGTTTTAATGAGCAGGCTGGTGCCTGTTGCATAAAATGCAGATATCTACTTCAAGACCATAGGGGCAGAGAATACAGAACAGTGAGAGTGTGAGGAGCGGTGTCAGCTAGGAGCTGCAGTTGCTACTGAAAGCCAACTGTAAGGGAAAAAAACAGCTGCAGGCTTTGGGTAAAAGTCTTGTGAAACAGTGAAAATGCAGTTTTGCCCCCTTTGCTTTACATGCATCACGTTGCACCGTTGAACATATGAATCTTGATTGGTGTAAGCCCTTACTCACTTCTTTGTGACCGAGACTGTCTTTTTGTTACATGTACAGTGCCAAGCACCATGGGGCCTTGGTATATGACTGGGCCTCCTGAGGTGCTACTGCAGGGCAAACAATAACAATAATATTGTTGGTGCACAATTACTCAGAAACTAGCCCTTCTGAAGTATTGAGATGGAAAGACCCCTCAGGGAAGAGACATGGCCTGCGTAATTGTCCATAAAGAGCGATTATAATGTTTCACTTTGAGATTTACTGAATGTAGATCGAGGTTTAATTTAATAGAATCATAGAAGTGTAGACCTGGATGGGACCTCAAGAGGTGATCTAGTCCAGCTCCATGCACTCAAGGTAAGACTATGTAATAACTAGACCATTCCTGAGAGATGTTTGTCTAACCTGTTCTTCAAAACCTCCAGTGATGGAGATTCCTAGGCAATTTGTTCCAGTGCTTAACTACCCTGACAGTTAAGAAGGTTTTCCTAATATCCAACCTAAATCTCACTTGCTGCAATTTAAGCTCATTGCTTCTTCTCCCTTAAATTTAGAGATTAAGGGGAACAATTTTTCACCCTTTTAACAAACCTTTATGTACTCAAAAACTGTTATGTCCCCCCTCAGTCTTCTCTTCTTCAGACTAAACAAGCTCATGTTTTTTCAATCTTTCTTCATAGGTCATGTTTTCTACACCTTTAATCAGTTTTGTTGCTCTCCTTTGGACTTTTTCCAATTTGTCAACATCTTTCCTGAAATGTGGTGCCCAGAAGTGGACACGATACTCCAGCTGAGGCCTTATCAGCAAGGAGTAGATCAGAAGAATTACTTCTCGTTTCTTGCTTACAACATTCCTGTTAGTACATCCCAGAATGATGTTCACTTTTTTCCTGTGGTGTTATACTGTTGACTCATGTTTAGCTTGTGATGCACTATATCCTCCAGATCCCTTTCTGCAATACACCTTCCTAAGCATCATTTCCTATTTTGTATGTGTACAGTTGATTGTGCCTTCCTAAGTGGAGTACTTTCCATTTGTCTTCATTGAATTTCATCCTATTTATTTCAGACCATTTCTCCAGTTTGTCCAGATCATTTTGAATTTTAATCCTATCCTCCAAAGCACTTGCAACCCCTCCCAGAATGGTATCATCTTCAAACTTAATAAGTGTGCTGTCTATGCCATTATCTAAATAATTGATTAAGATATTGATCTGAACTGGACCCAGGACCAACCCATGAGATCCCACTTGATATGGCCTTCCAGCTTGATTGTGAACAACTGATGACTACTCTCTGGGTTTTCCAATCAGTTATGCACGCACCTTATAGTAGCTCCATCTAGGTTGTATTTCCCTTGTTTGTTTATGTGAAGGTCATGTGAGACCGTATCAAAAGCATTACTAAAGTCAAGATATATCACATCTACCATTTTCCCCGCCATCCACAAGGCTTGTTACCCTGTCATAGAAAGCTATTAGGCTAGTTTGACACAATTTGTTCTTGACAAATCCATGCTGACTGCTACTTCTCACCTTATTACCTTTGTGATATATAGATTTTTAAATCTATGCAAAAGTATTAAATGTGTGTGTGCCATTAGCGGCAGAACAGGACACCCAGTGACTAGGAAAGAGTCCATGCAAATCCACTTGTTCCAAGTTTTTCAGTGATCATGTCCACTTTAATATACCTGCAGAAAGACACCCGAGACATGTTAGCTAATCAGTTAGATAGGATAAGTGCCCCATTAAATGGTATTTTAAGACTGGAACATGGGTGTTTGGTGAGGAAGATATTGGTGGTAGCTGTTAGGGGGCTTATTCCTTCACCCACTTACTTCCCTGGTCCTTCTCGAATGAACAGAGAGCAACAATACCCGAAGTCCAAAGGTGCAAACAATTCGATGTTTATTGGGGTGAACTTCCAGCAAGCATGATTCCAGTTTCCTTCCTTAGTATCCTCCTTCCCAGCTCTGACACCACAGAGCCTTACACCTGTGTCTCTGTTCCCATTCCTACCCTTAGCCAAACATGATTCCAACTTCCTTACTCCCATTCCCTGTTCCCATTTCCCCCTTTAGCAAAACTTGATTCCAATTTTCTTACCCCCATTCCCTGTTCCCATCTCCCTCTCCCACCCACACCCACACCCCCTCACTTCCTCATTGACTATAGATTATATAGTAAAACTTGAGTTCTGCTTAGCTATACCTTAACCAATCATTTTCTTGAAATTTAACTAACCAATCCTAACATATTGTAACATGATTATGTAACCAATTATATCCCACCACCTTAATTAGTTTACACCCAGCAAAATTAATTATACAGCAGACAGGAACAATCACAGAACCAGAGAGAGATTATACAGCCAAACAATAGCAAAGTGGGAACTATAATGACAAGACAATACAGAAGTGAGGATTTCACATCCCAGCTATTGATAAGTGAGTTCTTGCCAGACAGGATGCTATCAAACTAAGTTTCCTTTTACATTTTCTAGGCACTTCCCTTTCTCTGGAGGCGATAGGCATTATCAGGACAGGACTGTATTCCTAACAGCCCAATAGCACCTTATTTCAATGTGACTAGTTTGGAATGTGAGGATGTGACCGTTCGCTTCCCAGCTTATGGCTGCCTCTGCTGCTTAGCCAAAGGCCTTAGCCTAAGAACAGGGCCTCAGACTGTCACAGTCAGAGAAGGCCCTTACACCAGCAGACAGTGATTTTGATTCTTTCTTTTATACTTCTAGAACTAGCCAAGTGATAAGAATACACCTAAATTCTTAAAGTACAGGCCTTTGCAGACAGGCCTGAATATCTTTATCCTAACAGTAGCTGATATCAACATTGTGTCATATTGTATGAACATCAGATAATACCTTCCAAATGAAACATGTGTCTATTGATGTTTTATAGACTTTCATACTATTCATTTCAGCTTTCTGATGTCTCTATACATTTACGTACCATGATAAGTTTTTTTGCCCCCTTCACTCCCCACCTGTATAAAGTATAGTAGTTGGGCAGCTCTAAAGGTCTTTCCAAGCCTGCACAGAGGAAGAAGTACTCCTACAAATACTTGCATTCCCTCCATTGCAACAGTCTTTCTTCTTTCATGAGTAATATCCAGGCTGGCCAAGTCACTGCTTTCAAACATCACTGAAATCAATATGCCTTTCCCATGTTGTTAGAGGTATTAAGATTCATTGACTAGCAATAGTTGCAAATCCAAAGCTACAGATAAAAGTAAAAACCAATTTTTCACTTCAGTGGCATTAAAGATACTTTCTGCTTTTGCTCCCCTTCTTTCTACACCAGCCCCCTGCTCCCATTCACTCACACAGTCAACAAGGTGACAAATTCATAATGTTGATCCCCACTTCCCTGAGAAAGGTGTATGGTAGAATTAATTTGTGCTGAAAGATCTACTATGTTTCATTTCACCCAGATTTTTAAAAAGCACAGCATTTTTTTATGCCAAATGTCATGAAAAGGCCGTGGGACCACTTGTTCACAGAGCAGAAATAGATTCAGAAAGACAGATGGCCTGTCAGACCAAAGCAAGACCCATAAGCCCCACAGGAGCAGTCAGGATTGATGAGGTTGGACCTCCAGGGCTACTTCAACACCATTCTGAAAGGGTGGCTTTTAAATTGTTTGTTACATACTCGGTTCTTGGTTCACTTCACAATGTGTCTGTGATTACACTAGCTAGGATAAAAGTTAGATGAGGCTTGGAGGCAGAGGCTCATTAGCATCCAGGGTAGATGCATTATGAGGGGCTCTGTTAAGAAGAGATCAGCACAGAAGGACCATTGGTTTATTATAATATGGCCATTTCTGTGTTTCATATGGTTTAAAGGAATTTATGCTATGAGAAGACCAGATAGATCCTTGAAGGGCAAATATTTCAGAGGTGATACACAATTGATTCCTATATTTTATGCATTACTTATACCACAGGAGGGCAGTTCGTGGCACAGAAACAAAGTTCTTTAGTTGTCATATCATCCAGTCATAGCCTTATTTGAAGCAGACACTCACATCATTACCCAACCAAATCTGATTCAGGAGGAATCTGGACTCCCTGTTCTCCCTGAGAAGTACAATAGCCTCACAGTGGGGGTTAAGTGGAGTGGTCCAAAATTGCCTAGAACAGGGAAGCATCTGCAGTTTCAAGGCAATTATAACAGAGAAGGGAAATTAGAATTCATGATGTTATAGCATTTTTATGTTCAAGCTCAACTCTGATTCTTTTGCCTCCTCTTTTTTACCTTTGCAAGATTATGAACATCAAGTTTTACATTAATTAGGCCTACTTATATAGTAGTTTGATAACCACTTTCTTTTTAGATGTCCTGACATTTATATAGCAAGCAGGGGACCATTGTCCTGTGACAATGCACTATTTCATTGTCATTATCTCTTAAGTAACACGATATTACTGAGAGAAATGACTGAGGGCCACATTGTTCCCTTCTGCACAAAACATGCCAGAAAAACTTAAGTTGGTCCACAAGATTGGGGATTCTGCTGATCCACTGCATCTTCCCCTCATTGAGAGGAATGAAGACCAGCCCTGAAAAGCTCACATAGGCTGGAAATCTGTGGAAAAATATGGCTCCAACCTCGTGGATTCCTAATTAGACTGATAGAGCAGAAGTCATGTCACATTCTGTCTTGACAACCTTCCTTCACCACCACCCGGTTGCATGGCTTCCTATTGTTATAGACAGTGCTTGTTTATTTTGCAGCTGTCCATGTCTTGTTCACACCTTTTCCCTAAAAAGTCTGCTTTTTCAGCAGTGTAACTAGTGTGCCCCATCTGGAATATGAAGGTTTACAGTATGGTTCACCATCCCCATAGCATGTGGTAATCTTACAGCATATATGACAAGAGGCCACCAGTATTTTTTTATGCGAACTGAAAATCGCAACAGGAGTGGACAGCAATGCAGGTGGTTCTTTCACTGGACAATGAAACCAGCTTGTGCATTCATGCCTGTCATTTGCTGGGGATGGCTTCCCCTTCGTGGAATTTAAAATATAGCTTCCAGTCCTCATTTGCAAAGTTAATTTGCCTGCACAAAAGAGAATCTTTTGCCCTTACTTAAAGACAGATGCTCATCCACGTACCTGTACACAGCTCTCCATATGTCCTCATTGGTGAATCCCATGCCTCTGCTGCTGTGTACCGGATCTGTGAGGGTAAAACCATAGTTTTTGTACACCTGTTACATTATTTCATAACAGAACCCTAAGAATAGATATGGAGGGGTGCATCTAAAAATAATTAAACAGAGGAAAGAAATAAGATGTCATTACATTATATGAGGTTGGAGAATTGTGAGACTTGGGTTTTGTAGTGCCCTAGTGTTATTCAGCAATTCCAGGAGCATTGAAGATTTTAAAAAAAAATTATAGTCCATTCTTAGTGTCTACATTCAGTAACTCCTTTTCCCCGCATGTAGCCCACGCACTGACATATCACATGACCCAGACTCAAAAAAGGGTGTTTTTCCTTCGGTGATTATAATGGTTTTAGAAAATTGTTTCTTACAAGACATCACTACACACACAAGTTCACCTCCGTTTTCTTCATTTAAATGGCATGAGCATTACTCATCTTTATTCAGGGTCTAGCACTTGAGAAAAGGCAGGGTCAGCAGAAGACGCATGCTTGTATATTCAGGTTTCTTGTCACATCTTGTTACACGGCATCTGAAGGCCAAACTTCATGGTAATTTCTCTTGGCTGCCTTTCCTCATCTTTCCGTCAAGCAACGTAGAAATGGTAAATGAATGGTAGTCCATACAGCTTGAATCACAATTTGCCCTTCTGATCTGGGAAAAATTTGAGAGCGAGAACTTGACAATCTGGTCCATTTGTGTGCATTGTGTTTTCACCTGGAGGTCTGCACAAGCTAGTGCATATTCTCAGGGAACGTTAATTTTCTCCTAATCCCAGTCCATTCCCCATTTCCTCCTCTGCCTCCTCCAAAGCTTGCATATGCAGTTGGTGGTTGTTCTTTCACAGGGCTGGCATTCAATACAGTAGTACTATATGTTCTGTGCAAATAGAGGGATTGTAGGCCATTTGCAGGTAACCTGTTTTCAGATCAGAGAAATGACATCTTTAAGGAGCATACACCAGGTATTAAGGCCTTCAATATTTATACAGCAAGTAAAATTCATACTGGAGAGGCTGGAAACAATCTACCACACCTCATTTCCAATATGCTAGTGCTGCACATGCTTGTTGTTATGCTTGCTGTCCAAGTACAAAAGATGGCATCAGTTAATTTTCAAGCCACATTTTCACAACAGTCCATAAAACAGTAAACTGTTATTTTAGGAGAATGTTTGGCTATGCAACTAAGTTGTTTCCCACCATGACTAGATACGCTGCCATTCAAAGTCTGTGACATCCATGATCATTGAAACATAATTTCATTAAAAAAAAAAAGAGGAAAGCAGATGTAAAATGTGAACAGCTAATTAAAATTCCTGGGGAAACATCGCTGCTTGGGGGAAAAAATGCTGAATATCTTTGTCCACTCTGGGGGAAAAAATCCTGAGTCATGGTCTGATTTCCTTAGATATCAAAGCATCAGTTACAGTTACTTTGTTATAAGAAAATTTTGGCACCCTTGATTTGATATACAAGTCCCTTTTAAATGTATTTGGGACATAATAATATCCTCCTTGATCTAGAACATCAGTTAGAAATTGCTGTCTTGCAAAAACAAAAATGCGTAACATTAGTATGTCTTTATAGGCAAATAATTTGCTGTTACAATTTGTCTAGCTGGAGGATTCTTCTATAAATCTAAAGGGGGGGTTGTTTTTGTTTTTAGTTTGATTTGGTTGTGGAACTCTTTAGAAAGTTATGTGATACGTACTATATGTCTGCTTTTGACTTACTGACCCTGTGAAATATGCATATGTAGTGTGTTGTAATATATGGACTGAACTCAAACTCTACCATCATGTTGACCTGTAATGTCCGCTATGTGCCAAGCAGAGAAGGTGTGACCCCTGCCTTAGAGTTCTCACACTTTAATACAGATACATAGACAAAGAATTAGAAGGAAGGACATGGGGTTTAGTATTCCCAGCATACCCCTCAAGTTTGTCATTGCCTATCAGTAATTTGTGCACAGGCATCATAGTAGTGAAGGTAGGGGACTTAGGAGTGAGCTCAGTACAGTCATTCTAAGCGTAGGGGGCAGGCTAGACAAACACAAGAAGATGTAAGAAGCCAGCAAATCTGTGGATAAAGCTGCCATGAATGGAAAAAGGTGTGGGGTACTCTGGCGTTTAGCTCCCATCACTCTGGGCCTTGAGATCCTGATTGACAGACCAGAGGAGAGGTGCTTATCTCTGCTTGGGATTCTCAACTGTGAGCATATCTGGAGTGAGGCACCTAAACCAGATCAGCCGTTTATTGTGAAGAGAGAGAGAGAAACCTACTCCACTATAGCCAATAGCCCTTTGTTTAGAGCACCAGCTGGGATGTAGACTCAGTGAGAAATTCCCACTCTGCCTTATTTGGAGCAGGGATTTGAACCCATTTGTTCCATATCACAGCGGGTATGCTGGGGGACACCTCCTCCAAAAATAATTCTCACGCTATTGGTCTTTTGTGCACTGAGCCCACCTACTGAATTAGGTCCCCCAGGTGGGCGGGGAGGGGGGTATGCCTAGATTTAGAATCCCGCTGGGTCTTATGAGTGAGTTAGGGTTCCAAGCAGCTTGTTAACTGTGGGACAGCATTAGCAGTTAGGCAGCTTGGCCCATGCCCATTGGCAGAAACCTAGGCGCCATGGGGACTTTAAGCTCCGACAAGGTTAGGTGGCATCTAAGGTTAGTGGTTCAGTGAATGTCAGTCTTGCCTACATGTTGGACGTAGATGTCTAACGAGGCAGTGAGGTTCCTTTTGTGAATCTAGCTCATGGTGCCTCCACTGTACTGTGTACACAACTAATCCATCCAGTGGTCAATTTACCAGGTACCAATGAATAGATTAGAAGCTTAAATAGTGTGTTTGTCTACAGTTAACCAGGTTGAGTGCAAAATAGACATGTTATATCTAGTCCACAGAGAAGTATATTAGAACATACCACAGAGATTTTATTCCTTGGTATTTATAATACAGTCCACCCCCATATTGAGATTCTTTGGTAGCTTTCAAATTTCTGTTTCTCAAGAGAGTATGGGGCGTGCATGACTCAGTCTGTGCCACAGATTGTGTTTTCTTAATTGTTTGACTACCCAAAAGGAGAGTAGGGGAAAAAATAGTTTCAAAAGAATCAAGTTAACCCTTAAATTACATTGCAAAGTTTACTGTGGACCCATGCAGCTCCCTATTGTGGGGCGGGGATGTCAGGCAGAGAAACAAAGGTTTTCACCCTGGCTTTTTAAGACAATATTATCATTAAGAAGAACTTTGGTGTCTTTATCTAAACCACAACTGTGGGTTTATGCTCTGAGATCATGGATCTAAACTGTCTGAATTCAATCTTAAGGGTTTTGTGATAAATCCTCTTTTTTTCTTGCACCTTCCATTCTAAATGGGCACCTGGAACAACATCCACAATAGCACTTGTGTATAAGTCCAAGGCTGAGAGTTAGTTCAGCTTTAAGATCTCGAGAGTCTGCTTCTTATGACAAGCTGCACCGAACAGGAATGAAAGAGGATCTGATTTCACTGTATTTGCCTTCCCCTGAGATTAGTTTAAGAAACATTCATCAGAAAACATAAGACAGCCTCAGAAATTGTACAGTTTAGTACAGCAACCAAGTGCTATCCAAATGTCCCAATTTGAAACTTTAACAGTAAAACTGAAGCAGACAACAAATATAGAAAACTTAAACAAACAAACAAAAAAACCAACCAACATTATTTATTCCTGGGACTTGTATACTAATTTCCAGCCCAAAGTAGATTTCAGTGGCTGAGTATCTACAAGGAAAACAATAGCAAACATTTAACTTCACTGTTATTGGGGGGGGGGGCTAAACAGAGACTTATCAACTTGACATCTATACCCTGTCCCCAAACAATGCTGAAGAGCAAGTGAGTCATATGGCATTAGCGTTAAATGACTGAGATGGTCAGTAAGAGCTCTGAAATCCCAGTATACAGATTAATTTTTACAGCTCTTTTTAAATGTTTGCTGACAGCAGCTAGAATTTAAGACCTAATTTATTTTGATTTTAAGGAAGCTGTTATGTGTCAGACTTAACGTACCATTTTCAGTGGTCCAGAATGTCAAATGGTCATGGTGAGGGTATGAACTGTGAATGGATTAACCTAACTATATACCCTAAAGGGAAACTCACATATGAGTGTCACCGGAGGCTTGTCTTCACTGCTGAGCAGTGTTAGCTTGAGATAATACTCAAGTACTACCTCTAACCGAGCTCTCATCCACACATAAAAGTCTCTAGCTTGAGTTAAGTGGTGCTTTAAACTCGAGCTTCCTGGTCCATCAAGGGCTGTGGGTTGAAACTTGAGTGCTGCTGACTGCTGGAGCTAGTAGTACAGTGGGAACTCTGTGTTGCTAATCCAAACATGGTGTAAATCCAGGGGTGTTCTGCAGTTTGACCACTCTTACTTGAGGTAGGCTAACTTTATAGGAGTTAACTTAAATGTAGGTCACTTGAGTTACCACTGCAACGAGGCCAAACCTAGGGTGGAGTTGTGTGATGTAAGTGCTGTGTTTATAATTTTAATCTATATATTAAAAATAAAACTCAGGGACTGTCTGTGAAGCGTTATATTTTCTGATAATGTACCATTGGGAAAAATCTGGTGAAAGATCAAAATTATTTATTAAATTCCTTCTGCGTCGGTTCCCACAAGACAGAGGCTTTAGTATTGATAAATGTAAAATAATACTCAACAGGTATCCTCGCCATAAACATGTTTGTTTTTGTTTTCCCCATGTAGAAATGTCTCTAGAAGTAGAAGAGGGACAATAAAAATGGTCAAATTAAAACAGTATTTAGGAGGTAATGAAACTGAAATTCGGCCAGTTCCATGGTACTAATATTCCACCTTACTAGTTTTGCTTTTCTTCTCTTGTTCTCTTTTGAACAGATCTTGGCAAGTGCTTTGGTGGTTTTGAGACATGGACCAGACCACCAGATTCATTTTCTCTTGTGATCTAAGCTGGGATTCTGCCCAGGTCTCTTGTGGTGAAAGGTTAGGGCACCAATCACTGAAGTTAAGACACAATAGTTTTAAAAATTATTTGTGCCGATTTCCTTCTTTCTATGTGTTTATTCCCTTCCTATTATATAAACGAGGGTTGCTATAGAGAGGTATTTCCTTGGGGGTGAAGTGATAGCAAATGGTCCTGTAGTTGTGCCTCCCTTGGATCACCCCTTGTCTTTGGTCACAGTGGTGCATAAAGTCCTCATCTCTGCCAACCCCTGCTGGACTCTCCATCAGCCCTGCAATGGACTTTCCCAGCCTTCATCTTCTCCTGACTCCCCTCTGGATGTTCTGTGGCTTCGCCCTCCAACCACCCCATGTGAAAGTCTTCTGGGGTAACACAAGTTCAAATGAATGTCCAACCAAATCTTCAAATTAATAGCCTTTTCACCCCTCTCCCTTGTTGGCTGTACCTCAGGGACATAACATGCTCCTGTAGTGTTCTTCCTCCATGGTTTCCTCTGTTAAATCCTATCCTAGGGCTTCTATGCACCAGAGAGACCTTCTCTGCAGTCTCCCGCTTCCCTCCCCACCGAGTTCCCTCTGTCTACTTATAAGGCCTTGCTCTGCTTCCTCTGGCCAGAAGGCAATTAGTTAATTACTCCCTAGGTGCAGAGCATGACTAATTGGGGTTCTTTTCCCTTGCCTTGCAGGTGATGGCGGGCAAGCCCCATCACAGGTCCTAAGGAGGAACATATTTGCTGTAAACATTTGTTCCACAAGTAATTTTAACTAATGCCATATACTTATGAATCATCCTCTTATCACGTAACGAAAAAAGAACTTTTAGTCTCCCATCTGCTTCTCCTTAATTTTCAGCTTTATTACACATGCAATTACAATTTTCCTCTTTGAAATAATTCACTGCACAGTTCATTTCACGCAGAAGGTAAATGAATAAAAATTGTTTTCTTTAGCATTAGCCTGTCTGTTTTCTATACAAGGTTGGTGGCCAGAAATGCTAAATTTCAGCATCCATTTTTTTAAAAAAGTGTGGTTCTTAGGGTTAATGATAGATAATATGTATGGGTGCTATGTAAACGATACTATTGTTAAAAGAAAAGGAGGACTTGTGGCACCTTAGAGACTCACAAATGTATTTGAGCATAAGCTTTTGTGAGCTACAGCTCACTTCATCAGATGCATGCACTTGTACTATTGTTGGAATCGGAATCCTCTTTTGCTGTACTTTTACCACTCCTTTTCTGTGCCTATTCTAAGCAGGGAATGGCTAGTTACGTTAAATTGTGGCAAACGTATATTGGTAGTTTTCTTATATTAATAAATGTCCCCTAGTTAATATATTGAGTTTCCCTTGTCCAAAGCAAAGTGCTTGAATAAATTTCACTGTCACTTTGATGAAGATCATGTGGGTCAGTCAAAAAAAATTATGAAGTGGATGACAACTGGGGAAAGAATGTTTGTTTCATACAATCCAGCCTCTTAGAGAGAGACCTGAGAGAGGTTAAGAGGAAACTTCCCCGACAGCAGTGGTTCTTAAACTTTAGCAACCCAAGGACCCCCATTTTGATTTAAAATGTGTTGGGGACTCCCAAGTGCCACCACTCATCCCCCTCCCTCCGTTGCTCGCTTTTCCCCACCCTCTCTCACTTTCACCAGGCTAAGGGATGGGATTGGGATGCAGGTGGGGGTGTTGGTGCAGGCTCTGGGAAGGAGTTTGGGTGCGGGAAGGGGTTCAGGGTGCAGGCTCTGGGAGGGAGTTTGGGTGTGGGGTCCGGGCTCTGGGCTGGGTTAGGGGTTGGGGTCCGGGCTCCAGCTGGGGGCATTTACCTCCGGGCGGCTCCCGAAAGTGATGGGCACATCTCTCTGGAAGTGGCTCCTAGGCAGGGGGCCAGGGGGTCTCCGTGCGCTGCCGCTGCCAGCAGATATCACACCTGCAGCTCCCATTGGCCGCAGTTCCTGGCCAATGGGAGCTGTGTAGTCGGTGCTCAGGGCAGGGGCAGTGCACGGAGACCCCCTTTCTCCCCCCAGGGGCTGCAGGGACATGCCAGCCACTTCTGGGACCCTGCCTTAGCCCCTCTGTGCCGCCAGACTTTTAGGGCCTAAAATCTCCCGGTTTGGCTTCAGTAGCCTCCAGGAGATAGAGGGAGGGAGAGGAGTTGATCGGTGGGGCCCGGGGACCCCCAGGTGTCTGCGGACCCCAGTTTGAGAAACTCTTCCCTACAATATAGGCAATTATTCCATAAGGGTTTCTTGTACTATCACTTGAAGCTTTTGGAGACAGAATAGTAGACTAGAACATGCACTGGTCTAATCTGATATAGCAGTTCCTGTGTTTAGATGATTTTTATTTTTCCATATCATCTCATAATTGAAACCGTGTAGTTTATTAATAAAGGTTCCTGATGTCTGTTTCTTTACAGTTAACTAATGTATTGAGGTGAATATCATCAAGGGGATTATCATATCTGTCTCATTATGACTTCATATTTGGGTGGGAGGCGGTGGAATTTAACACAGTCATGGTAGGGCTTCTTCACCTGCCCTCTCCCCCAGTGTGATGTTCTCATAGGTGGAGGCTCAGTTGTGTGGTATGTAGTGTTTTATATGTCTATTGGGAAATCATCCTGATGGATGTTTGCCATTGTGTCTTGCTAAAGCAAAGTGTAGAGATAAATTTTTTCTTAAGAAATTTTCTCTAGGTAAAATATATTGTAAGCTGTATATTAGCTTATGTGGATTGTTTTATCATCCACAACATTTCCAGTAGTTTTTATTTTCTGTTTTAATGCTTCCTCTGCACCACAAGCATATTACCGTGGCTGTCTAATCCAGTGACTCCTATATAGGCATTTAAAGATAATACTTATGTTAGAATAAAAACACTATTTAATTGAGGAATATTCTGACTTAATAGGTCAATAATTTCAATAAGATGCAAATCAAATTAAATTGGTTGCAATCAAATAGAAACTATATAGTCCCCCTGTGCCCCAAACTTAGGGGAAATTTGCATCTGAATAATTTTGTATCTTAAGAA
Organism: Caretta caretta; assembly: GCF_965140235.1. Lineage (NCBI taxonomy): Eukaryota > Metazoa > Chordata > Testudines > Cheloniidae > Caretta > Caretta caretta. Next base: position 24,542,323 of record NC_134213.1, on the reverse strand, counting down.
AATCTTTTTATAGAGGACCGAAAACTAGAGTCCTCAATAGAACCAAAAACATCTGAAATTTGGGGAAGTTCAGACTTGAATCAGATTGATTATCAGATATGAGTGTCATTTTTCTTTCTTTTTGTAAAACACTTAGGCCCTGATCTTGCAAACACTTATGTTAATGCACAGCTACAAAAACAGAGTACAGGTTTAGTTATAGTCTTGATCCTGCACCTGGAATTTTGACATTGACTTCAGTAAGTGCAGGACCAAACCCCATATGTCTACAGTTACTCATATGTTTAATCCAAAATCAGTGAGGCTCCATGTGGGTGCAAGGGTACATCACATGGCAGGTTTGGGGCCTTACTTCTCATACATTTACTTTTGTTTGAGAATTTACCTTTAATTTATCTTCAAAATCCTTCTTGAGGCCCTGATTCAGAAAAGTACTTAAGGATGTGTTGAAATGTAAGCTTATGCTTATGACGTCAGTGGGATTGAGGCACATATTTAACATTAAGTATAAAGCTTAAAGTATAACGCTTAAAGTATATACCCTGTCCCCCCATGTCAGTGTTGCTATTATTAAGGGTTTTTTTCTTATATGTAGGGAATAGTAATCCTCTCAGATTCTGTGAGTTTTTCCGATTATGCATTTTCCTCATCTAATGTCTGTGAACAGATATCGAGATTGATATTGCAGTGAGCCTCTAAATAAGTGTGTGGTCATATGGTGTTGCTGCAATTTATTAATTATAAACTGCTATAGAAAAAGCATGTTATGCCTTAGGCCAATTGAGGTCTCACCTTGACTTTTGGAACATTGCAAAAGATTAGGAGATAATTTAAAAGGAGTACTTAATTGTAATGCTCGATGACGTTAATAACATGATGTCTAATGCAAGAAATTATGCAATTAACTTATTGTGTGCTTGTCTCAAAATGTCCAATCAAAGCAAAAAAATTACATCTTACTTTCAGAGAGCACCTTTAATCATAGTCTGGAGATCAACACCTCCAGCTTCCAGACTGTGGGTGCACATAATCTGAGATGTCAATGCTGAGATGCACCCACAGTGTGTTTTATGGGAGGCCAGGCTTCAGCGTAGGCAAGAAAATATGATAATATAAACAATAAATAAACAAAAATCTTATGCATGAACTTCATAGGTGTTTAAAACCTCCATCTCCCATTGACTCCAGGTTCAGCACTTCTAAAAATCAGGCCCATGATTTTTAACCTGACAATATCTCTAATTATTCTCCATAAAAATAAATTTAGAGGAAATGATTAAAAACAATTAACTTTAAAGCTGGGACATGGGAAGCTAGCAGTTGGTTGGTTGTTAATAGCTTCTATCATATGTATTAAAAGAGCTGCTTATTACAGTGGGAAAATTCAATTCCTCTCTTTTTGAGTTAATTTGATGTTCTATATAAACTGCTCATATTATATTGTATTTGCAAAAACCTGAGAAGTGTCCCTCAAGCCCTTTCTCATATGTGTATTCCTATAGATATCAATGGGAAATCAGTAAGGATCTGCACAATCAGGGCCAGAAATTCCAATTAAAAATTGTTTTATCGTGTTTATTTTGCAAACATTCTGTATTTAATGGTATGAACTACAGTTTGAGTTGTTAAATACTAAGGAACAGATCCTGTTGCAAGTCAGGTGACAAACTGCCCTTAAATATTGACCTCCTTAAGAACTGATACCTGCTGAAATGTTGGTGTCATCTTCTGCTTAAAATAGGGGATAGTTTGAGACAACATTAAATGTGAAATCACAAATGGTCAACACATCCACTGTCTCTAAAAGTACATATTAAAATGTTTTAATATTTTAGCGACATGAAAACATGTATAAAGTGTCATCACAAACAGGAATCAGCAATCATAAAAGTGCTAGGTATGGCAGAAATGGTTTGTATTGCTCGATGTTGTTACTGTAAGAGGAGAGCTGTAGCATTAGTTAGGGAGGAACAGGCTTTAAATCTATATTGGAACTATAATGCAAGTTTCAACCCAATTTAGTTTGTACTTTTATATGTGACATGGGAACTACCACTCTGGATTTGTGACAAAAAAGGTGATTTGGTTTGACAGCAAAACAAAATAATGTTGGTTGTGAAGTGCACCAGTTGGTTACAGATTTACGTAGTTTCAAGAAGAGTGAGATGGGTGTTGCTGCACATTTTTGGATGATACAAAAAGTACTAGGGTTGTGCAGTGACACATTAGTTGCTTAGATCCTGTCATGGTACTACAGTGATGAGGGCCATGCAAATGCCTGAACAGTTACATATATTAAGGGTGAGATATTCAAACTATTCTCTGTGTTCGTAATGCTCAGTCAGTGTGAGAAAATGTTACAATCTATCATGCGAAAATATTTTGGGGTTTGGTCATAGAAAGTAACGTAAGAATCGGTTTGTCCTTTACTCAGCTCCTGTAGGCTTGAACTAAAGTAATTTTGCTGATGTTTAAAACAGACAAAACTCTTTATCCTTATTCTCATGTATTTTCTGAGATTCAACAATTTGGATGAAGGAGATACAGTTATAAGAGAAGTAATACTAAAACTTATCACCAGTATAGTACTTTTCCCGGTGATCTCAAAGCCCTCTGCTATCTTCGGGGGGGAGGCTAGGAGAACTCATTAACTGAAGATAGCAAAGGGCTTTGAGATCACCAGGAAAAGTACTATAAAAAAAGTTGCGATTAACTGCCGTTTTAATCACACTGTTAAACAATAATAGAATACCAATTTAAATGTATTCTAAATATATTGGATGATTTTCTACATTTTCAAATATATTGATTTCAATTACAACACAATACAAAGTGCATACTGCTCACTTTATATTATTATTTTTTATTTAAAATATTTGTAGAAAAGATAAACCAAAGAAATAGTATTTTTCAATTCACCTCATACAAGTACTGTAGTGCAATCTTTTTAATGTGAAAGCGCAAGTTACAAATGTAGATTTTTTTTTTATTTTTTATTTTTGCATAACTGCACTCAAAAGCAAAAGAAAGTAAAATTTCAGAGATTACAGGTCGAAGCATGAAAGGGCATACAAATGTTTCACATATCTGTTTTGTAAATACCTTGCAACATCGGCTCCAACAGTGCCATGTACACACCCGTTCTCACTTTCAGGTGACATTGTAAATGAGAAGCAGGCAGCATTATCTCCCGTAAATGTAAGCAGACTTGTTTGCCTTAGCGATTGGCTGAACAAGGAGGACTGAGTGGACTTGTATGAGGTGAATTGAAAAATACTATTCCTTTTGTTTATCTTCTTTACAGTGCAAATATTTGTAAAAAAAATAATATAAAGTGAGCAATGTACACTTTGTTCTGCGTTGCGGTTGAAATCAATATATTTGAAAATGTTAGAAAAACATCCAAAAATATTTATAATAAATTTAAAATGGGATTCTATTATTGTTCAACAGTGTACTTAAAACTGCAATTAATTGTGACTATTTTTTTTAAATCTAGTTAATTTGTTCTGTGTTAATCACATGCATTAACTGCGATTAATTGACAGCCCTAGTATTAAGTAGTATTAGAGCCATTTATACACTGAATATCAATTGAGGACAGAGAAGTAAAGTGATTCTCTCAAGATAACACAGCCAGTCAGTAGTACATCTGGGAATAGAACACAGAATTCTTAAATTACTAGTCCAATCTGTTACTCTAAATTTTCACAATTTAACCTGAGTATCCCGGCGCCAAGGTACTGCACAGTAGCCTCCAAAGAATGTAGTGTATACATGGTGATGTGCACCCCCTACTCGCAATAGAGGGTTCCAGGCTCTGTGCGGGTGGAACAGTTCAGAAAGTAAATTCTTCCCCACGTGTAACCCAGAGCTGCTTTTCAGACCTAGGGTCTGGAATAGCTGCCTCAGAGATCCTTTGTGTCAGCTGTGAGGAGTTACTGGTGCCATTGCATCCATATGAATTTGGATCTGAACCTCTTCCCACCCTTACTGTGGCTTTCAATACCAGCTTGTTTCCACAATAACCATCTCTGCGATGCAGAGGGAGTACGCTGGCTCAACCAGAATCCCATACGTGTGGCTTAATTGATGCATGAGGCCTTGTGCTGGCTTGCTGCACCATGGATGGATTTCCCCCAGGGAAACTGAGAGATCATTGGCATTTCAGCAAGAGACTGCTTGTGACAAGTATTACACTTAAGTTTCATACTTTCAAATTGGGAGAACTTCTCTGGATAAGGAAAGCAGTTAACAATGACCTTTATATGTCACATGGAAATGTCTCATAAGAGTCCCTTTTAATTTAAATTTCAATTACACTCTGTACGGCTGGATGAGACTACATGGGAAGGAAGCCATAGGATTCGGAGTGAAAATCACTGCTATTCTTGTAAAGCAAGAGATGTGTCATAATCAAAGCCATTGCGTTTGAGTTGATATATAAATGTTTGTGGTTCGTGCATGAACTAACCTGCTGCCAAGTAGTGGATTTCAAATCTATATGCTCTACTCACTGATTAACCCGTTGTGTGCTCAGGCAGATATACTGTGTAAAACTTGTATGAACAAGAGGATGGAAATATTTGGGGTGTTTGAGATTTTGCTTGTTCAGCACCTGCTGAAGCTATGCTCTCATTTCAGTGATTTAAAATCTAATCATTTGAAAGAATAAACAAAATAGTTTTAGCTAATGACTTTGCCAGGCTGTTAAAACTAAAATATTAAACAAAACTGACAGCTGTATGGTGTAGGTGCAAAATCAATCAAATATATCAGTAGAATTTTCAACAGTGCTCATCAGCATGACCTAACTCTTCCCATTAAGGTCACTGGTAGTTTTGCCATTGATTTAATGCTTTAAGGCCAATGCTGAGCACTACTGAAAATCTCCACTGCAACATTTTATACAGTACAGTGTATTTGTGGGTTCTGGTGTGTGTACAAAATGGATTTTTCTTTTAATATATTATGAGAGTTTTCCACTGTAGGTGTGACAAATAAAATATTGTTAGTCTGTGTGTTAAACAAAGTTAGTTGGAGTTATTTTATGGAATGCAATTAAATTTGATTATTTTGTGTGTGTGTTTATGTCCATTTCAGTGACTGGTGGACACTTTGGAGAGTTTCATTACTTGGTTATGGATGCTTGAATTTCAGGTGTACACAGGCAATGAGTATATGTTAAGATAATATGAAAAAGCACGAAAAATCAAAAATAAAGTTAAAAACTGGACAGATATTTGGTCCATTTTTATCATGTCAATACAGACACTATTAGTACAATGAAGTCTTCATACTGATGGTTTTGATTCAACACATTGTGGAAAGGACTAGTGCAGGCTTTACAGGTCTCTATTAATCCAGTTATTCTGTTTCTTTGACTTTTAAAATACTGTCGATTACCAGACAGTCTTGGAAGGGCTTAACTGAGGTACATGTTTCTGTGCAGTTTATATTTGGTATTTCCATATGGGCAATTTAAACAAAAGATTTTATTTTCATCCTCACAAATATGCACCAGAAGCCTGACCGTGGTTTGAACACTCCCTTATCAAGCTACCCAATGAGGGAAGAGAGATTTGGAGGAAAGATTTGGAAAGCCTCCATGATTCCTGGTTCTGACCTGTGAATTAGTTGGCTTTCTGCATCCTCTTCTAGTCCTCTGTCAGGAGCCAAGAAAATAATGCAAAACTGGCAGCTGCAAAAATCATTCATGATGCAGGAATGGGCTTGATATAAGAATGTAGAGAGACAGAAATGGAATTTCTTGAGTCCCTAAATTCCATAATCTCTTTTATAGAATAAGTGCACTTCATGGTACCAAAATGATACACTTACAGAACAGGAGTTTGATATTCACCAATTTCCTGTGTCTCTGAGAATGAGGAGGACCCAATTGTCATTACACCTTCTTTGATATATACATTGTTGTGAAACACAACATTTTATTGGAGTATTTGATCTATATCACATCAAACTCATGATCAAATGTCTGCTTTTCACGCTATGTAATAACTTGTCCAAGATCATGTGTTAATGATCCAATACGGGTTGAATGTAATTTGGAGAAGCTGGATATAAATTAGATGCTAGAATTAGCTGGAAATTTTTCAAATAAAATTATCATAACATGGCAAAAGAGTAAAATGTATTTTGATTCTCTCCACATTTTCTGACCAGCTGTGCTACTGTGTTTGTGCTTCGGTTTCTGATATGTGCTGAGCCACCACCTGTCCTGCTCCAGAATGGCAGGATTTTCACTTAGATACGCTCCTGCAATTTTCTAGAAAAGTATATTTTTAATTTCAAAGTGATATTTTGGTTTACATCACTTGAGAAATCAGGAGATGAACAGATGAGTTTTACATATGGTTACGGACTGGGCTGATGAACCAGCCATAAGGTTTCTTTTTATTTAAGGGAAGTAGCTCTCTGAGGTTGATGCAGATCATTTACAGACCAAATGAGTGATAAGCTAATCTTGGATTGTTTTATTTCTACTTTTGTAGGTTCTCTATCCACAGTTCTGAATTCAGTGTCTTCTGCCCAATTTTGTTCATACATACTCTTTTTTGGGTAGTTGTAAAAATAATTCAGAAAGACTTCTTAAGAAAAGGCTGGGTTTTGCTGTAGGTTTTGAATCTTAAAAGTTTGTGGCAGATGGGGTCAGATAGTTCCAGATGTTCCCTCTAAGGATTTTTTAAAAAATGAAAATAGACGGAATTGGAATTTGTGTTAATACTAAATAAATAAATCTTCACTCTCTTGTTCCAATCAGTCATTTTTAATTTTCCTTTTCTTGGCTTTTATCAGAGGAGTCGAGCTTCTGTCTTGCTCCTGACGTTCCCCAGTTGCTGAATCAACCCTTGTGGAGGCAACACTTCCAGTCCGATTTAGAAGTTATAGATGCGGTTCATGATGCTGTTCTATGTACTTTTCCCTCAGTTTTCTCTCCCTGTTCCTGCTTCCTTTCTGGTCTGTCCTGTTGTCTTTTTCTCCCTTCTTCTTCTTCCTGTTGTGACAGACCCAGACCAGTGGGGTACAGGAGTCTGGTAGAAGGCAAATATACTGGCCACTGGATGAATCTGTTCCCTGAGTGATCAGAGCAGGGGCCTGCAAGGAGCAGGGAGTGAGAAGGCGTGCTGCTGGAGGACTGAGGAGTACAAACATTATCAGACACCAGGAGGAAGGTCCTATGGTGAGGATAAAGAAGGTGCTGGGAGAAGGCCATGGGGAAGTAGCCCAGGGAGTTGTAGCTGTCACACAGCTGTTCCAGGAGGCACTCTAGACAGCTGCATTCCACAGGTCCCTGGGCTGGAACCTGGTGTAGAGGGTGGGCCTGGGTTCCGCACATCCCCCCAACTCCTGATCGGACACAAGAGGAGTTGACCTGGTCTGTGAGGAACACCAGAAGGGAAGGTCTAATTTGGAAAGGGATCTGGCCTGTCCCTAACCCACTCGGTGGGACACAGAGAGACTGCAGGGATTGTTCTCCATTTCCCCGATGCTGGGTAGTGATGAGGTTAGCTGAGTGAATGGCAGGTTTGAGCCTCTAGCAGAAGCAGCCAAACTGAGAGCTACCGTGAAACTCTGAGGCGAGCAAATCCGCCAAAAAGTGCAGGACCCACTAAGTCAGAGGAGGAACTTTGTCACACTATATTTGTTCTTTCTCTTCTAATTCCTGCATACCTTCTGCTGGACCCTGAGCTATCAACAGGGAAAAAGGAAGTGTGGCATCTTAATTCAGAGCATAATTCCCCCCCCCCCCCCCCCCGCGCGCCCACTGCATACATCAGGCAGTATAAACACCATGTGAAGTCACAGCAGTGGGACTGATGCAATGGCTGGTGTTCCACGTGGCAGTGACATCCCACAGTTTTCAGTTTTTTGGTTAATCAGAGCTAATATTAGAGAGGAAGAGGAATAAAGAATGATCCATTGGCTTGGGTACTAGCCTGGGATTTGAAAGATCCAAATTCAGTTCCCCCCTTTGCCATATACTTCCTTTGTGACCTTGGACAAGTCCCTTGGTTTATTTTTGCCTCGGTTTCCCATCTTTAAAATAGGAATAATATTTCCTTACCCTCACCAGCATGTTCTGAGGATAAGCAGATTAAAATATTAGAGACACAAGCTTGTCTCTGTCACCAGCAGAAGTTGATTCAATAAAAGATATTATCTCACCCACCTTGTCTCTGTAATAGGCTTGGACCAACATGGCTACAATAACAGTGCATAGATTAAAATACTGTGAGATATTTAGATACCAAAGTAATGGGGGGCATATAAGCATTATCTCATTGTTTCTTTGTACTCCCACATCTGTCTGTATTTTTTGTTCCATGTCTTTTTTGATCATTCTTAAGGTTAAAATGATTTTTCCTTTCCATATTAACAAAAGTGGAATGCACATCCCAGATAGAGACTGTACATTTTTTCAGGGAGTTCATTGAGATCTTAAAAGGTTTTACTGTTGTGGGAGAAGATAATAAGGCTGTTATAACTATTAAAAACTGATAAAGCATGAGACACAGATGAATTTCTTCTCAGAATTATGGTGGAAGTAGCAAGGGAAATGGGAAGGCCTTTGGCTAAAATGTTTGATAGTTCAAAGTGCATGGATTGTATCAGAGAACTGTGGAATGTTTAATATACTGTGTTTCCCATATTAAGAAAAGGAACGGGAAGATCTAGGGAACGATAAATCCACAAGCCAGACTTCAGCTCTGGGGAAGATATTGAAACACAGAGCGAGCCAAAATTGCAAAATATGATATGAGATAGTTGAAAAAGTAGATCCATATCTGGAAGAGGGCACCTGGTATTTTGATATTTGTTTTTATCCCAAATCGGGACAAAAAGTTAAAATACTAAAATTTTCACAGAACAAAAAGTTCTAAAAATTTCAATTCAGAAATGGCAAAAAAGAAAAACGTTGGAATTCTTTATCCAAACAAAGCATTTTTGTTTTGAAAAATCAATTGGAAATGAAATGTTTTGTTTCAAAATGTTGGTTCAAAATGAAATATTTTGTTAAAAATTTCCTGTTGAATAATTGGAAAATATAGTGGAAATTAGCATTTTTCAACAACAACAAAAAAAGATTTAGGGGAAAACCCCATAATTAGGAATATTTTTAATTGAAACATTTTCACTAGCTCTAGTGACTAATAGCATTGTCAAGTGAGAACACAACATAAGTTTAGCAGCCAGTGTGAACTGCCATTTCCACCGACCGTTGTTTCAAAATGATAATGTCTCTTCCAAAAAGAAAAGGAGGACTTGTGGCACCTTAGAGACTAACAAATTTATTTGAGCATAAGCTTTCGTGAGCTACAGCTTACTTCATCAGATGTATTCAGTGGAAAATACGGTGGGGAGATTTATATACACTGAGAACATGAAACAATGGTGTTATCATATACACTGTAAGGAGAGTAATCACTTAAGATGAGCTAATACCAGCAGGGGGGCAGGGGCGGACCTTTTGTAGTGATAATCAAGGTGGGCCATTTCCAGCAGTTGACAAGAATGTCTGAGGAACAATGGGAGGAGGGGGAATAAACATGGGGAAATAGTTTTACTTTGTGTAATGACCCATCCACTCCCAGACTCTATTCAAGCCTAAGTTAATTGTATCCGGTTTGCAAATTAATTCCAATTCAGCAGTCTCTCATTGGAGTCTGTTTTAGAAGGCTTTTTTTGTAATAGTGCGACTTTTAGGTCTGTAATCAAGTAACCAGAGAGATTGAAGTGTTCTCCGACTGGTTTATGAATGTTACAATTCTTGACATCTGATTTGTGTCCATTTATTCTTTTACGTAGCGACTGTCCAGTTTGACCAATGTACATGGCAGAGGGGTTCCCCCTCCCCCCCCCGCTCTCCTGCTGTAGCTCACGAAAGCTTATGCTCAAATAAATTTGTTAGTCTCTAAGGTGCCACGAGTACTCCTTTTCTTTTTGCGAATACAGACTAACATGGCTGCTACTCTGAAAAAAAGGCTCTTCCAGTGATTCACAGTAATGGCAATATTTCAAATGACATTTTTCATGAGATGAATGTAAAATGTTGAGGGATAAAGAACTTTCTGCTATTTTTGGGGAAAGTAACTACCTACACTTATTTCATTTATAACACTTTCTGACTCTCAATGCTCAATTAATTCTTTTTATTCTTCGTTTCCTAGGGAATTCAAGCACATAGAGTTAGCACAGTAGCTCACAATCTGTCTATTGAAATGTGACCGAGTATTGTCCTGACAGGGAAGTTCACAGCAAGCTTAGAATAATAAATGTGTTATGTCATCTTGCCTACCTCACTGGGCCCAAAGTAAAATTATCTTAGAACTCTGCCATATTTATTAGATGCTGGCATGCGTTGAGGTTTTAAGCAGTTGCACCAGTATTCAGGGGCGTATTTACTGTTTGAAGTATACACAAATATTAACACTTAACTGGCATAAAAGTGTATGTGGTGAGGAGACAACTGATGCACTAACCTTTCTGGCCATCATACATTTGCTACTGATACACCTCTCTTGCAACTGGTGTTGAGATTCAGCTTCTAGAACTAATGGAGCCTGCTTTCTGATGACCCTGTATGAGATGTAACTATCCTCATCTTGGTTGAGCCCTGGCCTAATTCCAACCTAGGTTGTGATATCATAAAACGCATAGATAAGTCAAGGTATAATTAATGAGGGTACAATGACTGTTAAATATTTAGTGTCTAGGCGCCTGCAGTAATTTTTTAGCAGATTTTTTTGCCCTGCAGGATAATCACATGCATTTCTTTTTCATCTCGGTACATCAGTTATTCTCTTGGAAGTGCCACCATTCAGTGTATTCTCTTTGCTGAAGTGTTGGGTTGCTGTGCAAATTGGACTTCATAGCAGCTTCCACAAGCTTGTCATCAGTATGGAAGCAAACACATGTGCTTATTTAAAATGGTCTTTTTACTTTAATACTGTCAGCTCTCTGCAGTGTCTGACAGTTAAGAGAGAATAAGCCTAGCACAGACTGTGGGTGGGTGTGGGGGGGAATAAGCATTTAAAATACTGAAAAAGGCCTGCATGACATGACACTGTTCCTGTGTGTTTTTTTTTCCATCCTCACACTCTTCAATCACCATTAAATCTCTACATACAGTTGAAGATTCTACGGGTTATTTGTCTGAGTGTAGCTGAACCAGATATTTTGTGTCTATTCCCACAAGATGTGTATGTAAATAGGAAAGAAACACATTAGTTTGAGGTGCAATAGGTAATCTCTGGTGTATTAGACCATGATATATAAATGCTTATGAGAACATACCTGTGGGAGATTTGTGCTCTCTGGAGTACATTGCCTCTTTCAAGGCATCAGTTTGTCACTAACAGATTAATGAACCATTTTAGAGAACTTCTTGGGAATCAGCAGGGCAGAGAAGTAGAAGAATCTGTGAAAGTGTTTAATAGTAATGAACTGCTGCTGGTGTTGATTCACATGCAGTTGAAGAATGACATTAAAAATAACTGACAAATTGCATTTGCCAAGATCCATTTCCTTTTTTAGATCCACCTTCAGTGCATTTGGTAAGGTGCTGAGGAGATATTAGTTTAAGGGGACACCGTTAATTTTAGGTTTAGAATTCAATTTTGTGTAAACATACGTACACTCATCCAGAATCTGTGTTCATGATTAAAAATAATAATAATAAATACTAATGACTCTGTTCTCCCTTCTGTGGTTACAGGTTGTTTAGGGGAAAGGAACCTCTCTGAGCTGCTGCTTGGAATTTCATACTCATTTTCCTGCCCTGTATTTTCCACCTCTGTGGGGTTCCAGTACCTGAGTCCAAGTATTTCCCAATGCCAATTTGAGCTTGTGGGATCTGAAGGCGGTAAGGAGCTCTAAGGATGCCCCACTTACCTCTGTTCTGCTTAGTCTATTTAGCCTTTGTTGGAGTTACTCCTCCATGGGCTTCCCCTGCCATAGCTGTCCTTTGAAGTCATCCTTCCTTCCCCAACCCATAGACAGACATGAAGGGCAGCTCTACTGCAGTGAGGGGAATGAAGCTGTAGGTGGCTGCCCTGTGCCAGCCCTCACTCCGACCATACTCCTTGAAGTAGCTGGAATCCTATGGTAGCCTTCTGTGGGGGTTTCTGTAGGATACAGAATACAGCGAATGAACTTCTGGTAATGCAGGCTCCCCTCTGTGTACAGACAGATGTAATTATGGAACCATAAAACGTGGCTCCAATCTACATCAGATTCAAATAGTATTGTCAGTATAATCTCCTCTATTTGAGACCTCATGTTTATTTTTTGGAGATTATTATGATGTGACTGGGACTTGAGATGAGAAATAAGCAATAGAAATAAGTATATTTTGAGGAAGGAAGATTCAGAATTTATGGTTTTAGTTTTAAAGAATGGAACAAAAATAAAACCCTAGTATCTGACACATGATCCAAGTTGTTTCTGATTTCATAATTTCCATGAGGCATCAGAGATTCTTTGAGGCCATTATAAGATAATAGAATTAATTAAGCTAACTTTACATTAGTACATTAGTAAAGGGAATATGATGAATGGTGGTATTTTATAGTTTTGAAATTAACTCTAAATCTTAGAATAATTTTTATTTTAAAATTATTTTAAATATAATACTCTGAGGCCTGTGCATGATTTTTCTTTTATAATTAATATTTTGTAGGGTGCTCACCCAGATAGGGCTGTATGCATTATTCAGTATTCATTGAAGTTGTTCAAAACTCTAGCCTCAGCCTCTCTCAACTTATTTCCTCATCTGTAAAATGGGAGTAATACTTAGCAATTGTACAGTGCTTAGCATGTGAAAGCACTGCATAAACATTAATTAACAATAATATTTATCTCACAGTGGTGTTTTGAGGAGTAATTAATGTATTTGCAGGAAAGAGCTTTTGAAGTGCAATATGTATTCATGATGGTGTGCCAACTTTTATTCTATATTGCTAAGGGCATTTTCATAAAAGTAAATTGTGATGTCACAAGCACAGGTTGGTAACTTCAAACGGGAAATAAGCTTAAGAAGCAGATGGATTCTGAAAACAATAATTCTGTAGTTGTTCCTAGACATACCAAAGTGTGTAAAAATAAAATAGAAAATGTCCAGATCAGCAGAATTATTTTATGAAATAAACTACTTTCAAAAAATTTTCCAGGAGCATATTTTCTGCTGGTTAACTATCTTCTAGTTAATATTTCACTACTTTTCAGTAGTAGCTACTATCATGTTTGAGACCACCACAGCTAACCTTAACAGTCAAAACAGTATTCGGATATCCTTTCTACAGTGAATCAAGGGTTAAGAATGGCAAAAGGGAAACCAGACTCATCTAAGTATTTTAAACATGCTGTCCAAGTGATAGAAAATAAATGCTCTATCACTGTATGGTTGAGCATTAAACCAAAAAATGGCTAAAATTTTCAAACTTGGTGCCTAAAATTAGGCACTAGAAATAAGTGGCCAGTTGATGCAGAGGATCTGAGCACCCAGAGTTTGTAATGTTTCCAGATTATGGGTATTTTTCACTAACGTTACAATTAAATGGAAACTACACTTTTTCCAAGCAGAGCTAAGTTTTTTTTTTGTTTGTTTGTTTTTAAGAAAGGAAGAACAAGAATAGTAACACACACTTGACTACCATTGCTTTAACTTTTTCACAGGGACAAAGTTACTTGGAAGATTTTTTTTTAAAGTAACAGTTTCACAGCCACCTCATGCTCTGATATGAAAATCATTTCACAGGTTATGCTAGAATTAATGGTACTGTCAGCTGTGTGAGAGCTGATAGAAAAGTTCAATCATGGACATCAGAAAAGGGGGATGAAATTATTTTTTGAGAAAATGAGCATATTTCTAACCTAACATGGAGTGAATAAAATAGATTTCACTGAACATGTATATGTGTCTATAGCAGTGGTTCTCAATCAGGGGTTATAAGAGAAACAAATATCATTTGGCTTTTGCTGGTTGGAAGATGTGCCGAGGATTAAATTCTTTCGTTATCGAAGACTCTACTCCCTCTGCACACTTTCTTGGGGAAAAGGAGGGCCAGATGGAGCAATTCAGTGGCACTTTTAAATTAGCCAGTGTGTTCACCTCTTAGTGACACACTTCCTCTTCCCCCGTTTCCCTTGCATGTATACACTGTAAGAGTCATAAGTGACCTGGTGAAGATTATTTGAGGGCATGTCTATGCTACCCTACAGTTTGGATTATGGGGGTGTGAATAGCAATGCTCACCAAAGTGCTATGTTGTAACTCCTGCGCTGGACCCCTCGGGTGCGAACTAAAAGTTCCTGGTTCATGTTACCATAATATCTTTGAAGTCTCTCTACCTCTCTCTTCATTCTTCTGATTGCTAGCACTACATTTTGCCACTTATCTCTGTCTTTGCTATAGGAGGAGAGACTTTCCTCTCTGGGAAGCCCTAATAGCCATTTTCTCCTGCTTGGTGAGTGGGAAAAGGGATCTCTGGTGTTTCAGACGCTGGCCTTTTTTTGTGAACATAAGACTTGTCCCGGACACCAGGAATGTGGTTTTATGAGGTCACATCTTTAAGTAAAATATGAGAATGATCTAGCAACAACTCATCCAGCGTAGGTCATACTTCTGTAAATTACACCACCTTGGACAGGGCTGCTGTCAGTTCCCTTCCCCCACCCCCTCATTCTATCTAGTGGATGATTACCATCAGCCCCCCACCTCATTAACCTAGTCGGAGCACTGTTGCTGGTACCCCACTGTTCTCCTGTCATATTGAGGGTTAAGGAAGAGGGGATTGTCTCCTTACTGTTACCAGTATTATGCGCTCCTACATTGCGGAGGCCAATGTAAATAACTTAAGGCTGAGTGCTAATCACAGATAGTGATGGGTGAATACCCAAAAGTCTGGAAAGTTCTGTTGGTTTGAGGAAGCATCCAAAAGTTAAGCCACTTTTCCAGGCCTCTGGTCTGCAATATTGGGCAGGAAATCTTAACAGCAACATCATTCCTTCCAGATTTCTAGTTGGTGCAGAAATATACCATACTGTATTATACCATTGTTGTTTTCACGATAAGAGCTCCTGTATTTTAGTTATGGTGAAAACAGCTTCTACAGCACAGACGCACTGTATTTTATTGAGTGCATCTGTGCTGTGAAAATTGTCCTGTAGAAACATCTCCACTCCATCACTAATACAGAAGGCTAGATAGCTTTATATTTTAGGGGAAATATTAGCAAAATAATCTGCTTAATGAAACAAACAAAAAAACCATTACCAACTTCTTGCCAAACAAAATGCAGCAAAATGAGTTCCTCTGCAAAGAAAAGTCATGTTATAGAATACCGAAATAGTATTTTTCTCTAGAAATGAGTGTTCAGCCTGTCCATTTGCAAGCGAGGGTGCAAAGGATAGAAGTTGGCTAGAGTGCTATTTGGCTCAATGAAGATTAAAGAAACAGGTTAATCAAAACTTCCAGTCAGCTCTTTTTGTTTGATTGTTTTTGAAACTGCTGACCAAGTTAGGATTACACAACCAATTCTCACTGAAGAGAACATTTTTGTGTTCTTGTGTTCATTTTTGTGTACAGGAAACCACAAATGTTTCCTGTAAGGGAAATTCTGCTTCAATGTGCAGGATGTGCCACTTGGAATGTAGCTGTTGCCATGTGTTATATGATGTTGCAAGTATTTCTAGATTGTGCATCACTTTGTCACTAGAAAGGCATCAAGGTTCAATGTACAATCCTGAAGCCTTAAAAATTCTACCTTTCTTGCAGGAGGGGAGTGTCATTTGAACAGGAACTCATTGTTATGCAGTGGAAATTTCCTTATGGGACTGATGGAATTGAACATCACCCACATATAATAAGCAAACACATTGTGACTGTCTTTGCCACACTGAGATGTTTAGGTACAGAGATGGAGAAAATCCTAGGCTGAATGCCAGATAGAACTGGGAACCTCCATTTAGTGTGGACAAAGAGATGTATTCTGCAGTACATTTCAATGTAGCCCAGTCTCATATGTATTTTTGGCAGTAGTGAATTTTAGAGGTGAGGGTCTGCTGAGAATGCTCTGCCTCCAGCACCTCCAAGTTTCAACCTTATATTAAGCGTTCCCGATGAGCTATGCTGGGTCATGGAGGAGCAAGCAATCTGTTACATAAATTAAGTCTAAACCAGTTAGGACTTTATAAATGGCAATTGAAACCTTGAACTGACAGCCAGTGCTGAGTGATGAGTGCAGCTGTCATGTGGTTTCAACAGTTTGCTTCTCTGAAGTCAGGTAACTGCATTCTGTAGAAGCCAAAGCTTCCTCGAGCCCTTCATAATAAGTCCAGGTAACCTGGCGTAGCAGTAAAAAGTCATGGGTAAACTTGGTCTGTATCTGAAAGAACATGATCTTCTGGTCTGCCACAGATGAGATCTCTCTCCCTCTCTCTCTCTCTCTCTCTCTCTCTCTGATGCAATCTAGGACTTGAAGCTTACTGAATCTAATGAATGAAGTGAGCTGTAGCTCACGAAAGCTCATGCTCAAATAAATTGGTTAGTCTCTAAGGTGCCACAAGTACTCCTTTTCTTTTTGCGAATACAGACTAACACGGCTGTTCCTCTGAAACCTGAATCTAGAAAGGTACATAGACTGCAAACCACTTCAACAGTGACTGGCCAGACAGCCATAAGTGAGCCAGTGCTTATAGATTTTATGAGCCAGCAACATCTCTGTTTGTTCTGGATTGAGTTTTAGGCCATTTGATTTTCATTCAAGTCCCGATCGCTGCTCAAGTGAAGCATAGAGTGGAGAATTTGAAGTCTGTTACATATGGTCTGATGAAAAGAAGACAGAGACAAAGATAATCAGTATATTGGCATACATGTAGTGATGCCAGCGATCTCACCATTAGTTTCACACACGTCTTAAATTAAGAGAATGAAAGGATTGCATCTCAGCAAGGCAATGTTTTGAAGGATATCCTGTAGCTCTTCTTCATGCAAAGTTTTGCAATATGCAACATTTAATTTAAAAAAGATACTTTGCTATTTTTAAATAAATACCTATCAATCTTTCTCATTGAATTAGTTTTTCTAAACAGCTATTTATGGTTACCCAGAAGTCAACTTTTAAGAAAAATATGCTTTTCAATTTAGTATTGCTTAGAAGTGTAAACTTAAGTGTTCAATTTTATTCTTTGGTTTCTTTACAATAATAAAATCTCATTAGGAATTTAGTGTTAGGTTTACTTATTAGAAAATCAGCCATTGAAACAAACAAAATCACAGGAGTACACATGTCAGTGTTCATATAGGTACCAATTCAGCAAAGCACTGGAGCACATTAAGTGCTTGCTTAAAGGTAACATGGTCCTAAGTGCTTTGCTGAATTGGGGCAATAGGCTACAACTATGACTGGATGAAAAAAGGAACAAGTTTTTCATGAACTTTTTGCAAAAAAAAGTATAATTTTTTGACTAGCTCTAGGCAATTATTACACCGTCGCAGTTCATGCTTTCTTCTTGTCCTTGAAATTTCTTTATATGCCACAGGTTTCCCTAATATTTCATTAAAAATATCAATAAGGACTTCAAGACATGTTCAGCATCTCCTGATCTCTTCCTTTAGATCATCATCAAAAGTGGCTTTTGCCAACAAATCTTTTCTTTTGTAAAAATCTGCTTGTAGCTCTCTCCAGTTCTGCAAGATCACATATTGTGACTACCACAAATAAACAACATTAGCATGTTTTTCATAGTCTAGAGTAATTATAACAAGTGGTCCTTCAGTCACAGCCTGTTAATGTTGAATTCCAAACTCAAATACTGTTTCTATTGTCTGACTTTAGCTCTCATCAGATATTTTGTTATTGTAGAATTGAATAACCAGTAAGTAACCTGTGAATCCAGAGTTCCTCCAACATCTTTGGCAGTTGGCCTTATAGCCAATTTTGTGATACACAACTGGGTTAAAATTCATAGTCAAAAAATTAGATACCCAAATGTAAAGTGTAACCCTTTGGGTATCTCGTGTGGATTGCTGACACGTTTTAGAGTACTTTGTAGACATGAATGTACGACTAGATTACAGTGACACCTGATGTTGTCTGTGGCAGAGCATTTTTTGTTAAAATAATTGTCTTGCTATTTAAAGAAAATGTGCTAAATTAATGTTAATACTTTAACAATTTTAATTAATATTTTAAATAATTAATGTAATTAATATGAATACCCAGACCTGAGCTCTGTGAATCTCAAAAGCTTGTCTCTTTCACCAGCAGAGCTTGGGCCAGTAAAAAGATATTAACTCACACGCCTTAACTCTCTGTTAATACTTCGCACTCACACACTGTCTTTCCTCTTAAGAACCTCGCAACATTTTACCAAGATGACTGATCTCTTCGAACTGTTGGCAAAACTGTGAATCATTGAGAGGTTTACTGACTTGACCAAAGTCTCACAATGAGTCAGTGGCAGAGCTGGATTTCCCGGCTCTCGCCCCACGTTTAATGTACTTGATCACATTGCCTCTTGGTGTCAGGAGGCAACAAATCAGGGAAGTAAAAGGCATAGTGTTGATGCTGCACATGCTTTTTTATTAGAATGACACACACATTGCTAGCCTGTGGTTAAGTGCGATGTCATGGTTCTGCCTGGGTGATTTGTTTGAGCCTAAAATCAAGTGTGTCTCTTGCTTAAGTCTCTTCCTTAATTAATTGGCATGAGAGAAAACGCTCCAGCACTAATTGCATGATATTGCAGGGCACGAAGGCTAAGAGTATTGTATTGCCCAGTTATATATAATTCAGTGTAACTGTAATTATAATTCAGTAGAAACAATGTAAATATTTGATACTGAAAGCATTGAGGAAGGAGGCATTATCTAGTGGTCACACAGTCTTGACACTGTAATGTAGCCTCTTACCCACAGACTTCATGTCATCAGTGGGAACTGAACCAAGGGCTTTTTACCCCCCAAACACACCTGAAACAGCAGAGCTGCAATTCTTTGTTAGCCAGTTGGGCTGGACTTGTGCCTTTGGTACTGGGTGTCTAGGGTTCAAACCCATCTGACAAACATGAAGAATGTTAGCTGTGAACATAAACGGCATGGAAGTCTGTTGCAACACTCAGTAATGTGTGGTCCTTAGTGGTATGCTGCCTTAGGTAGATGCCTTTTGCCTGTTTTTTGCCCGTGCTTGCGATATGGGATGTTTATGGTACATATTTTCTGGAATAACCCCTCATGGAATAAACATTTGGGTTATGTGTTGGAATCTGTTGCTTTTGGAAGAATCATAAATGTGCTTCAGACCATGCAATTCCCGTTTAGGAAAATGATGAGTTACCTTTTAGGAAGCTTGTTGTGTGTTTCGAATCCAGTGCAGGAGAAGAGGCTTTGAAAGACCAAAGATGTTCAAATCTAACTCTATCAAAGGATTTAGATATTGGCTGAACACTGACCATGTGTATTTGAACTAGAGAGTCACTGACTAATATAAGTACCTTTTGAAATGACATGCATTGGTAGAACTTACGTTGACATTTGCTTTGGAATATCCGTTGGCACAAAGCCATTACATTGACAATACCCTCTACTCTTGTATAGGTCACTGTTGGTCTCTCTGAAGCTTCAAGGTCATGCTTTGCACTGTGTTCTCTTACCCTCAGTCCCAAATGAGTAGTTCTGATCAACAGGGATACTCCGATTCTTGGTTTCAGAGTAGCAGCCATGTTAGTCTGTATCCGTAAAAAGAAAAGGAGTACTTGTGGCACCTTGGAGACTAACAAATTTATTAGAGCATAAGCTTTCGTGAGCTACAGCTCACTTCATCGGATGGCTTTCAAAGGAGGTCAGGGACTGGAAAGGATTCTCAGTGGTAGGTCCTCTGCTATAGAGGACCTTCCTGAAAGAAATCTGTCAGAGCCTCTGTATCTTTTGCATCGCATTGTATCTCTTTGGGTTCTGTATTTGTTTTTTCTGTGACATTGGGTTGTCACACATACTGGTTAGTCCTCTGAGAAAACTGGCCTCTTGTCTGTTAAATTGCCAACTATGTCTGCTGAAGGAGTGGAATGATGCAAATTGTTTGCTCCATAAGTAAATGTTGTATTTTTAGTTTTCTTTTATTAGTAGCCTTTGAATATGTCAGTGATAGGGCCCCTTATAAATGCATGTAATAAATAAATTACAGCACACAGCAATGTTCAGCTTCAAACATTTTCCAACAGAAAGCATCTGGCTTTAAATCTCATGGTGGGGACTGAAATAAACTTTTTATTTTTACAAATTAGGGATAACTGGGAAATCTGTGTGAGATGGACCTAAACCAAGCCACAGATGAGTTTTTCAGTCATTTCTAATGAGAAGAAATAAATAACTTATTCTCCTTCCTGTTGCTGCATGTTTTATTTATATGGCTTTAAATTTTCCTCATACTTATTTATTTTTCTCCTCCTAAAATAGTTCAGTTGTATTATTTTCAAAGTGTTTCAATAGCTGTGCAGTCCCCTAATAAAGATGTAAGTCAGTGCTTTTATTATTGTGAATTCTGTGTTTGTTGAATGTAGAAGAAAAAGAATAAAGCTTTAAACGTTGTTGTGCCTAGATTTGAACGTCCTCAAACTCTGAAGAACTTCAGACCAGGATCCAACCTTTGCATCTGAACCCTACTTCAGTTCTCAACATTCCTGAAATTTAGAAACTTCCTTGTCTGTCTTGGGCCCTTCTTGATTTTAAATGTTAATTATTAATTGATTATTCCTTGTCAAGTTAAAGCCTTCTCCCTCCCACCCCAATATTTTATTTAGTTTTTGTATTAAAAAGCATGCAACATACATTTGCGTATACAAGAGTCACACTTTACTGTTAGATGAGAATGTTAATTAATAGACAGTGATCAAACAGAAAAAGTCACAGTGTTTATCCTTGATTTTTTTACCAGAAGAATAAATAGATAATTAAAGTCTTTTGAATTGGGATCACCCTTATCAAGAGCCCATCACCCATGTGTCCCATACTTGGACAGTTATTTAAGGACATCTCAGAACATCTCAGAAGGACATCTCAGAAGCCTTAGAATATATTGCTGTTGACCGTCTGGTACTCTAGCTGTAACCAATTTCCGGCTACATTTTATGACATATCATAATGACGTATGGCTTTTGTGGGTAAATTGTGCTATGGGTGCAATAGTTAAAGACTATTCACCATATATTTAAGGCTGGTCTTGTGGTTAAAAGCACAAGTCAGGAATCTAAGACAGATGGATTCTGTTTCTGGTTGTGCTTCAAACTTTATATGGAATATACAGCAAGTCACGTGACCTTACTGTGCCTCAGTTTACCCATTTGTAAAATGGAGATGATAATATCTAGCTGCATTCTCAGAGAAGATTATGCCAAAACAATGGCTTAAAGAGAAGATGATCTGGTGTAATAAGATTGTTCATTGATCACAGCTTTTGGCACCAAAAATGTTAAAGCTAGTAAAAGCCATATTTTATCACAGCTGTCTATCACAAAAATCCCAGAGCTTTCACAGGCAGGTTTCAGGCCAGAACATGGAATGGAAAGGGTATTAGTTAGATCTGTTGATAGATACATCTCTCTTCTCTGTTGATGGGAGGACGATATCTGTTCTTATGTTATTAGATCTTTCTGTTAAATTAAATACCATTAATCTCATCTAGAAAATGTACCAGAGGATAATTGAAAGTACAGAGTTGGAGGAGTTTCCTTCTTTTCAGGTCACGCTCAGAGTGATGACTGGCAGTTTTTCCTCTGCTATCAGATTATGTGTGTGTGGAGTATCTTAAAGTGCCATATTATTGCCCACTGTGGCCAGGTCATTACGTGATATTTCAGAGCACAATCTTCTTGCCAGTCACAGATAGAAGGTGTTTTTCAGCAGCTGTAACTATTTGAAAGTCCAGAAGGAGATTATGAAACAATTTGTCTGTTTCAGGGGAGACATCTTTATTAGAGGGTGATGGTGGCTAGTCCTTCAGAATGCAGCCTCCTTACCAACAGCATCACCTTTGTCTTGCTTAAGTTTTGTGTCAGCAGCTGCCTTTCATCCACTTGTTGATCTTGACCAGGTCCTGAGATAGCTGGGTGGACTGTTATCAGTGTCCCCAGTGAACACAGAACAGAGAAGGGTGTTATCTGTAAGTTGTTGATATTTGTGACCATGAAGTCTCACAGTTACTTCCAGTGATTTCATTTGGATAGTGGAAACTGATCTTCATCAATCATTAACTTGGCTGACTGTAACATGGTATATTTGTGAAATGCTTTGTTATGTTCTAATGTATTTATATTAGCAGCAGTGAAAAGTTTCTCCAGATATCCTTGCAGAAAGTTAATGACTGTGGCCAGGTGATAGCCATATTAATGCTAATTTTAATACACTAATCACTGAATTTTTATTAACATAAAGAAATAGTTAACTTCATCTTGAACTTGCTGTTCTTATGATCTTTGTGTATCTTGACAGAAACAAAAAGCTTACTTAGGATGAAACAATGGGACAGTAATGAAAGCTGTGCAAAAGGCTTCATATGTACTGCTCACATGCTTAACGATGTGCATGTGTTTGTGTACTTTACTGGATCAGTTTGCAGAGCTGGGAAAATGGTGGGCTTCCAATCCCACAGCCTGTCTCCCTTGATCCCTCCTCCCCTGAAATCCCTGTGTTCCCAAGCAGCCCAAATGGATCCAAGAAAAATCATGGAGACATCTAATACATGAAAGAGAAGGGCTCAGGGTTTGTTGGGAATGAAGTGGGAAGGCAGGGAGGTCAACAAAATCAAACCTATGTAAATTGTTTTATTTCTAACCCTTACAAATTCATTAGCAGGACTAGAACTCTCAGCTCTAAAAATAGCATTTTTGTTTGTTTTTTTAAGAATTATTTATGGGAGGAGTTGATTAACTGGATTGAAAACAAGCTTCATGAAAGTTAGATGAGCTATCCACTGTATGTGCACATGCACAAATAATCTCTGTGTTGGCTATGCATATGTGGCACATATGCACAGAGACAGAAATGATTATTCATTGAGCCTTGGTTTCACATTTCACTCAACCCATTGTAATTATTGTTTTGTGCCAGGCTTTCTAAGTGCATTGGCTCTTGTTTCACCTACACATTCATTTTTACCTCCTAACAATCCTTACCTCTATTTCATGTGAATTTTTCAAGAAGTGACTGCCTTTTTTTATCAAAATCCTCTTTCCTGTCCTCCAGTTCCACCTAGTTCTCTGTCCATCATTTGTTCTGTGAGGACAAAACATTTGCATGCCATTGGAACTCTGCCCTTGGGGCATCAGGGAACTCCCTTATTAACAGTAAGATAAAGACTTTTTTTCTTTTTCATATTGCTTCTAGCTGAATGCACTAATGTGTATTGAGATGCTCACATGACAGACCTCTTTATAACCAAGACTCTATTGTGCATTTGATTTCCTTACTTCTGTTTCAGTTCAGGTTTTAAAAATAGATTTTTCTCTCTTCCTTACTGAGCTGTGAATTGTATCTTATGTGACTAATGAGCTGGTGTGTCTACATATTTGGATATGCTACTTAAGACACCTTAAAAGGTCTGATTTTCTGAAAGTGAGAACTCTCATTCCTATCTAAAAATGATCCCTTTCAAGTTGAGCATCCAAAATCACTGGTCACTTTTGGAAAATTCAGTCCTTTTGATTAGAGATAGATCTGAACTACAACACCATATCTGAACCTCTCTGAAATTTGGATTTGCTTCTGTTCTTCCAGTTTACTGCTTCTCTATATAGTGCCACAGTGCGAAGTAGGGGGTGTGTGAGCTGTAGAGTGCTCTAACTGTAGAGTTGCTCTCTAACTGCCCTGTGTAGATGCTGTTGGCAGGCTCTAAAAGGTACCTAGTTCATGTTGAGAGAGCCCCATTTCAAACTGGATTATATTAACGCTCACTTGGATAGCATTTGGAGCATGCCAGCAGGTCTATGCGGGGCAGTTAGAATACCCTAGAAAACATGCCCCTCTAATTTGCACAGCAGTACCATGTAGACAAGCCCCCAATGGCATGGCCCTGTCTTTCTGATCCAAGAGCTGCATCAGAGCATCAACTCCAAAGATTTTGGAAGTTTGGAGTTATTCAGATTCCAGGTTTTCAGCTCACTAGAGGAAGGCCCATCTCCTCTATTGATACATAAAGAAGGAAAGTTGTTCTTTGTTAATGTTGTGTAGGTAATTGGCAGGGAAAGATATCAGTACGTGTAGGCCGTAATTTAGAAAATGCATAGAATTCACTGTCCCTGATTTTCTAAGGGCATTGGAGGAGAGTTAGCCATGGCTCATAAACTTAGAAATGGGGTGTTATGTTACTGTAATGAAGATAATACATTTTCTTACTGGCAATGCATAACTGAGTAGCTTTTAATGTCTGGTTATGGAACAAATTTTGCAGATCTGTTAGTAGACAGAAGAATAAAATAGTTAACATGATACTAGAATCCCATTTTTAAGGACCTGAATCTTTTATGGTGAACTAAGAAAAACATTTGATTTTTTTTAAAGCTTTTTCACATGTCATATCATTAAGAAACTGTATGGATAGGTTTAACATTTTTAAAGGGAAACATTTTATAATAAAATTGTTGAAAATTCCTTCTTCACTTACCTACTTGCATGGTCCTTAGTACAGGAATGAGTGTTTCCATTATTATAAAGGGTGCACAGGAAAATATTTCTTGTTTTGTTTAGGTGTATGTGATTCCAGCAACAGGAAAAATATAAAACCCTGACCTAAGGATTTAGGCTAAAAGGTCTGTTCACCTTTAAATGTAGAATGCAGAGGGAAGAGGACTGTATGAAAGTTTCACTATTCCATTATATGTGGAAGGGAAAGCAAGGCTATTAATAGCTTTCTGAATCAGAGCACACTTTTAACCAGACTGGGAAGAAAGACTAAAAAAAGCATTTAGAAACTCTCCTTGATGGACTCTGCTGGGAACAGGAATGTAATCATTCATTCAAAGAGAGTTTCTGTCCTATAGAGAATGTTTCTTTCTCTTTAGAAAAAAGTGAGAGTTTACCCTACCTCAAATACATTGACTTGTGCACTGCAGGAGAAGCAGGACCAGCTAACTTTCAAATATTGTATTTTAAGCATCATTCCACTAGTTCAGTGAGTGGAAATGGAGGTTGAAAAAAAGCAAAAAAACCGTTCCTGTCATATTTTCAAAATGCATGTATTTGCATGTTGACCTGTTTTTATAATCAAGTCAATAATTGCACCCACAAACCTGGTCTGTGTGTGAAAAGCTTAGCCAAGGAAAATGTCTGGTCTAATGGTTCAAGCCTGGGATTAGGAATTAGGAAGTCGGATCAGTTTCATTTACAGTTCTGCCCTGGCCTTGCCGTGTAACGCTGAAGAAGTCAGTTAACCTCTTTGTCTGTTTCCCCATCTGAAGGTGGGATTTCTAGAAATGTGAAGTATATTTTTTAAATGTGAATTTTGGGGAGTGCCTACATCACGTGTGTATTTTCACGTGTCCTTTGAAAGCTTGTCCCTTAAACATAACACTGGAAGTGGCAAGTGTGGGCAAGGGAAAATGTTAATAGACCTCCATTTTTGTGTTTTGTGAGGAATTATTCTTGCCTGTTCTGTCATAGAGTGTGCCTGTGAGTATTTGAAAAGTGAAATCTCATGCACCCCTGACAGTCCTGAGAGAGGTTAATTTCAGGGCTGCTAAGTTACAGATAACTTTACTAGGGAGGTTCAGCTGGGGTGGGGGGTGGAATTCTTTCCTCTGTCTACTGTGGTACTAGTTTCCATTCTCAACTGTATTCTCTTGCCTTCTGGACAATAGTTGTGAAGAGTAGTTAAAAAGTAAATTAACTGAGAATTAGTACAGCAGTTTGCAGAGTAGCTTGTGTTTGTCCAAGAGTGTCTCTGAGTTTCTCTGTTAGCAGACAAATAGTGAAAGTTAACATGTGAAGCATAGTCACAGTAAATGATCACTTATTCAAAATAAGATAAGATTCATATGCCCAAAACTTTCTCAGGCTGATGGATAGCTACAAGCTCTCAGAAAATAATAAATTCTCTGGCTTCCGGGGGTGTTCATAATCAAAGCAGCTTTAATGACTGCATCTACTAAAAGGGACAATAATCATATTTCTTAAGCTAACAATTCTCACGAAGCAATGAAGATCATATTAAATGACAATACCCAAACAAAACACTGTGAGCCTTATTCTGATCTCTTAGAAAACAGAAGTTATGCCATTGTGCCTCTTCGGGTAGTTTGCAAATGAAGGCTGCCTGTCTCTGGTTTAATTTTACAGTCATTATTCCATCCATGGACAGTCAGAGAGAGACTGTATACCTGTACTAAGTTTTGTCTATGGAGTGAAAAGTTTTATGTTTAATATAATATACAATATATAATTAATATAGTTCCTCTTTTGTTTAACAATTCATAGTGATACACTTACAAGTATATCTCTGCTCAATTATCAAAAGACCAGCACAACTCCAAAGTATTCATTAAGAGCCTGATTCAAAGTCAATTGGTTCTTAAACCTACAAAGACATATACATGTGTTCAATGTTATATGCTATGAATAGTCTCATTGAACTAAATGGGACTTAATCCATAAAATTAAATATATAAATAAGACTTTTGGGGATTGGAGCTAGGAGTCTTTCTTGTTGTTGTAGTCCCCTTAATGAAAGCTAACAGGGTCACAGTCGTTTTTCATGTAGAAAAGAATGTCAAAAAGGCTGAGTGTATTTTTAGGAAGCGTTACAGGAACTGATTCTGAATTGACACATTCCTTGTTACACCACTGAATTCAGCAGAGACCATGGGATAAAACGTTAACACATAATTTGGCTCAGATTCCATGTTTTAGAATTTCCTGTGTTCCAGAACACAAAGACTTGTAGACCTCCTTGAGTATATGTTTCATAAATTGTAGACAGACTTTAAACAGCAGTGTTAAAAAGAGTTAAAATTTTTAATAGGCCCTCAAATTCATTTTGATAACATTTGGTAATACCCAAGTCTACCTTTATTCCAATCCCTATTGTTAAGAGTGTATGTAGTCTTTTCTTCTCTATATACACATAAATAAATGACCTGTGAAAATACAAAGCTGAAGTTTCTGTGCGCAAGTGGTGCCACAAAGTATAAGCTGCGTTTTAATGCATTTGTCGTATATGCCTACGTATATAGTCTGTTTCATTGCAAATAATGATTCTGTTTTTAATATTGCAGGACTATACTTTGACAATGTACTTTCAGCAAGCGTGGAGGGATAAGAGGCTGTCGTATAATGTAATACCTTTAAATCTTACACTGGACAATAGAGTAGCTGATCAGCTTTGGGTTCCTGATACCTACTTCTTGAATGACAAGAAATCATTTGTACATGGGGTCACTGTGAAGAACAGAATGATTCGTTTGCATCCAGATGGAACAGTCCTCTATGGTCTCAGGTCAGTGACATCCATTTTTAACTACATTTTTAAATCAGTTTCAAACAGAAAGGTACTGTACGTAGATCTTCACTACCCATCTGTCTCAACTGCTGACATAGTGCAAACAATGTCATCTTCTTAAATGTTTTAATAACAGATAAGACTATAAAAGCCTTTTTGGATAAACTTTGAGGATTAAGTGTCACGTTTAATAATGTTCTAAGATGTTTGTTTTAATAACATATAAAGTTATACAAGCTTTTTTGAATAAACTTTCTGGATTAAGTGTAATTTTCAGTAGTGCTTCCTTAAAGGATTTGAAATAGAAAATATCAAGTGGAGGTTGGGGGGGGGGAAGGGGGTAAATTCATTGTGTTAAAACAATCCAGGTGCTACATTTTATAAATCATTTTTGGGGTGAGCTGCTAGGAATGGGCTGCACTTTCTTTTGCTGGTAGAGAATTTTCTCCATTTTCCTGAGGTGCAGCTGGACTTTGAAATATTTCTTCTGTGTCTTTTATGTTGTTGTTATATGTGATGTTAGGTGGATATGCTGCTAAATGTGTCCTCAGTGGTATCATGGTAAAGCAATGGAACAGTCTAACTGTACTAGAGGAAAGCTCAACAATTCTTTTTTCATGGCTTGTATAGAAAACAGTTCCTGAAAATGGCAATTTAAAACTACAAAGCTGGTAATGACCTGAAATGATTGGAGTGTTCCTGCATTACAGTGTGACAAACTTCCTACTCAGATCTCTCAGATGTTGCCCTGCCCTCAGCATGTACTGAACTAAAACAGATGGAGTTTAACTTTGTTTCTACAGACACCTTGGGTTCTTGTTCTGAATCTTTCCTCCCTCCCCCCTTAGCCCAGAGTGTTCGTGATGAAAAGTAGTTACTATCTAAGGAGTATTCAGAGCCCTGTGTGAAGTAAGTTCCTATGTTCACATCACAAATGCCTCTAATTATTGGCGCTCTTGTTGTCAGTCTCAGCAAAGACATCCAGGATTCAATCGATCTGGAGATTCAATTACCTGTTGTGGTGGCCTCCCAGATATTGCTTTCGAGGCACATTGGACAATGTGGGAACTTGTATAATCCATGTTGTCTTTTCTGTACTTTGTTGATAAATGAAAGGATTCAGTCTTAATTACTGTGAATTTGTCTTTGTTTAATTAATAGAAACAAACAAAACCAAAAAACCCCTACCACCACCAAAAAGCCTCTTTGGATCTGGATCTAAGAAGGGAAAGGAATCAATATAGACAGCTGTTGTGTGGGTACAGTTGTGCTGACTACTTACAAGTGATATAGGTGGTTTGTGGTGGTTGCTTTATGAACATTGTAGTTAGCATCCATCCTTGTATTGTGCAACAAAATTTAAATTGCTCTTGGCACTCATTACTGCAATAAGGAGCAGGTATCCAATTCCTTTGTTTTCTTATGAATGATGTCATGTTCAGTCTGGACATGTTTGACTGTAGCAGGTCAGAACGAGTGGTTTTGATTAACAATATTTATTATTTACATACTATATGCTGATCTGCATAATGTGCCACACTATCCTGTTCTTGCCCCCAAACACAGTATAGGTTGTGTTCATTGTAACAGCAATGCTTCAAGGAACAGATTTAATCTTCAGAAGTTTGGGAGGTGGAGAGGGAAGAGCAGTTACACAAATTGGAGGCTGCTTCAGCTGCCTTTGATGGCTTGAGAGAAGGATGGCCAAGCTGACACGGCATGATGTGAAGTAGCCAAGGTTGGAAAGCCTCTTACGTGTTTGTTTAAAGTGGACTAAACACACACCTGTTTTCAGAGAATAATATGTGGATTCCCAAAAGAGAGCAAAGGGATGAGGATGGAACTAGAGAAGCAGGATATGATATTAAAAGGAAAGGGGAGCAGAGACAAGCTGAAGCTGGACTGGTGGTTAGATGGCAGCCTGTCAGAGTTCAGGGAACAATCAAAGTCCTTTGCTTTTTTTGCTTGGAGTGCTGCAGAGGCAATGCACTCAGCCACTTGCTTGAACTTGGCTTGTATTAACCATTTCAGGCTGACTGAAGGAGCAGCATGAATGGGTTCCAGGTGGAAGGTCAATGCCAGTGATTGGGAGTAACTGGAAAAATAAGAGGATCAGAGGAAATGCCTCTCACCCACAAATATAAAGGATGTAGAGAAGAAAAAGTAGGATAGAGAGAGAAATGCAAGTGAGAGCTGGAAAAACACTGGCTGAAATAAGGGTATGGGGGAGTTGATAAACTTACAAAGTAAATACATACAGGATAAACAATACATAAAAGAAAAATTGAATAAGAGTCCAGTGAATGTATAGATTTCCAAGAGGGTGTGAGGTGGCAGGGGAAAAGAGTAAGTGTATTGATGCTTTGCTGGGGAGCTTGAACTTAGAACTGATAGATGGTGAATTTCCATTTGTTGTCAGCTTATAGCTATCATGACTAGGAGTGTGCACCTAACTTATTTGTTCTGTACAGATATGCTGCTAAAAAAAGAAGTGATGTGTACCTGTTTACTTTTACTGTTTACTCTGAACTTGAATGTATGCAAAAATAGCTTGCCACTTGAATATATGGAAAAGTAGCTCCACATCTGCTTAGAAGTATCTACTGTAAGTGTCCTGGCCTGAAAAATATTGGGGGCATTTATGTTTCTTCCCCCCACCTTCATATGCTGGCTGATATTAGGTATGCAAGTGACCCTTGAAATGTGGCTTTTAGTAGTATAAAACTTGTTAGGTTTGCTGAGCTAACTCACTGATCTATCTGATCTCCAGATCTCTCTGTGCATTACTGTTCTTGAAAGTAACTGTGTTGGCCCTGCAAATAGTTTAAAGATTTCCCCCTGAAAATGAAGGCAATTAGTTAGGTGCTTTTAAGAGCCTAACTTCAGAGGCCCAAGTTTTGAAAATTTTGGCTTCACTGACTTTTCCAAAGCCATATAATTAGCGAGTAACAGAATTGGGATTAGGCTCCAACTTCTCTTGTCTCCCAAGCTCCATGTTTAGTTCACTACATGTCACTGCCTCTTGTACTACAGTTTCAAAGTAAAGATTAGTATTTTACAAATATAAAGAATCATTATTCTAGCTACCACAAAAAGTGATCCCAATGAGATACGTGTGTCGATAACAGAAGTGTGACCTGCATGAAATTATACTTTAGCTTTGGGGGAATGTGCATTTGTAGCTGCAATGGCATATCATTTCTAATGCAACATGAACTTGTTGAGGCAGTTCCATGAAATCTTTAAAGTTCAGTCCTGGTTTTTGCTGACAGAAATCAAAGCAATTTATTTCACAGCTGGAACTTTAATACAGACCAGGTATTGCCTTGTGAACTCTAGAGGAATAATTTGTCATGGGTAAATTCAGGGAATTTAATTGAAATTATGTTGTCTGATATTCAGGTTCAATTATGCCACCCAAAAGTCTCCAAATGCTCGCACATTATAGTTAGTTAGTAATATCCCTGTTGTGTTTTGTGCATGAGAACAAACTAAGATTATGCTTTGGAATCACGGTGGGTGTTGTGTTACTAGGTAGTAATTTTTTTGTTGTTTTGGTGCTTTGTTGTTGGGGTTCTTTGGTGTTTGGGAGTGTTATAAAATCAGAGGGGTTTTTGGTTCTTGGAAATAAAAACCATCAAAAACAAAAAATACAAGGAGGATAAAACTTCTTGCTATGCAACAATGAAAATCTAGTAAATTTGTGTCTTCCCCTGGAAAAACACATTCAGTATTTAATATTCTAGGATTGCAAAACCCATAATTAAGGCTGTACCACAGTTTACAGTTTAACAGGATTGTCATAAATATAAAGGGAAGGGTAACAACCTTCCTGTATACAGTACTATAAACTCCCTCCTGGCCAGAGGCACAAAATCCTTTTACCTGTAAAGGGTTAAGAAGCTCAGGTAACCTGGCTGGCACCTGACCAAAAGGACCAATAAGGGGACAAGATACTTTCAAGTCTGGGGGGGAAGGTTGTGGTCTCTCTGTTCTGTGTGCTTGCCAGACACAGATCAAGGAAGCAAGCAATCCAACTCCATTAGAATTAGTAAGTACTAGCAAGGGAATGCGTGAGTTTATTTTTGTTTTGACTTGTGATTTTCTCTGTGCTGAGAGGAAGGTGTATTCCTGGTTTTTTCTTTGTAACTTTAAAGTTTGGCCCAGAAGGAAATCCTCTGTGTTTTTGAATCTGATTCCCCTGTAAGATTATCTTCCATTCTGATTTTACAGAGGTGCTTCTTTTACCTTTTTCTTTTTAATAAAGTTCTGTTTCTTTTAGAATCTGATTGGGGTTTTTTTTAGTGTCCTAAAAAAACCCAAGGTTGGTCTGTGCTCATCTTGTTTATTCTCAAGCCTCCCCAGGAAAGGGGGGGTGAGGGCTTGAGGGGATATTAGGGGGGAAGAGGAACTCCAAGTGGGCCTTTCCCTAAGTTTGTCTAAATCACTTGGTGATGGCAGCGTTACCAGATCCAAGGTACAAAGGAGAATTTGTGCCTTGGGGAGTTTTTAACCTAAGCTGGTAAAAATAAGTTTAAGGGGTCTTTCATGTGGGTCCCCATGTCTGTACCCGAGAGTTCAGAGTGGGGAGGGAACCCTGACAAGGATTCTTAAACCTTCATATGGTTTTGCAACCCTAGAATATTCTACAAAGCAGTGATAAACTAAACATAAGATTTGACTTTTTCAAGGTTTCTGAATTTTTCTTGGCTTTTTCTGAAAAGCACCTTTTTTTGAGGAAAACTCAAAAAAAAAAATTCTTTGAAAATGAAATGTCCATTTTGGCAAACCTTCTTTGTTTAAAAAAAAATTGAATGAAAATTTGACCAATAATGTATCTCTGTCACACCAGCTTCATGTTAGTGTAACTCTATTGCCTTGGGTAAAATTAGTTCTCATTTACATTGGGACTAGAGTAAAATCAGGTCTCTTGTACTTGATAGTGTGATCAACAGTATTTTGTTTATCTTTACTTGTTAACTTAGGCCCAGAATCTTCATAGATTCTAAGGCCGGAAAGGACCATTGTCAACAGCTAGTCTGATATCCTGTGTAGAACTTCCCCAAAATAATTCCTAGAGCAGATCTTTTAGAAGAACATTGAATCTTGATTTAAAAATTCTCTGTGATAGAGAATCCTCCATGGCCCTTAATATATTGTTCCAATAATTACTCTCACTGTTCTTAAAATTTTATGTCTTATTTCTAGTCTAAATTTGTCTAGCTTAAATTTCCAGCCATTGGATCATGTTATACCTTTCTCTGCTAGATTGAAGAGCCCATTAGGAAATACTTGTTCTGCATGCAAACTACGGCCCACGAGCCGTTTTAACCCAGCCCGCGAGCTCCTGCTGGGGAGTGGGGTCTGGGGCTTGCCCTGCACTGGAGCTCCAGCTGGGGCGCAGGGTAGGGGGCCGCACCACCCAGCTCCTGGAAACCATGGCATGTCCCCGTTCTGGTGCTCCAGCCGAGGCACCATGACCCCGCTCCAGCTCCTTCGCGCTCCTATGGCCCCATTCCAATGGCCCCCTCCGGTGCTCCAATGGGAGCTGCAGGGGCGGTGCTTGCGAATGGGGCAGCGTGCAGAGTCACCTGTCCGTGTCTCCACGTAGGAGCTGGAGAAGGGACATACTGCTGCTTCTAGGAGCCGCTTGAGGTAAGCGACTGCTTGGACTCTGCACCCCGAGCCTCTCCCCACGCCCCAACCCCCTGCCCCAGTCCTGATCTCCCTCCTGCTCTCCGAACCCCTCTATCCGAGCTGAAGGACCTTCATGCACCCCAAACTCCTCATCCCTACCTCCACCCAAGAGCCCGCACACCCCAGCTGGAGCCCTCACCCCCCACACCGTACTCCCCCATCCCATCCCAGAGTCCCCTCCCACACCCTGAACTCCTCATTTCTGGCCCCACCCCAGAGCCTGCACCCCCAACCAGAGCCCTCACCTCCTCCCGAACCCCAATTTTGTGAGAATTCATGGCCCGCCATACAATTTCTATTCCCAGATGTGGTCCTCGGGCCAAAACGTTTACACACCCCTGTTATAAGCTGTAATGAAGGCACCCCCTTAACGTTCTCTTTGTTAAACTAAATAGATTGAGCTCCTTGAGTCTTTACTATAAGGCATGTTTTTCTAATCCTTTAATTGTTCTCATGGCTTTTCTCTAAACTTTTTCCAATTTATCAATGTTCTTGAATTGTGGACATCAGAACTGGACACAGTATTCCAACAGCAGTTGCACCAGTACCAAACGCAGAGGTAAAATAACTTCTCTACCTCTACTTCAGACTCTCTTGTTTACGCATCCCAGGATTGCATCAGTTCTTTTGGCCACAGCATCAGACTGGAAGCTTATATTCAGCTGATTATCCACCATAGAATCATCGGGTTAGAAGGTTTTGCAAGGGTCATTTAGTCTAACCCCCTGCCAAGATGCAGGATTTGTTGTTTCTAAACCATCTAAGAGAGACTCCCTGCCTACCCCTGCCCCACGCTGCTCCTGGAAGCGGCCAGCGTAGCTCCACGGCCCGGGAAGCAGAGATCTCCCATCGCGTGCTGCTCCTGCTTGCAAGCACCGTCCCCATAGCTCCCATTGGCTGGGAGAGTTGTGGGAGCGGTGCTTGCAGAAAGGGGCAGTGCACAGAGCCATGTGCCACCCGCCCTCTCCAGGGGCTGCATGGGCGTGTTGGCCCCTTCTGGGAGTAATGTGGGGCCCAGGAAGGCAGGGAGCCTTCCTTAGCCTCACTTCACCTGCCAGAGAGCCGCTGGAGGTAAGTGCTGCCCGCGGGCAGGCCGCACTCCATCCCTGAGTCCCCTCCCAGAGCCAGCACCCTGTACCCCTTCTGCACGCCGAGCTCCCTACTGAACCCCAAGCCCCAGCCCTGACCCCCCCCTCCCAGAGCCAGCACCCTGTACCTTTCCTGTACCCCGAACCCCTACGGAACCCAAAGCCTCAGCCCTGACCCCATCCCAGAGCCAGCACCCCATACCCCTCCTGCACCCCCAACCATCTGCACCAGCCCTGACCCCCCTTCCAGAGCCAACATCCTGTATCCCCTCCTGTACCCCAACTGTCTTCCTCAGCCCGGATTCCACTCCTTCATCCATCCTTGCTTTTGACCATGACTCCCAAACGTTTTTCAGAGTCACTGCTTCTCAGGAGTCCTTCATCCTGTAAGTATGGCGTACATTCCTTGTTGTCAGATGTATTTACATTTAGCTGTATTAAAACACATATTGTTGCTTGATCCCAGTTTATCAAGCAATCTAGATCGCTCTGAATCAGTGGCCTGTCCTCTTAATTATTTACCAGCTCCCAATTTTTGTATCCTTTGCAAACTACCGGCGATGATTGTATGTTTCCGTCCTGGTCATTGATAAAAATTTTAAATAACATACGGCCAAGAACCGATCTGTGGGGGCCCACTGGAAACAGAGCTGCTCAATGACAATTTCCCATTTACAGTTACATTTTGCAGCTCTTGGCATTGCAATATCAATCTGATTTAGGAACCTAAGTCTCATTTTCAAAAGGGATTTAGGCACCTAGGAGTCTAGATGCCGAATGCCTAAATCCTCCTAAGTGCCTAAATGCCTTTTGAAAATGAGACTTAGGTTCCTAAGTTAGTTGTTTGTTGCAGTGTTGAGCACAGCAAGGCCTAAATAAATAGCTTTAAAAATCTGGGCTCTAAAGCTGATATATAGTTTAATCAGATGGAACATTACCAATACTTGGCATTTCTGTAGCACCACTTACTTGATAATCTCCAAGAACTAGATTGTCCTTATTGGATGAAGCCATGTGAAATCCCTATTGGGTAGGGAATGAATGCAGAAAATAGACCACACTTTGAAGCTTGCTGTCTCTCACAAAGTTCTGTGTGGTTAGAAACGTCAGATATCTTTAACAATATGGTACCCAAAATACACTAGGAATGTTGGACAATAATTATTTTGGGCCAAACACTGCAAACTGCATGCAGTCCAGAGTGAAGAGATGCCCTTCGTCTTTGGAGCCAGGAGAAAAGTTTTGCCTCAGGTCTGATACCCAGTGGAAGCATACCCATTGCTACCCCCTTCAGAGGTGCTTCTTGCTATCCTGAGCTAGTATGGAGGGAATGGGGACAGCTCATGGCCACTCCCTTCCTTCCTCCCTGCCACCTTTGTGGTGGACTGAACCCCTAAGTGTGAACGAAGGCAGCGGCCCCAGTGTGTGCACCTTCCTCAAGTGCAGGAGCTGCACTTGTGGCTGGCCCTCATGCAGCTATGCAAAGGGCAGATAGAGTGAGAGATGAAGGGGAGCTTGCTCAGATATGGTTCCAGATGGAAACAGAAAAGAATAAGAGAAAGAGAGGTCTAGCTTTCTCTCAGTGGATGAACCATACAGAGTCCATATTGCCTTTTAATGTAATAGTCAGCTCAGAGCCTCCAGCCCTTGGAAGACTGCCAGATCAAAGTAATCAGCTCTAATAATAGAGCAGTG
Source organism: Caretta caretta (assembly GCF_965140235.1). Taxonomy (NCBI): domain Eukaryota; kingdom Metazoa; phylum Chordata; order Testudines; family Cheloniidae; genus Caretta; species Caretta caretta. The sequence continues at coordinate 24,506,337 of NC_134213.1, read as the reverse complement.
CTTAGGCCCACTCATATGAAACAGGGTCCTAATCATGTAGTTCTTAGTGGGGGGTGAGGGGGGAGAGAGAACCCCTCCCATTTCAGTCAGCGAACTCAGGTAAAGGCTCTGGGAAATAGGAAACACCTCCCTGCTAATAAGAAACACCAATAAAAAATAATAAGAGATAAAGGTAGTTGGGATTATTATTATTTATTATTTATTACTGTTTTCTAACATCTATGATGTGTTAAGGTCAAGAAGAAAATACAAACATGTAAGGGGTTCACAGACACAGTTCCTTTTATTTAGGAGTCTTTTTTTTAATCAATTAAAATGTATATGCAAATCAATTCATACGAGATATTTGGAGGAATACAATAGCTTATATAATTGCTAACCATCATGCAATATATTTGAAATATGCTTTATGTTAAGTTTGTCTCTTGTAAATGTCAGTGAGGTAAGGACACTTTTCAAAGACCAGAAATGTTAGATGATAGAACCGTATTTCTCTCCCCCCCCCCCCCCCGCCCCGCCCTCCAACCCAGGCAGAGCCTGGCAAGTGAGCACAGGGACTGCTGCTCCCTGCATCCCTAGAGGTGCAGCGTATCCTAAAGGAGGCAGGGAGGAATGGGATGGGGAGGGGCTATGAGCTGCCCTCCTCCCATTCTTCACTGCCATACAGGCATTTCAAATGTTCATAATTACTCTCAGGTAAACCATGTGTATATTACTAGAAACTTCACTATTAAAACATCTGTTTTTTTTGTTAATGATTATTGGACATTTTTCCCCAGGTAAAGTGTACAGACTCCCCCTCTCCCCCCCCCCCCCAAGCAGGGCCGGATTAACTCTCCTGTGGGCCCAGGGCTATTAGAGTTTGTGGGGGCCCTGTATACAAGTCTTTTTCCTGGGAGGGAGTTTGGTGCAGGAGGGGGCTGGGGCAGGGGATTGAGGTGCAAGAGGGGGTGCGGGGTCTGGGAGGGAGTTTGGGTGCAGGAGGGGATTCTGACCTCGGGCAGGGGTTTGGGGTGCAGGAGGAGGTGCGAGGTGGCTCCTGGCTGGTGGCGCAGAAAGACTCAGGCCGGCTGCCTGCCATAGTCCCATGCTGCTCCCGGAAGCAGCTGGCTCCTAGCATGTCTCTGTGGCCCCTGGGGGCAGGAGGACAGTGTGTCTCCGTGTGCTGCCCATGCCCACAAGTGCCACCACTGTAGCTCCCATTGCCAGGTTTCTGGCCAGTGGGAGCTGTGAGGATGGTGCTGGGGGCAGGGGCAGTGCATGGAGCCGCCTTCCCCCCCACTAGGGGCCACAGAGATGTGCTAGCAGCCAGCCGCTTCCGGGAGCGATGCGGAGCCACGGCACGCAGGCAGTGTGCCTGAGTGCCCCGCTGCGCCATGGGACTTTTAGCAGTCCAAAGTTGAGATCACTGCCTGTGATTTATTTTTGCGGGGGCCCCCCTTGAGCCAGGGCTCTGGGCTGCAGCCCCTAAAGCTGACATCCTAGTTACAGTTCTGTTTGTTGTAATCCAGAGTGTGATTAGACAGTCAGTGCTCAGCTTCAGTCTTCAATGTCTTAACAGTCTTTTAAATCAAAATTACATTAAAATGTTATCTAATGAATTAAAATGAAAGCAAAAGTCTTCCAGGACCGTACATTTTAATGCCTGCTTATTATCCATTTGCATGCATTCCTGCATACATTGCTAGTGTTCTGAAAATTGTTGATGCTTACATTAATGTACTTGATCTTACCTCTTGTCCACTCATATTTGCAGTGACATTCCTTCACTTTAAGATGCATATTCCTACATTTGGGGGAATGGTTTTTTTTTTAAGTCTGAACTCTTGTTTAACAAAATTTGAGCTTCTATTAATTTTTGTTCATTTAAATAGATTATCTTAATAAAAAGACTTTCCAAGTCAGTTATGGAATTGCAGTTGCTCTTCAGGTTATCAAGATAGCTCTAATTTTGAGGATATAAATTTAGCTCTCCTACCATTTCCCCTTCTTTTAGTTTGGTCCTTGCCTTTTGGTCCTTTGATGCTGTTCACCTTTGTTTTTCCTAGTAAGACATGTACATAGTATTGGATCATATGCATGTCACATCTAATTATATTTAACTTTCTTAAGGTAAATTTCAGCAGGGATCAGGAAGCAGTTATGTAATCACCTGACTTGCCCTATCACTGGAAACAAGAGAGAAAAAGATGAATGTAGACACCCCAGATTTTAGTAATTTTATCCTGTCCCTAATGTATTTTACCATAGGGTATTAGATAAGGACTAAACCGAATTGTAGCAAAGTGTTTGGCAATGTGACAGAGAACAAGTGGGACACTAGCTGGCAATTAGCCTTCTAAAATAATTACTGTATTCACATTTCAAGAGAAGGAAAGGAATGGACCCAGTTTCCTCATACAAGTTATAATATTTTAACTATGTGGTAGTGGTGTAGCCATGTTGGTACCAGGCTATTAGAGAAATAAGGTGGGTGAGGTAATGTGTTTTACTGGACCAACTTCTGTTAGTGAGAGAGGCAAGCGTTTGAGCTTACATAGAGCTCATCTGAAGACCTGAAGAAGAGCTCTGTGTAAGCTCAAAAGCTTGCCTCTCTCACCAACAGAAGCTGGTTTAATAAAAGATATTACCTCACCCAAATTGTGTCTCGAAGTATTTTAACTGTCATTTTTTAAATAAAACATAATGTCTGATGAAAACAAAAAGCAAATGACATTACAGTACCATGGGTCGTGCAGACTAAAATAGAGTCTGTTTCCTAAACAAACAAGGTCAGAGGAGGTAAGAACAAATTAGCTTTGAAAGAGTTTGTTTTCATTAGTGTTTGTAAAGTTTTAGAAGGATGATGCTTCTGTGCATAGTGAAAATTTAGATGGATCTCAGACAGTGTTGAGGCTAAAAGAAATAGAATGTGTCTGGGGATACTTTTTTTTTTTGTGATTTTCAAAGTAGTCGCAATAGACAGGATTCCCCTTCCCCCTTTTTTAACTGCTTGTCTACTGCCTGGTTTGCATGGTACATCTGGCAAGAAAAATCTCCTCTGCTGCCAAATATACCAAGTACTGCATGTCCTGGTGTTTTATTGATTTGTGGGGACATCAATTGAGCATGGTGACAAGGGAGCTGGAGTGCAGAACCACAGTGAAACAATTAGCAATCAATTGATGTAATGGTTTTAAACAGAGAGATTGTAAATTGAACTTGGTACAAAGAGCTCAATTGTGTGCTGTAGATATGAAAATTAAATGTAATGACTATATTGAAGCAAACATTCAATCAATAAAACATGGCAGATCTTTTAATGTATTGAAACCTAGCCAAAACCAAGTTACGTGACATATGTAATTATTAATGTACTGCTTTGTCGAGGTTTCCATACATAAAATATTTGCCATATATGATACCAGTAACAGAAACAGCCGGTAGGGTCAAAAGTGTTTGTCATTTCATACAAAAAAAATTGGGTAAGTATCCTTCTGCCTGATTTTTGCCCTCAGAACTTTACTGAAATGCGTCTTGTATCTCAGCAGATTTGGCAAGCTTTGCTGAGCTAGTGGGTAGCTTAAAATCTTGTGTGTTCCGGGAATTCTACGTCGCTGGAGGGGTCCTTACATTTCTGTGAAGTTTGTCTGGGTCAGAATGATTTGATGTTTTATAGCGGTGGTGTTTGTGAATGACTGAATGATCCATCTGCCCAGAGACACTGATGGATGCATATTTGTAAATAAAAAAAGAAAGAAAAGGTGCAACACCAGTCTTCCTTGGGCAAGGCTTTTTAGCAAGAGGAGTAAAATGAAGTAGGTCTCCATAGTTTTGTCAGAAATGAAAAGAATTCTCCTCTCAGTATTTTATTTGCAAAGACCTAACTTACCTTACTTGTAAAGATCCAGTAAAGAATTTCCAGGAAAACCAAAAACGATTCTTAATTATTTGAACTTAGTCAAGCTTTATTGAAGCTTTACAGCTCCTATTCAGGTGCAGAATTATGTGGTTTATTCTGCCTTGCATTTATTTCTGGCTACTAATATTTAGTTACGTGAATTGAAGTTATTTCTACTTTCTAGATTTTGCTTCCTTTTCCACAACTCCTAATCTCCTCTTCTAGGTTAATAATTCAAATATTTTTTGCTGTATAATCAACTTGATCAGCAATTTAACTTCTCATATACAGCTCATTATCTGCAAAATCTGACAGAATAAAAAGCAGCCCATTCCTGAGTGCCTGTTAAACCCTCAGAAGGAAGTCCTAATTCAGAAATGGCTAATTCAGATTGTTCACATCAGATATTATTGGGGAAAAAACGATTTGGTCTTCATATTTTAACAACAATAATGGCCTCAGCAGCCGCAGCAGGAAAAACAGCTGTAAAAAGTGGGGCAATAAACATAGTCTGTTGAAAACAGCTTTCTGCCTCTCAGCTGGAGATTTGTATGCAATACTTTAACCGTGCTACTGATGAGAAATAACGTTATGTCATCAGTCCCTGTTTTGAACTTCAGATTGCCCAAAACTGCTCCGGTGGAGACCAGATAAAACTTAAATACACACCCTATTTTTGCACATCCAAAATATACTCAAAAGATCTGGTCAAACATTTTTCATTATGAATTTTTTAATGAAAAATGGCCTTCAATTTTTCAAAGCAAAAATTTTCTCAGCAAATATTTACTCCTTTTTCAAATTTCCAGTTCTTTGGTATTTGTTGGGTTTTTGGGGGGATGGCCAGAAAATTTCAGCAGTAATTAAAAAACCCCAAAACAACAAAAAACCTTTAGGTGTTTTTTGTTGGGGAGGGAGAGAATAAATATAGGGAAGTATGTTGTTTGAATATTAATCTCAAAGATGCAAAAACCTTAAAAATGTTTAATGTTGATCAGTGAAAAAGTTTATAAACAGTGATAAATAGGTTAGGGGATATTTAAACATTTTATTTTATTACTCGACAAACACTCAAAAAGCATTTATTCACATTAAAAATGTATTGACTAAACACAAGATGGAATAAGAATTCAAGACAGGCATTTATATCGAAACTGTGGTTGAGTGATTATGCAAAACAAACTTGGTCAAAACCTTAAAAGCCTTTCTCCTTTTCAAGGCAAATATCTCTCTCTCTTGGTTTTAGAACTCTTTGGTTTCTTTGATGAAAAGGAAAGAGTTAATTTTATTCTCAGTCCTGATGTGAGATGGAATTTACTTATCCTGTTCTTAACAAACAGACACACACAAGATGGAGGAGAGACTGGCTAGAAAAGATGGGTGAAATACAGTCTTTGCTGATGTTTTTGGAACACTGGACCACTGGTTAGTTATGAGTGGATGCTTTTGGCTGGCAAGATGACCATGACATCTGCTGCTTGGATCTTGGTTTATGATCTGGTCAGGGATGTCATTTGATTGGATCTTTTCTTAGACAAGGCAGGCTTGGATGAATACAGCATAACACTTCAGGATTCAATGAAAAACCAAGGGAGTGAGAGATAAGATAGAAGGAAGGGTGGGGAGGAACAGGAAGGGGAAACGATGCAGGATCTTATGTGCTTCTGCAGTGCTGGCAATTAGGTATCCCTACTGATAGGCTGAGGATTGGATGGCATGATAATGGGATAATTTTCAGCACCCAGAGGTGAAAACAAAGCTCCTTGAACAAAATTAAGGCCACTCAGCCTTCCTCTCAGGACAAAAATCCTTTAGATATGTTAAGATGAGATGAGATGCAGTGCTGGCAGTTCGGGGGATGAGCTGGGATGCAAGGAGGGACAAGAGATGAGAGGGAGAGCTGAACTGAAATGATATGAACTGAGCATGTCTTTTTTCAAAGTCTCTTTTTAAGAAACCCAGAAAGGGGGAAAGTGGGCACCATAGTTCATCCCTGACATTATTTTGTCTACCATTTAAGCCTAATATCTGTTATCCCCATTTTGATCTATTAACTTCTGGTTCCGCGTCTTCTGTTTTTACCAAGCGTATCAGCAGTCCTTGGATTATATCAGTGTGGCCTTTTTGGTTCAGACTAATCCAGCTTCTTTGTCTGGTTCTTATGCATTTGTTACAACATTCAGCATCATAAACAACTTACAATAATCATGACAAATAAGTTAACATCTTGTGAACACTCACATACCTTTTACATTTGAGCTTACAATAGAGATACATTGTGTAGGCCAATAGTCACAAGAGGTACAACAGCACAGCTGTGGTAAGTTACTGTGATCCCTAATTTTCTCTCTAAATATTGCTAAGTAATGCTGCCAGTATTCTTGAGAAACATCCTGCATGATTTTCATGATAGGCGTGAAATATAACTGATTTCAGCATCAGCAGATCGCCACGTGGCTGCTGAGGGCCATAAGACACTGAATTTTATCAGTGCATGTGAATGGTGTAAACACCTGTGCTCAAACTTCTGTTCTTTGGCAGTAAAAATGTATTTGAAAGTGGTTTACTATCTTTGGCAGTATGACCCCTTCCTGCTGCTGTCACAATGGTGTCACTTTCTAGCCCACTGAGAGTCACACACATATGAATTTTAATTCAAATGTGTAAACCGAAGGTTATAAGTGGTAACAAGTGTTTCATACTATGTAACCTTTCAGAGGCCTATGTTGAACAAAATAAGTGCAGTTATCTTTTGAAGGACAAATTTTACATTGCCTGCAAGGTACAGCTGTCCCCTTTTTACAATGTATATTTCTTTTTGTTAACATTTTTACTTAGCATACATAAAATTATAGGAAATTGGTCCTAATGTCTTTTCTGATATGGTAAGAAGAATACACTGAAGCATTGTAAAAGCTTTGTGGAAAAATGTGTTTGAGGGAGCCAAGATGGCTTTGAACCTGAGAATCTCAGCACTGCAAACAAGTGCTTTTCCATCATGTTAGGAATGTACTTTGTGGGGTACATTTTCAACTCCTGGTCTCTTTATGCACCTATATACAATCACCAAGCTTTGAGGTGCCAGCAACTGTGGAAGTGCGGTCAAAAGTCTCCACACTTGCGTGTATAGGTGTGTGGTGGGGCAGCTGCCCCACCCCCACGCGAGATAGGGCTAGGGCAGGCCAGAGCGGCTGCTTGGACTGGCAGCCAATCAGGGAGGGCTTGAGGGAGAGCCAATCAGGGTCAGGCTCAGCCATATATAAAGACTGCCGAGCAGAGTAGCAGTGTAGTTTCTCCCAGACCTTCAAGGGAGAAGGTCTGTCTCCTGAGGGAAGGAGACCAGCACCCTGGACAGCGCAGCGCAGCGCAGCGCAGCGCAGCGCAGCGCAGCGCAGCGCAGTGCTGGGCAGGCTTTGGGGAAGCTGAGGAGAGCTCCAGCCCAATACCTGCCAGGCTACGGGCCCTGACTGGAAGGGCCTAGAGCAGGGGTCTCAAACTTGAATCACCAGGAGGGCCACATGAGGACTCGTACATTGGCCGAGGGCTGCATCACCTGCTGCCCCTGGCCCCCACTCCACTCCCACCCCTGCCAGTGGGATGCAGCAGGGGGCTCAGGGCAGGGGGTTGGGGTGCAGGAGGGAGTGCACAGTGCAGCAGGGGGCTCAGGGCAGGGAGTTGGGGTGCAGGGTGTTGGGGTGCAGGCAGGGAGCTCAGGGCAGGGAGTTGGGATGCAGAAGGGGTTTGGGTTCCGCCCAACGCCGCTTACCTTGAGCGGCTCTGGGGTGGCAGGGGTGCGCACCAGGGCCAGGGTAGGCTCCCTGCTGGCCCCGGCCCTGGAAAGCAGTGGGCACCCTGTCCCTGCGGCCCCGGGGGGAGAGGGAGCAGAGAACTATGTGAGCCATTCTTGCCTCTGAGTACCACCCCCGAAGCTCCCATTGGCCGCGCTTCCCCGTTCCCGGCCAATGGGAGCTTCAGGGGAGGTAACCACAGGCAAAAACAGCTCACGGAGTTCTCTGCTCCCCCTCCCCATGGGGCTTCAGGGAAGCGGTGCCCGTCGCTTCCCGGAGCAGCGTGGGGCCCTCAGCACCACGGGATTGGCAAATCCGTGGGCCGGATCCAAAGCCCTGAAGGGCCAGATCCAGCCCGGGGCCATAGTTTGCTCACCCCTAGGCTGGAGGTAGGCTGAGGACGCAGCACGCTGGGGAGGGGATGAGGGGGCGCGGGGAGCTTGGCAGGCCGCAGGGAAGAACCCTGCAGGCCGTGTGTTTGAGACCCCCGGCCCAGGGAGCATAGATGAGCAAGAGACAAGAAAGAAGGCAGGGAGGCTGCCACTAGAGGGTCCCTGGGCCGGGACCCAGAGTAGTGGGTGGGTCTAGGTCCTGCCCCCTTTCCCCTTGCATCGCACCTGGCCGACGAAGAGCGGCCATGTCAGACTGCAACGTGCCCCAGATGTGAGGAGCTAGACTTCGGGTTGCGGTTGGCCAATGTGGCAGGAACGAGGAGAAAGACTGCCGCCTCTTCCCTCCAGAAGGGGGTGAGGACGGACTAGGGGGCACTGCCGGAGGGCAGTGACCAGAAGCAGACATCGCTGAGTAGGGAGCAACATGGGTCTGGGTACCAACGGGGGAGCAGATGACGGATGGGACACCACCAGCAGAGGGCTCCCCGCAGAGGACAGAGCTATTTCCTAGAAGTGCCAGCGGGAGAGCCTGCAGTGGTGAGTCCCGACCCCGTCACAAGGTATTAGAATATGCACTTGCCAATCCCTTTGGGGTCACTGGGTTCCATGGGTTTGCATATGTGCAAGTGTTACACTACTGCACGTGTGCACACAGGTGTAAGAATTCTTAAAGCATGATCACAGGTGTTTGGAGGACCCTTTTGAAAATGGGCCTTCTGGGGTAATCAGAGAAAAATAACCCTAAAGGTAGTAATTCTATATAAATGTTGTATCCATAAATCATCAGTCCCAAGTGAACAAGTGCATGTGTCCTGAAGACTGGCATTTTAAAGTCTTAATAAGAATACTTGAGCTTGCTCCAACAGATGCTTCATCATGTCCGTTTGCTCCCCCATTAGCCTCAGCATCGCCTCCTGCCTCTGCTCTTCTCGCTTACTTAATGCTTAACTGGCTTCTGCCACTGAATGCCTCCCTGCATTAAGCTGTGCCCTATCAGCATGGGAGAACTGTATGAGCTCGGAAAACATGTCCTCGCGAGTGCAGGGTTTTTTTGTTTTTTTTTTTCACCTTCTAATCTGTGATAACCTCAGGGATGGAGATGATGGGGGAGCATAGAAACATTTGCACCTTAGGGGAGATAAAAAGGGAGAGTAAAATTTAAGATGATACATTTCTGAGAACAAAAGGGAGACTCTTTCACAGTGAATCAAGCAATTCACAGCACACAGCACATGTGCTTTAGGTACAAGGTCACATTTTGCCTTTTATATTGAGCACCTGCCGGCATGGTAACACATGACAAACAGCTGGGCAACAGAATTCGGTTTCCAGGTAGCCATGGTAACTTTTGGTGTGCTGGGTTGGCTTCTTACGCCTTCATAACATGTGGGAATGGTTTCAAACTGCAGCGCCATCCTTTCCCATAGCAAGCAATGCTGGTTGGGTTTCACATTTAAAAGGAGGGGCTGTGGTTTTTGGGTGGAAGTGCAGCACACACCTCCTCCCACCCCACCGCGTGGCTATTCTCTGGGATGATCCTTTCACCCCTCCCCCCGCCACATGGCTATTCTCTGGGATGATCCCTTTTAGCCAAGCGCAAACAGCCCAGCATGAATGGGATCCTTTTACTGTTCCCTTACAAAAATTCCCGTATTTCAACCAGGTGATGAATGAATGATATCACTCTACTGAGGCTAACACAGAAAGATATAGACCGAATGTTGCTTGAATGCGACCAAAACCCAGAACCATTCGCTGCGATGCTTTGTGTTGCAATGATTCCAGAATACTTGCTACGGGCTTGGCGTGGTAAAGTGTCCTCCCGTGGAGGATGAAATAAGGCAGCCCTCCCCAGAAACCTTCCACAAAGGCTTTCAGAGTACCTCCAGGAGAGCTTCATGGAGGTGTCCCTGGAGGATTCCTGCTCCATCCCCAGACACGTTAACAGACTTTTCCAGTAGCTGTACTGGCTGTGAATGCATCCCAATTCTTCAGGGCAAATCAAACATTAAACACTATTGCTTTTAAACTCTGTACTGTAGTTACAAATGTGCACTCACCAGAGGTGCCTTCTCCAGCTTCAGGGTCAGGGATCCTGCCTTGGGAGGGTATTGTCTCCAGGGTGATGAAAAGGTCCTGGCTGCCAGGGAGAATGGATTCACTGCTTGCCTGCTATGCATTCTCCTCCTCCTCTTCCTCATCCACAAAATCCTCCTCCCTGTTGCATGAGACTCCCCCCTTGCAGGTGTCCGCAGACAGTGGTGAAGTCACGGTAGGGTCCTCCCCTAGAATGCCATGCAGCTGATCATAGAAGCAGCATGTTTGGGGCTCTGACCCGGAGCGACTGTTTGCCTCCTTTATCTTTTGGTAAGCTTTCCTGAGCTCCTTAACTTTCACGCGGTACTGCTGTGTGTACCTGTTGTAGCCTCTCTCCACCATGCCCTGTGCGATTTTGGCATATATATTAGCATTTCTTCTTTTTGATCGGAGTTCGGCCTGCACAGATTCTTCTCCCTGTACAGCAATCACATCCAGGGTCTCCCTTTCGGTCCATACTGGAGCTTGTTTGTGATTCTGGGGGGACGGCATGGTCACCTGTGCTGCTGAGCTCGCCACGCTGACCAAACAGGAAATTAAATTCAAAATTTCCTGGGGCTTTTCCTGTGTACCTGGCTAATGCATCAGAGTTCAAAGCACTGTCTAGAGCGGTCACATTGGAGCACTCTGGGATAGCTCCCGGAGGCCAATACCATCGAATTGCGTCTGCACTACCCCAAATTTGACTCAGCAAGGTTGATTTTAGCACTACTCCCCTCTCTGGGGAGGAGTACAGAGGTCGATTTTAAGAGCCCTTTAGGTTGACGGTATGGGGTTGGTTGTGTAGACACATTCATTTTTAAATCGACCTAATGCGGTTAAATTTTGACCTAACCCCATAGTGTAGACTCGGGCTTATTTCTGTTAATCAATGACATTAGGCAAATCATGAATATGCCTGAGCAAGTAGAAGAGATTGAATAAAAAGGATGTTTGGGACACCAGATCTTTTTACTTTCCTGGAGAATGCCATCTGCATGAACAGATGGGAAACATGTCACAGGGCCGGAGGGAGACTAGTGGATCAAACCAGGAGGAAGGAATTACATGCAGACTTGTTTGTAGTATTACAGCAGAATGGATCCTAGTTGCTGGCATTACCTTAGTGATCTGACCCAGGCATTGGTCGTTGAGAAGCTGCTGTTTTTGAAGCAGAAGAAATTTGGAGTGCTTGCTGTTGTAGAGCCCTACAGCATTCAATCTGTGGTCCGTCTCAGTTTTGAGCAGGGGCCATGAGCACAAATGTTCAGCTCCCTCCATAACATTTTCACAAGAACTATAAACTCAGTCAGCTTTGAACTGAGAGAAAGTGTAAAAGTGTGTGATCTTCCCAGCTAATTTCTCAATCAAGAGGTAGTTAATTTTTCTCCATCTTCAGGAGTGATACGTATTTCCTGAATGCACAACCGGTGTTCCATTATTCATTTTTTTATTGCCATTAGAACAGACTTGAGAATGTACACACCACATCTCCATGAGGTACAAGTGCATGATGAACTGGGTTGACCGAGGATTTCAGTATGCAAATGTCATATGGGAAAAAAGCTATGGCTGCTACGTACATTTTCCTTTGCTGACACAAGGTTCTCTCTTGAGACTGCTTTTTAAAAATCTGATATTTAACTTAAACATTTAAAAATATTGACTTTGACAGTCCTTGAAAAGTGAAATGTAGGTAAACTTTTAAGAGACTTTGAAATTTATGAAAAAACCTCTCATTTTTTTTCAAAGCTGTACATGGGGTTATAAAGTCAAATGGAGTTGCATGGTAAATGCTCTGCACCGTTTAGAAAAATCTAGAGAAAAGATTTAGTTCAGGAGCTGCTGATAAGAGAACTAATATATTTTGTTCTGCTGTAGAAGGTGTAAAATACCAGTTCCCTTCCTCTGTGGAAATGTTTATGGGAAATTCCTGTCAATATTTTGGAGCAAGAAAAAAAATAGGTATATAAGGGCAGATTCTCTCCAGTGTCAGAGCTCCACCGTGCTCAAGGGGTTGAGTGCTGAGGAGGTGTGATGAGGCCTGTTCTAGCTTTCTGATTTTCAGGAGCAGCCCCGATGCCACCTACTGATAGGCAACTCAAAGCTCCACCAGTGGCTTGAGGTCCCTAGTGGACTCTACACCAGTGGAGGATACGTGTAGCAGATCAGAAATCCTCCATGCTCTCTCCACACACACCTTTCTGGGAAGGGTGGCATCATGCCCAGTATCTTGAGTCAGCTTGCTCGCATTAGAAAAGAATGCTCTATGCCAAGTGAATTCTCTGCTGGCTATTTGTGGCTAGTTTCCATTTTTCTGAGTGAAGCAAAGGGAGCAGCTCTGAGCAGAAAATCCAGTTCATTTCCTTTGGGTTTGACAAACGTCGGCAGGTATGCTGGGGGAGTCTCTGAGGAGAGCCGGTTGTGGTATTGGCCATGCCATCCCTGGGAGTTACATCATTAAATTCCAACCAGCAGATGGTGTTTTGTTGTGGTTTTATATATAGAAATTGGCACAGAAAAACTAATATACATATATTATTTTTTCTGTGCCAATTTCTATCCTTAAATAATAGAATGGCATTCAAGTGTGCTACTAAGAGCCATTTCTTGACTCCAGCCATATTGCACACGTCAGGATTACCAAAGGTTACACCAGGGGTTCTCAAACTTCATTGCACCGTGAGCTCCTTCTGAGAACAATAATTAATACACAACCCCAGAGGGGGGACTGAAGCCTGAGCCCACCCAAACCCCACTGCCCTGGGTGGGGGAGCCAAAGCCATAGCCCAAACTCCATCCAGGCAAAGCTGAAGCCCAAGGGCTTCAGACCCAAGCAGGAAGCTTGTAACTAGAGCCCCGCCACCCAGGGCTGACGCGCTTTGGCCCTTGGTGGTGGGGCTCAGGCTTCAGCCCCAGAGCCCCAGCAAGTATGTCAGCCTTGGCAACCCCATTAAAACAGTGTTGCGACCCACTTTGGTGTGAGAACCGCTGGGTTAGACACTTGCCACACAGCAGGGCCAAAGCCCACTGATTCCAGTGGCTCCTGTTTATATAATTAGGCAGTCAGTGTTTTGTACTTGGTATGTCTGAGTGTTCAATGTGCGAAGGCATATATGGCTCTGTAAGTTGCCTGGTAGATTATTTGGCTGTACTAAGTTGCTTGTGCTTCATCAAGTTAGAATCCTGACAGAGAATAGAATACAAGATATTTGTTTACCATATACTATGTACCATACAATGTGCACATATTACCCCGTTATCTCTGGCCACAAAGCAGCATTACCTTCTTCCTGTCACATGGAGCCTGTTGTAAAAGTTTTGTGTCTGGTTGTTATATTATTTTTGAATGAAAAATTAATAACACTGAATATATGCACGTTAACCCACATATATTGGGTTTTCTCTGTTCCTTCCTTGTCGCAGAGGCCTGAACTACATTAGAAATGTCACACTGATTTAACTAAATCACTCTAAACCAGTGAAAACAATGAAGAGTCCTTGTGGCACCATAGAGACTGCCACAAGGACTCCTCGCTGTTTTTGCTGATACAGACTAACACGGCTACCACTCTGAAACCTCTAAACCAGTGCAAACTCTTGCTTCAGTTGGTTTAGCTCAATTTGGTCATTTACTGACCCAAGTGAAATCAATTTAAACAAGGGTGAAACTGGTTTCAGTGTGTCTACATTGGGGCTTGTAGTGATTTAACTAGATCAATTAAATTCTGATTGAATTAAATGTGTGCAATGTTTTTAGTATAGGTAAGCCCTGAACTTCCTAGCAAGTGCCCACTTCACTCTGCTGAGCTCCCTTCAGGCCACAACTTTCTCCCATGCTCAGCTCCATTCTGTTAGATCTGCATATATCAGTTCTATCCCAGTTTTGGGCATATTCCTAATCTCTGTGAAGTCAGTTGTAAAACTCCTATTGATTGCAATAGGGTTAAGATTCAACCCATCTGGCCTCTCCCAATTTTCTCCCCTCTTGGCTTTGTCATCTTCTTTCCCCCTGCTATGTACTCTTCCTTGCAAGCTGCTCTCCAGGCAATGCCTGCTGTGGCCACTGGCTACCTTTCTGCCTCATTCGTGCCCCAATCTATTGCTGAGAATGGCTTCCTCTAGCTCGAGCCACTGGTGCCTTTTCCCGTGGTAATCATAGGTAGTAATTCTAATGATAGATTTGATCAGAACAGGATCAACAATGAAAGACTATCCAAGCAGTCTAGCTGATACTGTATGGCCGGGTGGGGTGGGGAATCACATGCATACAAAAACCCTTAAATGCTTCACCTTAAATTCAGATAAATCCTCCAGTGAATTAAGGTACATTTTACACTGGAGAACAATACAGAAATAATTTATAATAGAAATGAACCTCACAACAATTCATGAAGTGGATTGTTTTGCCAAAGGGTTCATTTATTTAATAAGTCCCCACGTAGGGACATTTCTGAACTCTGCTAAAGTGATAAGACTACAGAACACTCTCCTGTGGTCAACTTAGGGTATAAAGGATTTTGTGACAACCGTACATTTCTTTGATAAGCTCTATCCTTTCATCAGCATGATCTTTTCATCTACTGTTTCATCCCATCTCCCCAGTGTCTATTGTGTACTGTAGATACCCATCTATTTCTGTATGTGAATTTCAGAGTTAGTTTTACCAATACACAAATGGGGAAACAAGACAAAGGCAGTAAGAAATGAATCGCTGCTTCAAGCATTTGTCTGTCTTCGTGTTTCTTTTGTTGTGCATGTTAAAAGTTACATTGCATTGTTGCAGTCTAGTTACTATACGTTATTGTCAGCTAATGCCAATTTCTACTCTGCTTCTTTAAGAATTAGTCTTTGGGGTGTTTTTGCATGCAAAGTTTCCCCCAGGCTACATTTCCTTCTAATAAACAACTAATCTTCTATAGCTTTATTTTTTTTAAATACTTTCAAGAATCCCTCATACATTTAGAGAGTTGTTAGCAATTCTGTTACAGTGGAGAAATTGTGGTATTTATGATCCTGGCCAACCAGCATGGATGAAATGAGCAGAAGGGAGGAAGTTCTTTTTAAGAGGAAATGTAAATGCCACAAGAGACACATGCCAGTAGGTGTTGTGTTCTTTTGCTCACGTTCTTTGTTTGCCATCAAGTAAATACATTTTAGTGCCGAAGCATTTCATTGAAAAAATGCAGCATGTAAAGAACAAACTACATTGAGATGGATATATCCTTCTGAAAATAATGGCAGTAAAAAAATCTTAATAAGAAATATTGGAGTCAGGATCAATTAATTTTGTAGGCTCTTGTGTTAAGTTTTTGGTAATGGTGCAAGTAGCTATTTCATGCCATGTTAGGAAACATTTATAATGTCATTGAGCCTAAAAGATATTGGAAATGAACATTTTGAAAATTACTGACTTTTGTTGCACATGTCCTAATGTTCAGGGAGGTTTTTTTATTTCTAATTATACATTGGTTTTTACTTCATATAATTCCAGTGTGTAAAACTGACTGCCTAGGACTGAACCCTTTTTCACACAATTAGCCTGTGGAATTCATTGCCACAATTTATTAGTGAGGCCAAGATTTTAGCAGGATGTTTAGCTGGATAATAACATCTGGATAGCGAGGATGGGGGAGCATGGACCGGGGCGGGGAGGAGGAGGAAAGGGGGACTGGAATGAATATAAGCCTTCCTGCTCCAGGCTATAAGTCAGCTTCTAACTAACCAGGGTTAGGAAGAACCATTCTCTCTTCACAGTGTATTTCACTGCTGTGTGTTTTGTTTCTTCATCTGAAGAGTATGATACTTGCCTCTGTAGGAGACCGATACTAGACTGGATGTACCACTAGTTTGATCGATTATGGTAATTCCTGTATTCTTAGTATACAGTGTGGGCCCCAACGTTGGAGACCAGTGTACCTTCAGCTCCGATTGACTACAATAGAAGTTGAGGGCACTGCATATTGCACAGGAAGCATTCTGCAATCCACATGTGGGTTGTGTGACTGGGCCTGTATGTGTATGATGATCTGGCTAAAATGTAAATATTTACAATGCTGTCTTGGAGGCACTGGGCCTGATTTACACAATCTGAATGAGCTCAGGATCCAGTCTGTCTATCTTATGTTCTTTCCTAGAGACTCTGATGTATTTAGATTGGATTTCCCATTAGACCTATCATTATTGGCTAATACCCATACTCATGTTCAGCAGCTAGAGAAGGTTTTGATTTGTTGTATGCATAGCCTTATTTCTACTTTATTCTGAGCTAAATTACCCCTGTCCCTGTGGCAGACATGCAGGAAAGTGAAGCCTTCTATTCCCTGGCATGATCACATAAGTGTTACCTGAATCTTGTGCCCAGTTCCGGAGTGTTACACAACTGTTACTCACCCTCCCACAAATGAGCATGGGGCTCTGCTCCACTACACATTTGTCAGCAGAGTGGGCTGGGCACATGGGGGAAAATAAGCTGTTATCCCATCAAGAAATAATATAAATAGGATCTTTCAGCACCCCACTGTAGCAACAGGAGGAGTCATAATTACTGCAAAGACCATTCCCGTGGCATCCCACTTATTACACAGAGGTGTGCTTAAGGGCACAGTGCAACTCATATGAGTTGCATATTCCAACAAGTATAAGAACTATGGAATTTGTACTTGAATTGCTCTGTATGAAAATTTCTTAAAATATAAATTTTCCATAAATGTTGTTCTTCACTTACCAGTCAATGAGTTAAATCTCTACTCCCCATCCACTCCCACCCATGCTCCTTTCATTTACAGTGGTGGTTGTTACATATAAATGAAATAAAAAGATTAACTATATTGCCCCAAAATATCCAGGAAATTGAAATGAAATATTATTTTCTCTTTTGATATACTTTGCCCTATTGACTGTATCCTACCAAGAGAGACAAGGTGGGTGGGTAAGTGAGTAATATCTTTTATTGGACCAACTTTTATTGGACCATTCCCAGATGACTGGAAAAAGGCTAATGTAGTGCCCATCTTTAAAAAAGGGAAGAAGGAGGATCCTGGGAACTACAGGCCAGTCAGCCTCACCCCAGTCCCTGGAAAAATCATGGAGCAGGTCCTCAAGGAATCAATTCTGAAGCACTTAGAGGAGAGGAAAGTGATCAGGAACAGTCAGCATGGATTCACCAAGGGCAAGTCATGCCTGACTAATCTAATTGCTTTCTATGACGAGATAACTGGCCCTGTGGATGAAGGGAAAGCAGTGGACGTGTTTTTCCTTGACTTTAGCAAAGCTTTTGACACGGTCTCCCACAGTATTCTTGCCAGCAAGTTAAAGAAGTATGGGTTGGATGAATGGACTATAAGGTGGATAGAAAGCTGGCTAGATTGTCGGGCTCAACGGGTAGTGATCAATGGCTCCATGTCTAGTTGGCAGCCGGTATCAAGTGGAGTGCCCCAGGGGTCGGTCCTCGGGCCGGTTTTGTTCAATATCTTCATAAATGATCTGGAGGATGGTGTGGATTGCCCCCTCAGCAAGTTTGCAGATGACACTAAACTGGGAGGAGTGGTAGATACGCTGGAGGGTAGGGATACGATACAGAGGGACCTAGACAAATTGGAGGATTGGGCCAAAAGAAATCTGATGAGGTTCAACAAGGACAAGTGCAGGGTCCTGCACTTAGGACAGAAGAATCCCATGCACCGCTACAGATTAGGGACCGAATGGCTAGGCAGCAGTTCTGCAGAAAAGGACCTAGGGGTTACAGTGGAAGAGAAGCTGGATATGAGTCAACAGTGTGCCCTTGTTGCCAAGAAGGCCAATGGCATTTTGGGATGTATAAGTAGGGGCATTGCCAGCAGATCGAGGGACGTGATCATTCCCCTCTATTCGACATTGGTGAGGCCTCATCTGGAGTACTGTGTCCAGTTTTGGGCCCCACACTACAAGAAGGATGTGGAAAAATTGGAAAACGTCCAGCGGAGGGCAACAAAAATGATTAGGGGACTGGAACACATGACTTATGAGGAGAGGCTGAGGGAACTGGGGATGTTTAGTCTTCAGAAGAGAAGAATGAGGGGGGATTTGATAGCTGCTTTCAACTACCTGAAAGGGGGTTCCAAAGAGGATGGCTCTAGACTATTCTCAGTGGTAGCAGATGACAGGACAAGGAGTAATGGTCTCAAGTTGCAGTGGGGGAGATTTAGGTTGGATATTAGGAAAAACTTTTTCACTAGGAGGGTGGTGAAACACTGCAGTGCGTTACCTAGGGAGGTGGTGGAATCTCCTTCCCTAGAAGTTTTTAAGGTCAGGCTTGACAAAGCCCTGGCTGGGATGATTTAGTCGGGGATCGGTCCTGCTTTGAGCAGGGGGTTGGACTAGATGACCTCCTGAGGTCCCTCCCAACCCTGATATTCTATGATTCTAACTTCTGTTGGTGAGAGAGACGAGATTTTGAGCCACAAAGAGCTCTTCTTGAAGTTTATGCAGGGTAGAACAGATTGTTTAATGGAATTAGTTAGCACATATTCTAAGGGACCATTCAAGGTTAAGTGTCCTTTAGTCATAGGACAAAAAGAGGGGGTTAGTGGGTTACAGATTTTTGTAATAAACCTTAAATCTATTGTCTCTGTTCAGTCCATGATTTTTAGTGTCTAGTAGAGTAATGAATTTAAACTCCCAGGCTTGTCTTTTGAAAGCATAGTGCAGGTTTCCTTTGAGGATAGGAGTGATAGGTCAGATAAAGAGTGATCACTTTGTGAAAAGTGCTCACCAACAGGTGATAGGCTATTTTTAAAAAGATAAAGCTACATGAAAGGACTTGGGTGAGAAGTCAGTTACAATGTTGTTTCTCTCTCTGTTCTGTTTACGTCACTTTATATATCTGTACTGTACTGATCAGATGAGTAATGGCGAAGCAGTGGAGAGGGTTTTCACTAGGAATAGTGAACCGAGTAATAGGAAAGGGGCATGTAAAGTAAAATTAAAAGGTTGTTTAATTAATGTTTGTAAGTATTTAAGGATGAAAATAAATGCTAAGTGGTATCGTTATTAATTATTATAGAACTTGATTAGAATATCATTTTAGGGAAGTTATACAAGCTGCCTCAATGGAGTATGAGACCATTAGTAATAGCAAATGTGAGGTTTAATAGTTGACTAATATGTGCAATGCATAATTTCATGGACATGGTAGATCACTGGGACCAGTGAGGGAAAGATCATTATAAATTTACATTCCAAAGTAAAAAAGCATTGATTAGGAGTTTTTCTCCCATATAAACTCATCATTCCTTTCTGCCTTTTTAGACTCAAATATGTCAGTGTTATATGTGAAAGAACCTGGCTTTTAGTTTTGCTAAGTAATGTATTTACTTGTATTCTGAGGGATATCTGCCACTTATAAATTTTTACTGATATTAGTTATATTAGTGATGGGCAAGCTGACGATAAATTTAGAGATTGAATTTAAATTTGTGTGACCACCTCAACGTGTTGATGTAAATTTGAAGTATCTGAACCTTTTAGGTCTGCAAAATTGGGTTTGAAATCTTGTGAACATACGTACTGCTTCCATTATGATTATAGCAAGGAAGTACAAAAATACACCAAAAAATGAACAGTAGTGGAAAAGGGAAAAGCTTCATCTAATATTTGCAGACCTAAGTTTTGGTTCAGTTTCAATTTGAATGTAGAGCGAATATTTAGGAGGTGAAGATTCACCCCTTCTCGTTGGTCTTTCCAGGAACATTGGAGGGAGAATTTTTTATCACTTACTACTGTTGATTTTGTATTAGCCTTCTTTCATCCCATTGCCTTCTAGGTCTAGCAAACTTGGTTCTGTTAAAGGATTTATCATTTGAACTGTGGGTGAAGGTGGTGATTCCAAGGCTAGAGAGAGACAATATTGGCAAATATTGCCCTACTATTCTCCATCCTTGAGGTAGCATGCCATCCAATGGGGCACAGCACGAAATTCACAGCAGAGAGCCCTTGCTCCTCCACCAAGGTCTGCCCTGTGAAAACATTTCCCAGCCAACAGCAGTAAGTTAGACTCTGTAGTTCCCATCAACTTCAGTAAAAAGGATTTGCAAGGAGAGAAATTCTCCCTCTCCCACCCCAGTTGGATTTCTAAGTATCACCTCTGGTATTGTTTCTAATTCTAACTATGGAAAATAAGCTCTACATTTAAATATATCCCCTGACTGGCAGGACAATGCTAGTAAGCCAGCCTCCTGCAATAACAGCAGTAGGAATGTATTCATGTCTATCCTGCTTCACTCTGTTGTTAAACAACTTTTATCCTCTCCCCTTCTGGCTTTGCTTAACACCCTACTATTCTGCCTCATCACTCTGTGCTCATCCAGCAATCTCCTAATGCAAAGTCTATACAATCTGTAAATCATTTAGAACGTGGGTTGTGTTTCTGGGGTCAGTTTTTCACTCAGTTACAGACTTTGTTTATGCCCTGAGTCGTCATTTTCCTGTAAAATTCAGTGTTCCCTTTTCTCTCTGCTTTACTGTAAGGGTGACTTGAATTCAGAGCGCTTTATTAGATGGTCGATTTTTATTTTGATACCACATATAACCTATTTCTAGTTATTCTCTTCCTCTTCCAAGTGCATAAGTTCCACCCACCTATGTATATGTGGGATCAACTGAGAATAATGTATGAGCCACAGCAGAAGCTTCAGTCAGTGGTGGGCTTTAAATTGTTTGTCTAGTGGAGATTAGGCTCTCACGTAATGATTTATGTAGTCCTAAATGATGCTGCTACTCCCTCCTACATCTCTCTACTATACCACATTTTAATTGTACAGGTGTAGGCTCTGCTCCTCCTCTTTATAGTTCAATTTCCATCTCCTCATGTGAACTTTGATATCATTTAAATAGTTTTTATTAAAGATTTTTCACCTCTTTATTTATGGTAAATTTTACATAGTTTGTCTAATCTTAGAATTTGGTTTCAGAGATAGATGTTAAACAGTACATTTTGTTACTGGGAGAATTTGGATGCAAACTTTCTTCCTTTGACTTTCCTTTCTTCCTTTGTCTGAGTTCATATCTCTACCTCCAAGTTTGAAGTTTGAAATAGCCTCAAAATATCAAAACAAATCACTGCCAGAACCACTGAGTTTTATCGGCTTTTCTACTGAAAACACATGAAATTTCAGTGCATAACCATAAATCAGTCCTGGTTGGCTCAAAATGTTCACAGACCTGTGAGAGTTTGTAACCAAGCCCACAACTAAGCTAAGATTTATAGGCAGTTATGTTCCACTGCAAACATTTTGCATAGCTGTGGTGAAGCAAGTCCATTTTGCATATGGCTAATGGAATTCAAAGTCCTGTATATTAGAGGTTTTTTGCCTTTGTGGCTCATTTTTTTCCAGCTTTCTTGACCAGCTTTTACAGTTACTTAGGTTAGTTGGTACTTACCTTAGTACCTTATTTTGTGCTCAATTTGTATGTGGAAAATCAAAAATCCTGTATTGCAGATATAGGAGGAAGTAGAGGACTACTCTTGCAAATCACCAATAGAACTGGGATTAGATCCCTGGGGTGAAATCTTAGCCCCCTTGAAGTCTATGGGAATTTGGAAGGGATTTCATTCCAGGTCTTCTAATAACTCAATCGCTACCTAACTCCTAATCACAGAGCCTTCCAGGCAAGCCAGTTATCTCTGGGTCTGTTGCCCTATCTGTAAAATGAGGATAAAAACATAGGCAGATCCACCTTCCGACTCTCTTCTTTAACACAGCATTGACACGCAGGTCACTAGTATTCTCATTTGTTGACTTGGAGAAGTGGATGTGAAAGTCATTTCACCTCACATCAAATATGTGTGAAACAGTTGGCAAACACTGACACTATTTGCCAGATTGCCATTAACCTGGCTTCCCTTTTGCTGGTGTATCATCATGAGTCAGGCATCATCAACAAGATTTTGCCGAGATATTAAATCTAGTTTTAACTTAAACTAGATTTACGGAATTTCATAGATTCACAGATTCCAACCCCAGAAGGGACCATCATCATCATCATCCAGTCTGATGCAGGCCATAGGACTACTTCAAAATTATTCTTTATTGGATCTGAGTATATTTTTTAAAAATCCAGTCTTGATTTAAAAATTGCAGTGATGAAGAATCTTCCATGACCCTTAGTAATTTTTTTCCATTGGTTAATCACCACTGACCACCATCACTAACAGTAGTAACATTACTAGTATATAGTTAGTAAATAAGCACATCTATGACATAGTTGGCATCACAGAGACCTGGGATAATACGCACAACTGGAATATTGGTATAGAAGGGTATAGCTTGCTAAGGGAAGGGGGAAAAAAGAGAGGTGGTGTTGCCTGATATATTAAAAGCGTATACACTTGGACTGAGGTTGAGATGGAAATAGGAGACAGATTTGTTGAAAGTCTCTGGGTAAGGATAAAAGGGGTAAAAAACAAAGGTGGTGTCATGGTAGGGGGTCTACTACAGACCGCCTAACCAGGAAGAAGAGGTGGATGAGGCTTTTTTTAAACCCTAACAATCATCCAAAGCACAGGACTTGGTGGTGATGGAGGACTTCCACTACTCAGACATCTGTTGGGAAAATAACACAGCAAGGCACAGATTATGCAATAAATTCTTGGAATGTATTTGGAGACAGTTTTTTTCAGAAGGTGGAGAAAGCTGCTAGGGGGGAGGCTGTTCTAGATTTGATTTTGACAAATAGAAAGGAACTGGTTGAGAATTTGAAAGTGGAAGCAGCTTGGGTGAAAGTGATCATGAAATGAGAGTTCATGATTCTAAGGAACGGTAGAAGGGAGAACAGCAAAATAAAGACAGTGGATTTCAAGAAGGCAGACTTTAGCAAGCTTAGGGAGTTGATAGGTAAGATCCCATGGGAAGCAAGTCTAAGGGGAAAAACAATTGAAGACAGTTGGAAATTTTTCAAAGAGACATTATTAAGGGCACATGAGCAAATGATCCCACTGTATAGGAAAGATAGGAAGAATGGAAAGAGACCACCCTGGCTTAACCAGGAGATCTTCAATTATCTAAAAATTTAAAAAGAGTCCCACAAAAAGTGGAAACTCGGTCAAATTACAAAGGATGTATAAACAAATAACACAAGTATGTAGGGACAAAATTAGAAAGGCCAAGGCACAAAACGAGATCAAACTAGCTAGACACATAAAGGGTGACAAGAAATCATTCTACAAATACATTAGAAGCAAGAGAAAGACCCCAGGGTAGGCCTGTTACTCAATGGGGGGTGGGGAATAGTAACAGAAAATGTGGAAATGGCAGAGGTGCTTAATGACTTTGTTTCGGTTTTCACCAAGGAGGTTGCTGGCGATTGGACGTCTAACATAGTGAATACCAGTGAAAATGAGGTAGGATCAGAAAAGGCTAAGGTAGGGAAAGAACAAGTTAAAAATTACTTGGACAAATTAGTTGTCTTCAAGTCCCCAGGGCCTGATGAAATGCATCCTAGAATACTCAAGGAGCTGACTGAGGAGATATCTGAGCCATTAGTGATTATCTTTGAAAAGTCATGGAAGATGGGTGAGATTCCAGAAGATTGGAAAAGGGCAAATATAGTGCAAATCTATAAAAAGGGAAATAAGGACAATCCAGGGAATTACAGACCAGTCAGCTTAACTTCTGTACCTGGAAAGATAATGGAGCAAATAATTAAGCAATCAATTTGTGAACATCTAGAAGATAATAAGGTGATAAGTACCAGTCAGCATGGATTTGTCAAGAACAAATCATGTCAAACCAACCTGATAGCTTTCTTTGACAGGGTAACAAGCCTTGTGGATGGGGTGGGGAAGCAGTAGATGTGGTATATCTTGACTTTAGTAAAGCCTTTGATATGGTCTTTCATGACCTTTTAATAAACGAACTAGGAAATTGCAACCTAGATGGAGCTACTATAAGGTGGGTGCAAAACTGTTGGAAAACCATTCACAGAGAGTAATTATCAGTAGTTCACAGTAATGCTGGAAGGACATAATGCGTGGAGTTCTGCAAGGATCAATTCTGGGTCCAGTTCTGTTCAATATTTTCATCAATGATTAGGTAATCTCATAGAGAGTACACGTATAAAGTTTGAGGATGATACCAAACTGGGAGGGGTTGCAAGTGCTTTGGAGGATTGGATTAAAATTCAAAATGATCTGGACAAACTGGAGAAATGGTCTGAAGTAAACAGGATGAAATTCAATAAGGACAAATGTAAATTACTCCACTTAGGAAGGAACAATCAGTTGTGCACATACAAAATGGGAAATGACTACCTAGGAAGGAGTACTGCAGAAAAGGATCTGGGGGGTCATAGTGGACCACAAGCTAAATATGAGTCAACAGTGTAACGCTGTAGCAAAAAACTGAACATCCTTCTGGGATGTGTTAGCAGGAGTGTTGTAAGCAAGACACAAGAAGTAATTCTTCCGCTCTGTTCTACGCTGATTAGGCCTCAACTGGAGTATTGTGTCCAGTTCTGGGTGCCACATTTCAGGAAGGATGCGGACAAATTGGAGAAGAAAGGCAAAAATGCTTAAAGCTCTAGAAAACGACCTATGAGGGAAGATTGAAAAAATTGGGTTTGTTTAGTCTGGAAAAGAGAAGGTTGAGGGGAGACGTGATACGTTTTCAAGTACGTAAAAGATTGTTACAAGGAGGAGGGAGATTTTTTTTTCTTAACCTCTGAGCATAGGACAAGTAGCAATGGGCTTAAATTGCAGCAAGGGAGGTTTAGGTTGGACATTAGGAAAAACTTTCTAACTGTCAGGGTGGTTAAGCACTGGAATAAATTGCCTAGGGAGGGAGATTTTTAAGAGCAGGTTAGACAAACACCTGTTAGGAATAGTCTGGATAATAGTCATTCCTGCCATGAGTGTAGGGGCCTGGACTAGATGACCTCTCAAGGTCCCTTCCAGTCCTTGATTCTATGATTAATGATGAATTCTGGTCAACTCTTGACATATTATATTAAACTAGTATGCAAGTGAAATATTTGTGAGAATTAAAAATACAGCAGATGGATTTTTTTCCCCTGTGCAGGAATTGACTGCATTCTTGGAAATATGCACGAGATTGCTGATGAGTTAGAGAAGAATGCTGGATCTGTATTTATAAGCAACTGTCTTGCTAGTTCAGGACAAAGCAGAAATTATTCCATTTGAAAATCAAATAATAGAAACACTGAGAGGAAACCACTTGTCCATAAAAACATGGACCTCTTACTCTGCTCTTCCCTTCCCTCCTCATCCCTTTCTACTGTGTAAACACTAAAGATATTGAAGGTTGAAAATTCACAGCTATGCCAGGATTTTTCTACCTGTGCTCTTAATTTCAGCAAGGTGTTCTAGCATTACTCCCATAAATACTATTCCCTATTGGCTAGAGTGACGGCCATTATCATTTATGGTATGCTATGAAATTGCAGAGATGCTATGATAAAGTAATTAATGCAGACGGTGGTGTGCTGTCACCGTTGCTTGCCATAAGCCATGTGTTTTGACAGGCCAGCATTCATAATGTGAAAATAATGTAATATTTGAATCAGATGTCTAATGCTTTCTGTAGTGGAAGTTTGTCTGCTATAAACTAGAATTGAAACTCATGCACCAATTCTAATGAGAGGTCCTATGCTACCATTTTATAATGTACAAATGGTAGGAACTACTTCCTCTTTGGGTGAAGTCTCCCTTGCACAAAGTTCAGTGAAACACAGAAAATGACTCAATTCCTGTAAAGCTTGAAAGCAGCAAAATGTGTTTCCTCTTGTACTGAACAGATATGACACAGGGGTTGTCAAGGGTATGTGTCCAACGCTACAGCTGATATGAATTCTGCTAGAGCTAGGGAACAGAAAGGGCTGTTAGTTTGTGACAGGAGGCATTGATAAGTAATTTATTTTTTCCTATTAAAAAAAATGTTTTGCTCTGCTGGATTTGGTTACCCCTCCAGCAGCCAGGCACCTCAGGAAAAAGGAGAGAAGGAGAGTTTAGCTGCATAAGAGTTTTCCACACAGACAACTTGCGAATTATTCTCTCTAAGAAAAACAACAATTTTAAAAGATAAAATTTACCCAATCTTTTGATTCAAGACCTAGCACCAGTCAAAAGGCTTTATTCAATAAACAGGATACTCTGTGTTGCCTTTCCCCACAAATACAGCTATTCTTAGCCAGAAAATCAGGCAGTAGGAGCCTGATCCAAAGCCCACTGAAGTTAACATATTTAACTTTGACATCAGTGTGCTTTGAATCAGGCCTCACAAACCTTTCCATTCTTGCAGTCAGTGGAATATCTTTTACTTCGGCTCAGCAGCTATTTAGGTCCTGATCCTGCAAGAAGTTTGGTTTGGGGTGGAGAGACACCTCTCAGTTTTAATATGGCTGCATATGGACCCAAAGGGACAAGTTGTAGTATCCGTGCCTTAGACAGTAAGCTTTTCAAGGAAGGGACTGCATCTTACTGTGTGTTCAGTGTCTAGGACAACGGATGTCTGATCTCAATTGTGACCTATAGACCCTGCTTTAGTACAAATATATAAATTGTAACAATGGGCATTTGACTGCATGAAAATGGAGGAAGTTCCTCTGTTTTTTGCCATTAGAGATTTTTCTAATCAACATAACATTTTAATAATTGTAAGAAATGTATTAAGAGTTGTGTTAATGTTTTTATCCTCAAACAACTAAATATGCAAATGTGTCACTTGTATATTTCTGAAATTTCAGAATATTTTTTAAGATGGAAAAATCAAAATAGACCAGTGGGACTGACATGCTATAATACTTTATATTTTTCTGTTTCAGTTTTTGTGCACTGATATTACTTATTTTCAGTACTTATTAGATTTATTCCCTTTTTGCATCTGTTCCTTTTACATTCAAAATCCAGCAAGATCTGTTCTATTCACTATGATACAACTTGTAGGACTGATATCTCTGTGCCCATGTGCAGTGTGTGTGTGTCTGTCTGTTTATATACTGCATATCAGTAGTTCTCTTCATGGTATTTGGCATATTATTCTGTAATCTGTATTTCATACTTCAAAGATTTTTACTTACCAAGTGTGGGTTAAAAAAGGAAACCACATGCTTTATTTGTAAAGCTACGTATCATGAAGTTTTAACCATAATCTGGCACATTCCTGAATTAGTTGAGTATATTTCATTTTAAATCCTGCATAGCATACATACACGGCTGATTTGTCTGAATAAATTGGAAGAGTAAATTTGAGCACTAAATCCTTAATTAATAAATAATCCACTTTTTTGTTTAAATATTAAACAATAGTCTGGCCTAGATAACAAATGACCTAATTCATTTAATACAAGCAAAACAAATGTTATGAAAATAGAAATGGCATTGAGACAAAACCAATCAAGTCTAACTTGTCTGTCATGCTGTTCTTTATTTAATGGTATTGCAGCCCATTCAGCTTACAGGAGGCAATATCAGCCTCTAATTCCAGATCTCTGCAAGTTCTGTTAAGCAGTATGGTAAATTTACCTTGGTCCTTTTAAATGCAACTGTATAAAGCTCCAATCTGACAAGCACTTGACCATGTGAAGAGTTGCACTGAACTCAACTCGAATATATACATTTGAATCAGGGCCTGAATCACCTTTGGTTCTTATCAAAAGCTAAACTCAATGTTTATCTGTGATGCTCACCATGGGTACCCAGGGTTGTGAGGTACCTCAACACCATCTGCCCTTAGCGTGAGGAAGTCGTGTGTGTGTGTGTGTGTGATATGGGTTAGCTTCCTGAAACCACCAGCCTTTGGAAACACAAGCTCTACCTTCCAGCCCCACAGGCCTCACTCTCTCTATACAGGTAGCACGAAGCACACACAAACTACTGAGTCCTCTGAGAGCTGCTGGCAGCATCCAGCCCCTTTTCCACTGAACAGTCGCAGAATGATGAGGCATACTGTTCCCAAAGGAAGAGTATACCACAGCTTATTATGTATACCTCAGAACACAGCTCTGTTAAACACACAGCACTTAGATATACGTATAGTGAAAACAAGGATAAGTTTATTATCAAAGAACAGAATTTTAAGTCATAGTGAACAAGAATATTAGAAAATTCATATCATGCTTGCTAAAGACTAAACTTAACTAACAAGTCCAAAGAAGCTTATCTCACCCAAAGTTCTCTCCAGCGTTTTCAACCAAACCTGGTTGAGACCCCTCTTTCAGGAAGCAGACCCACTGCCCGTGTACCTCTTTGGTGAAAGATGCCAGGGAGTCTGCCAAATATATTAAAACAAACCTTTGATGTGCCCCTCCAGGTAGGACTCCTCTTCACAATGTTTGCTTTTACTTTTCTTTCTTTGAAGCTCACAGTCCTTTATTAGCATTCGGTTCAGACTGGTGGCCTATTGTGAACTATACAATACTTAATTTACATGTAGACAGGTAAACATTTCTTGTCTGAAAGAAAACCCGTTTTTTACCTTTCTTGGCCACCAGTCCCTAGATACAGACCTTAAAAACATAATTTCCAATGTGTATCCGTAACTCCATATACAACATCCATATGTGCGTATTGCAATGATGTTGATGATCACTGTGACACAGGCTTTTATTAGAACCCTCACACCACATTCTAGTTCACCAAAAGAATGTCAATACCACACCCAGAAGATTCCCTGTAACTCCTAGGCACTACCTTGTTGCCCCTTGCCAGTTGGTAATAAGAGATTCCTGTGTCACAATATCCATTGAAGTCTCTAAGCTCTTTGAGGTTCTTGAAGATTACTTTGGCCTCTGCAAATAAGAGCATAGGGCTGGATGCATTGATAGTCTGCCTGTTGCACCACTGGGAAAACTCCTAGTTCTCTTAACAGGCTATGATTTACCTACCTCTCTTGAATTTTGTGCGGGTTAATTAGTTGATGTTTGTAAAATGTGTTAAGATCCCTAGATTTACATGCCTGATAAAAGTGCCAACTCTTATTATTAAAGATGCTATATAGTATGAGATTGGCATAATTATCTAAACTAAATGTTCTTGTGAAATATATGGGGAGCTCAATTTTCAAATCTTTGGCACCTAAGTCCTTTATTTATGGGTTTGGCCCTTTAAAATTCTACCTTTTCTGCAGGTAGAGCTTTCCCCTCCCCCTGCCATGCACCTTCCTCAGTATTCTTCAGTGATACCCTGCAGGACATGAATAAATAATAACTTAGACCTCGTTTTCCAACTTGACTCTGCCAAGGCAGACCTCTATGCTCGCATGAGGCCTCCTTTGATTTCACTGAAGGTTCCATGCAGGCACAAGGGTCTGTGCATATTGAGTCAGTTGCAAGATCATGGAGTAGAATCCTGAAATGGGTATTTACATTCTAAAGTGCCTCTGTAGGCACTTAAATGTGTGAGTAGGCACCCAAATGTGAATACTTGGCCAGAAGTGTGCACATGTGTGTGCATGTATGCATGTGTGTATACGTTATGATGCAAAATGATTGTGCCCTTGCATCTCTAATGCATCATCATGGCAAATCCCAAAGGACGTGGCCCTCTTGCAAATCAAGGACCACCTGGATCAATCTCTCTGGCAAGGTGTTTAAGGTGGTCTGATTGTATATTTAGTTCGTCCATCACCAGCAATCTTTTTGCACCACCAAAGCTTTTGTGATCGCTGGCTGTGTAGCAGAATTCCTTGGTACGCACATTTTGGAATTCATTACTTTGGAATTCTTATAACATGTCCATATCAAGAAAGCCACTGAAACTAATGGACGTGGTTGCTGGTTTTCAGCTCTTTTCGGATCTTGCGCTGCCAGTTAACATGGAGCAGCTGACAGAGACGAGAATCAAAAACATCAAGCAGGTATTCTTCAACCTTCCTTAGTACCCAAATTTCACTTCCATACAACAGAGTTGGTATAACTGTGGCTCTATAGATCTGCAGCTTCATAGCATGCTTGATGTCACAACATCCCCACAAATGCCTCTGAAGAGCCTGAAACATGGCAGAAGGGGCTGCTACATGTGTGTCCATATTTTTTGAACATCCTCCAGCACTGTCTATGATGCTACGCAAATATTTGACAGCTGTTTGATGGTAATGTCCAGGGACTTAGTTTTATCCAGATTAATAACGAAGCCAGTGCCCACTGCTTCTTGCCCAACCAGGCCGGCCTTCAGCTGCAGCAGTTCACTAAACTAAGCTAACAAGACACTAGGTGTATTCAAGATCTTGAAGCAGAATGGTGATCTGCTTAGTGCCTGCCTGCTTAAGCTTATCCATCAACCAATCAGTGCCGATATTGAACAATGCTGGTGACAGAACACAGCCTTGCTGAATTTCCATGGAGATAGGAAACCAGAAAACACCAAAAAGTTGAATAGAGTGTGTGGAGATTGTGCCTGCGGCAAGCCTAAGTTGACCACCAGGATTCCTTACCTTTCTTACGCAATGACTTGTCAACATTCATCCTTTGATTTTTCTCTCCATAAATATGCATATGAAGACTTAGATTGTAGCCTTGCTTTTTTTTTCTTAGCTTCAATGGCTGTGAGCATGTCCTTTCTGATCCATGGATTTACATTTGAAGATCTGAGGTGCCAGCACTGAGCTGGCAGCGATCAACACTGACTTTACATCAGATGACAGAATCAGACGTCTAATGCATCAATGTCCCTGTGAAGTTCAGAAGAGAGAGCCATCTGATAACTTGGTTGTAATAAGAGCTTTTTGTGAAATTGAATTAATTTCAGTCCATTAACTTGCTGTCTTTGAAGTCAGAGGCATGCTTTTGTCAGCAGAGGCCGGTGTCAAGTTCAACACCTCTGCAAACTCATACATCCATGCCAGTGATTGTTAATGAGGACATGATCAATAACAGTCCTGGTGAAACCATACAGGCTGTCTCTGGTCTGCTTTTGAATCTTCGGGTGGTGGAAGAGAAGGTCGCCAATCACCATGTCATTGGCAGCCGCAGATTCCAGGAGTCTGATACCAAACTTCCCACACATACTTGCTCAGGTTTCATTGTCCTTTTCCCACCTGCCCATTAAAGTCATCCAGGAATGACAAATCTTCTTGGCTGTTGTTGTTGGTAAAAATTACCTGCATCATTGGCATAGGTGGTGGTGAGACCAAACGCTGCAATGATGGTAAGATGCCCACAGCCAGTATGGAACTGGATGCCAAGTCTCATTAATCACCCAACAACCCTGCAATGCATGCCAGGCATCGGGTGAAAGTACAACAGCCACCCCTTGCTGGAGCAACACATCGGTGCTGTCTGAGAACAAAAATGTATACTCCTCAGCTCTCTCTTCACATCTTCCTGGCCAGCATACTTCAGATAAAGCCCAAATATCAGGCCATGAAGACCTGCCAAATCGACAGCAGAGTGATCTCTGGTCAACTCCGGTACTCCACCGGAACGAGAAAAGTAAGGTAAGTCCATGGGAGAGCGTCTCCCATTGACGCAGCGTGGTGTAGACACCTCAGTAAGTCGACTTTAAGCTACGTCGACTCCAGTTACATTATTCACGTAGCAGGAATAGCGTAACTTAGATCAATTTACCACGGTAGTGTAGACAAGGCCTCAATATTCATGCTTTTCAACTGTTAAAATCTCCAGTGCTTTGTTACTTGCTGTACATTGCTAGGTTGCAGTTAAATGTATCCCGTACAATGTTGCAGCAATAATCTGTAAAGCAAATGATCACTACTTTGGCATAACTGCTAAGAGCGACTTGTATGAAAGGAAAACCAGAGTGCAAATATAGCACTAATTTAGCTTATAGTTTTAAAAAGGGAAGTTCCTGTAAAACTAAGCTTGTTACCTTTTCTGAGATTACAAAGTTGATAATAGCACTGCATATGGCAATACATTTGGTGTTTTTAAAAGCTTTTAATAAAATTACACATGATAAGTTTATGGTTAATTTGTGAGCTATGGGAATACAGAAGTTTGTAACTCAACTCCCATAGTGAAAATAGATATAAAGCATGAAAAAGAACGAGGTCTGGAAAAGAAACTGCATAAATTAGTGAAGGGTAGTAAGTGGGATCTCCTGGAGTTGTCTTTAGATCTGTGTGTTTGCTTTAGTTAATCTATAAAATGAATTAGACAGGCAATCCAGCAGTGAAGAACAGTTTGTGAATTTGTTGATACACAATTGCATGAAGTAAAGGATAACAAAGCAAGCAATGTGTGATAATTCTAAAGGATTTGGACCCTGTTTTTATTTGTGTGTTGGGTAAGGAATGAAAATGGTATTTGGCTGCAAAAGGAGAAAATATTATTACAAAACTACTGAACACTGACATTGAAGAGATCTTGAAATAAATAGAGAGCTATCTCCACTAATAAATATTCGGGGGAGGGGACTGCACATCTCAGGATAACTAATGGGGGGGCATGTGTGGATGTAGGTATATGCGTAAGTTATTTTTCACTCTTAGGTTACCATATGAACCCATCCCCTGTCAATAGTGATCATTAGTTGGCTATTTGGTATACTTTAAATTAATTGCACACTAGTACCCATTCATGGTTTTAAGGTTTATTCTAAAAAAAAAATCCCATGCTGTTATATTGTATTATACAAGAAACAATATAATAAGGCTGGTGTTCTCAAAGATGTTTAAAGGAATTACATGCCTGATTTCTATTGAAAGTCAATCGGATTTGGGTGCTTAACAACTTTAGGTTCCTTTGAAAATACTAGCCTTAAATGCCAAACCATGAAGCATATGCAAAAAGGGGTAAAGTTCAGGTTACATCTGTAACTCACTTTCAGGCAAAAATCTGAGTACTTGCACTTGCAAGCATTAATCATTTAATTAGAGATGCAGGTACTCAGAATATGCTTGCAATTAATTTTGCACATGTAAATATTATTGGTGCAAGATACAACTGAATGAAGATAGGTTGGCTCTCAGCCTGACTGAAAATGTACTCCATCATTTTGCCAATAGTACTGACATCTAAATTTCTTAACACTGCAAGATGTCTCACAAATTCCACAAGATATCTTGCAGTAGACTGGAAAAATAGTTTGATACTATGATGGGGTGGAGTATTACCAATGGTTGTCTCCTAATAATGGTCATTGGCCACACTGAACCTTGAAATGATATCTTAGTATCATTGTGCTATCTCAGTGGTGCTATTAATGCTTATCACACTAGGCATAACATGCCAATGCAATACTTTGGTTATTGAATTTCAATGCTTTAAAACCTTCTGGATCATTTATGCATAATTTTTGCTGTGTTATTGTCAAAGGTTAATAATACAGAGATATTTACAAAGATAATGTCAATGGGATGGAACCGTGTTTCTGGGTAATTGTCTCCTGCTGCTCCATAAATACCAGGGCAAAGCTGAAATGTTTATTTGAGGAGTAGAAAACATTGATCCTATGACAATATTTAATTACAATCACATTGTAAGTGTAAATTTAATCAGTGTATTCAATAGATGCTACTGCAATGGAGTCACCATAACTCATTCCCATTATTGACTGTTGCATTCCAGTAGGCTTAGAGAACCAACCTTGTGCGTGTGTGTGTTATCAGCGAATTACAGGGCAATAAATCTATAGTTGAGGCTTTTCTATGTAATGTTCTGAGTACATATATGAATAAACTGATAAGTTTTCAGCTTTCATCAAGGAATTAAAAACATAAGAAAGTCTCATCTTTGTGTTATAAAGTTATCTTCTCTAACTGGGCTTATTCTCAGAAGTAGGAAGAAAGAAATGAATCGCTAATGGTAACTGCTCTGCATGCTGGAGCATACCACCAGGTGGTGGAGAGGAAATGCAGCAGGAGAAAGTGATGATACTAAGCATTGCAGCGAGAGCATCTAGGAAAATTCAAGTTTAGTCACATGAAATTCTTCCTAGTGATCTCCAGAGTGACATGCCAGAGCTGTAGCTCTGTCATTCTCAAGGACAGTGCAGGATGCTCCATTTCCAGTTCATTCTACTGATTGTTCCCCTCTGCTGAATTTTAAATAGCTAGGTCTTAATTCATCACTTTATATAATGCCATTAATTTCAGTGGAGTTACATCAGGGATGAATTTGTCTCTTTATACTCACTAGCACACTATCAGAGAGAGCATCTCAAGGGGATCCTCTCCCTTCTCAAGAGGGTGGTGGGGGGGGGGAAGCTAGGTTGGGCTGTAATCCTGTCTTCAGCTAGGGCTAGTTTTGTTCACAACCCATCTATGTATATATACAAATGTCTAACAATATCCGCTACAATAAACAACACACTTACCCTTTTTCTGCTGTGCAGGAGCAATACCTCGGAGGACTGTCTGCCTCTTGTCTTAAACCCTTCACTGTTGCACTGATCAACAGAATTTAAAGCATGATTGAAATTTAGGACAGTGAGAGTGCTGTGGTCTTAGAATTTCATGAGGACACCTGCAGAGTGTGTTATTGCCCTATTATAAAGATTTGTGACAGAAGTGCATGGTAATTCGAAATCTATTGTAGAGTCTTTCACTAGCCTTCTTTTTGGGGGGGTAGGAGGGGAGGGAATCTGAGAGTAGCCCTGTTCACAAAAAGTCCATTTAAACCTATTTGTTCAAATTGACTTTTCCCTGTGAAAAACCAATCTTCTCGTTCTGAGTCACAAAAGCCAGAATTATAGGAGCTTTGGGCTTTTATCTTAGGTCTTCTATTAGAATTACGAAATAAGCTGCATTGATTAGGCTAAATGTACCTTTTATTCCCAAAGTTGTTTTGACTTTCACACTAATTTTGAAATTCAGGTGAAAATTTGATTCTTTATAATATGGAAAATATCATCTTGCCAGATCAAGCCCACACATGTGGCTTTTCCCTTCCGTGGTCAGCAGCCTTCCTGGTGCCACTTGCTCAAGGCCCTGCGGAAGAGGCGTCTCACAGGATTGGATTTGTAGGAGGAGAAGGGGTGGGTCAGGAATAGGAACAGGACAGGCCCATCTTCTCTGGGGGCAGGGTTCACATCATCCTTTCCACCACCCGTGCATTATAAGGAAAGGTAACACAGCCCCAACCTCTAATTTGCCACGTAGCCTTATTATTGTAGACATCTTTAAGGCAAGTACTAGGGACAGCCATGGCCATGGAAGTTCCTGGTAGAACCATAAAGTTGGAGCCTCCCTACTAGGGAACACAGAAGTGGAGGGTGGGAAAGTGGGGAGAGGAGGCTGTCAAGTGGGAAGTACTGCCAGGGCTGCAGAGTATAGAAATTTCTAGGATCCACAGGGTCTTACGGCAACCATTGTGGTTGTGGGCAGGCTCTGTGGCACATTCCCTGGAAGGAGGCTGTCCACCCTCCTCCCAAAAGCAAGTGTTACAATGCACTACTGGGCAGAATTAGGTTGTTTTACGTGTCTCAACTGTGCACTTCTCGACCTAAACAAGTTGGAATTCCTCATAAAATTCAGAGTTAATGCTGAATTTTATAGGTCTGCAGTGGTTGTATTGGGGATCATAGAATCATAGAATATCAGGGTTGGAAGGGACCTCAGGAGGTCATCTAGTCCAACCCCCTGCTCAAAAGCAGGACCCATCCCCAATTAAATCATCCCAGCCAAGGCTTTGTCAAGCCTGACCTTAAAAACTTCTAAGGAAGGAGATTCCACCACCTCCCTAGGCAACACATTCCAGTGTTTCACCACCCTCCTAGTGAAAAAGTTTTTCCTAATATCCAACCTAAACCTCCCCCACTGCAACTTGATAAATACTACACTATAATGTTTTTACCCTCAGATTACTATTTGCCCTCTACCTTAACTTGAACTCAGTGTATTTTTTCCTCTGGGAATATACGCGTATGTGCAGAAGCATGCAACATGTAGATAAATAGGTAGGCGGGCTGGAATTTTCAAATGAGCTTAAGGGAATTAGGTGCCCAATTTCAATGGAATTTGATACACTAACTCCCTGAGACTCGTTTGATAACACAGCTATCATGTTTGTAGGTTTTTAAATGATTCTTTATTAAACTTAATGTCATATAAGAAATAAAATATTTTTTTAAAGTTGAAGTCAGTCTACCTTTTTATGCTCTACAATAGCTTGAAGTTATGACAAAGAAAGTAAAGAATTAAAAAGGCTGTCCGTAGTCTGAGGAAGGGGCTTCATGTGCTCTGAAATCCATACATTTAAACAGTTCATTCCTGGGAGTTGATTAGTAATTTTTTTTTTCCGGCAGAGGCTAAATAAAGTTCCTTTGTATAAATGACCTGCAGTGCTTTCTCAGCTGCAAGGATTATGAATGGTAACTTGAGCAGTAACAATATAAAACTGCAACAGAAAAGAGCAGAAAGGATGCATTCTTTATTTACTGTTCACATTACTTTATCAGAATGAAATATACATGAACTCTTTCCAAGTGGAGTAAGGAACAATATTTTGAAAAATGTTTAAGTATTCTTTCAGTTCTCCAATGTTGGTAATAAGGTAAGGGGTCAGTGAACTGCATATTGGCAAAGCCGCCATATTGGTCCTTTACTCTAAGGCTGCTTGCTTTATTCAGAGTCACCCTGCTATCATTCTCATGTTATTCCGATGTTCTGCAAGCACTGTGTATTACATATATTTGGGGGAAGGATGAAGCAAAGTGAATGGTTTGAGACAGATATACATTTCTCAATGATAAAATATTAAAATTTTAAATTGCTCCTCCTATTTATTCTGCATGGTTATCCCATTGTGATTTTGTGGATTTTATCATCTGGAGTAGACTGCAATAATATAAGAGAAGGTCAGAATAGCTACAGACCAAATCCAATGCCAGATATGTTGTAGTGGCAGATTGAATTGTACCACAATGGCATACTATTTAGATGGATTTAAACAATGAACATGATGTTGTGGTTCTGTTCCAGGTTTCCAATGTATGTTCAGGATAATGGTCAATACTACCTCTCTAACTTAGTTCTGCACCAGAGCGCTGTTGGCCGGGGGACAGTGGGGAGGAAGGCTAATCCTGATTCTATTCAAATCAGTTGATAAAATTTGCACCAGTGACATTCATTCCTCCACCATGAAACATCAGAAATTACCCTATTTATTCCAGTTTTTCATGCTGATGGCACAGCAGGCTAGTGATCATTCCATTTTGCAGAACCAAAAAGAGCAGAACTGTCTCTTCAGCAGAGAGTAGTAGAGCTGCTTAATTAGGAGGAAAGCTAATAGACAGCTACTCTTAGGCTATGTCTGTTTGGACTATGCGGTTGTGAATAGCAGTATACACCAAAGTGCTCAACTGTAACTCCCCTCAGTGTGAACTAAAATATCACAAGTTTGCATTACTTTATCCTGTTTGAAGAGGACTGCGTTAATGCAAATTAGGATCCTTTTACTTCACACGAGGGAGTTACAGTACAGCACTTTGGTGTACATTGCTGTTCGTGCTCCCATAGTCCAAACTGTGGTGAAGTGTAGACAAGCACCTATTGTACACTATCCAACATCTAATTCTTTTTTTTCCCCATGAAGCTGTGGACTCCATTTCCTGACTAGTTGTCTTAATTTAAAAAAAAAAAAAGACTTGAATAAGGGTTCAATGCTCCTATTTCCCATTTTTTATCCATACCCCAGTAGAACTGTGACAGTTCCTTTACCCTTCATATCGCCATTTGGGTGGCGAACTCCATGGTTAGATGAGTCTGGTACCTCTTCTTTCCTGAGTTCCTTTCCAAAGTTCAACCAGAGAGATGTCAGCTGGGGCCTATCAGCTCCTTCAACATTGCTTTTGCCGCTTTGTAAAGAAGCCAGAGACTGTCACACCCCCAGCTTTATCAAGCTGAATGAGTCCCCTCGGAGCCCAATTCCCACATACAAAAATTATACAGGTAGAACCAGACAACATAACATGTCTAAATGTTGTTTGGTGGCCAAAGGGGACTCGACCATTTCCTATGTGACTACATAGGCCAGGATGTCCATGAAACCTCTGTAGCAGTTTTGGATTGGATGAAATTATAAATTCTGTGATAATCTAGGAATGTCATTGCCTCTCTGTTTACCATCAATAACTCCAGATGCTAGTTTTCTCTACAAAAATGTATTAAGAAGCTCTCTGTGCAGAAAAGCATTTGCACTCCAAACATCTTGGTAGTTAGTTACAGAACATTCTGCTTTATCAATATATTATTAGAAATGTCACTATTATAGATTCTCTGCTAAAGCCACCCTCTACCCTGAGACTATAAGGGGGAAGCACTTATGACATTTTTTACTGGAGCGGGAAGGAGAAAACAGAATTCTTTAGGCTTTGCCACTTATAGTTAACTTGTAAAGAGGTATATTTTGATTTAAAGATAGATCAAATATTTCTAACAACCTTGATCATGTCTCCTTAAAGCTGATATTCCTGTGCAGGAGAGAGATTAGTCACAATGCAGTTTTGTCTCCAGATTTCCACATACTTGTAATTGGGTCTTCTGCCTACTGCTGCCAACATTTCCAACTGTCACACAGCAGGTCTGTTTCCAAGGAGCTGAAGTGAACACTGAGCATAGCTACAGTACATGGCTTAGATAACTAATTCAGATAGGGGAAGAGCCAGTGACTCTTACTCATCGTGTGCAGAGGAGTCTGATAATGATAGTGATAAAGGGACATAATCAGCTGCAGAACATAATTTACATCAAAGCTTTTGTGAACTGATAGTGGGATTGCTAATTAAGAGCCAGATTCTGCTACTGTCTTCAGTGAGAGTTGTGTGTATGCATCTGAGGGAAGAATTTGGCCTTCTTACTTTCCTCTGGGATAGATTATGCCCTTGGCTTAAATAGGAGCTGGATCAGCCTTCAAGCAAGCATGATAGACATGTTAGACATGATAGACAATGCCTTAGACAGTTCTCCAGAAATACTCATACACTGCCTTACTCAGCTGCTCTGTTCCCTGTGTGTATTCAGTCATATCTACTTACTTAGGGACCAAAATAAGTTCCCCCTATTTTTTACTTTGATTTGCC
Organism: Caretta caretta; assembly: GCF_965140235.1. Classification (NCBI taxonomy): domain Eukaryota; kingdom Metazoa; phylum Chordata; order Testudines; family Cheloniidae; genus Caretta; species Caretta caretta. The sequence goes on along the minus strand of NC_134213.1, from coordinate 24,467,232 downwards.
CCGCAGAGGCAATACAGCTATAGGGAAGGGTGTTGGCCTACTTCACACATCAACAGAATTGTTCACCTATCCTCCAGTAAGTACCTTTATTATTGGCGACATCAGAACTATTAAGACCCCAGTTTACATTTCTGATACCAGGTGGAGTTTGCAGTGCTGACAAAACTGAGTAGCTGTGCTTTGTTTGAATGACATTGAGAAACAATAAGTACTGTAACTCTGCCATAACAGCATCCATTAGATATTATTATTTTCTGTATTATTACTAGTTCGTGATGTATGTTAGAATCGAAGAGCCACATTGCGGCCTTTGCCGCCAACTTGAGTAGGGGGTTGTGTGGGTTTGCAACAACCCATGTGCAGCTTGCACAGGGATTGGTCTTCTGGCTGACACCGTTGCTCTTGAAGCAGCTGCTAGAAGAACTACACAGGTTGTTCATCCTTTTGGAAGGGTATGGCCTGTTTCCCCCAGTGTAGCAATCCTGTACCAAGGGCCAGGAAAAAGAGGGAGTAATCTGTGTCCACTCTTCCTTCCCACCATCTTTGGGAAGCAGTTTGTGCCCTTCCTCAAGCACAGTGGGTTGTAGTTGTGACCGGCCCTTGCATAGGTGGTGCAAAGGGGAAGGAGGACCTTCAACACTCATGCTGTCACAGCTGTACACATGCATAATTGCCTTTCTGAGACTATAGCCTGCCTATCTAATGTGTCTGTTCTGTATGCATTGCAATATATAATTCATTCCATAACTGTAGTATTATTTGGAACCTCACTGTGCCTGTTTTGAAATGCACAGTTTCCTTTTGAGGTTTTATGTTTCATGATATGTTTTATTGAGTCAATTTAACTTAAACAAAAATAAGTAGAAGAAAGTGATGCCTTCTGATACACTGCAGTGGTTCACATCAGAAATATACACCATGAAGAAGGTTGCTGAAGACTGATTTTCATTGTTAGCAGGCTCATAAAATGGAATATCAAAAGGCTTCTATTTCATTAAAAGTAGATCAAAAATCAGAATAGCAGACAGCTTCTGTGTTGTTTCCTTTCATACGGTATTTCTTCAAGAGCAACGTGCCTCTCATGAGTGTAGTATAGAGTCAGAAAATTGTGGGTATTTTTAAGCTTCCTTTTCAATGGTCTTTTCTCAGGGCTCTGCTCTGCAAAGTATTTTTCATGATTTATGCATGTCAGTTGTCATAAATAACTTAGAAACAAATAATCTTTTCAGTGCATTTATGGAAGAGGAATATCATTGTTTTGGGGAAAGGTTGTGTGTCCATTTCAAATGTTCCTTTCTCTTGTCATGACGAGGTATTGGTTCTTCTCTCTAAAAAGGCATAGGGTAGATATCCATGTATCTAGAACATTGAAGAATGTGGTGCAGTCACTATTTGAAGGTGTTAACGTTTATATGCATTACCGGTACTTTAAAATAAGTAACTCTTTTGAAGATGTTAGAGGTGACTAGGTCTTCCCTTATCAGTATTGTCAACCAGAGTAAAAATATAAAAGTCAAGATAAAATCATGGGGGAGAGTAGGACAAGAGAAAAGGACAGATAATTTTTTCCATTGATTTTCACTGTGGATAGGAATGAACAAACTATCTGGGTTGAAATAAATCATCCTAAACTGTTTAAGTTTGATTAAGGCCCTACCCTACTCACTACCAACTACTCTTTCTTACTCCCATTTCTGAGGAAGCAAGAGACTTTCTTTGTGTTCATACAGCATTATATGTGGGGCTTTGATCCTGACTGATGCCTCTGGGTGCTCTTGTATTCTAAGTAGTAATTACATACTCACACAAACATACACATTACATTAAAACAGTGTTAAGGTTTCAAAGTCAAGCACTCAAAATGAAGAAATACCAGAATTAAAGTTGCTGGGGATAGTACACCTACAGATTGATCGGCACATAGGAGTTGTGAGAGGATGAGGCATGCTCAGGGCTGACAGAATCTTCAGAAAATTTAGCTGCCAAATGCTAATAAGTCTATACTGAACACGTGTGAACTGATTTTTTTTATCAATAACTTATCTGACCAATGTTGGTCGCTTCCCTGACACAAGAACGAACCTCCTGCCAAATTTCAAATCCCTTCTGTAAAGCCTGAAGGTGCTAGAACTTCTCAGCCAAACAGTTGTAGGGTTTGTTTTATATTGTTTATAGGTTGTTTAACCTGTGCAAAACAACATTTCTGTCCTTGGTCTCATTCTTGGAAACAGCTGAAACATTTCTGCTGAAACTTTCCTCAACATAACACCCAGGCAGGCACCCAGAATTGACACTTTTAGCCTGAATGGCAAAGTTAATAGCCACAGGAAATAGTCTTATAATGGAAAGTGTTGGACAATCTTAAATACAGATGGTGCTACCTGCTCCACCTATAATAATCCTCAATGTCTAGACAGGTATTTTCTTCAGTTGCTTACCCCTTCTACTTCCGGGAGTTCCCCCTTCATGGGAGTCAACAGCTGTCTTCTGCCTCTCTTCTTCTTTCCCCTTCGGGCAGGTGCAGAATAGCTCTTTGGGTGCCCATCTAGAGGTTAAAGAGAGAGTTTAGTATGAAGGTAATTTTCAAAGATGCTGCTTCTTTGTTCCTGAATTGTCTGACCAGTGGGCCAGGGGCATGGTCCTGGAGAACGGATGCCCCCCTAGTAATTTTGAAAGGGGCCAGGAGTGCTGGAGAGCTGCTCCAGGTGCCAGAGGCATGGCTAACTCAGGAAATGTATATTACGCTGCTCAAGCAGCGTTGAGCTTGAAGTCTGTCTCCCCAGAAGACAGACAATACATAGATGAAAGACCCACCTCCCACACTTTCCATGTGCACAGATTTGAAGGAGACAGACAGAGGAGATGTGGTGAGTGTTTATAGGATCAGTGTAGAGAAAAGGAAAAGTGTCAGGATTAGAGTGTGAGTAGGAGAGGCAAAGGTAGGCATTATAAAGAGGCTGGTACAAACCTAAAGTGAGGGGGTCACTGTAGTAATTAGGAGGTATGTGACAGCACCAGTATGAGGCTGCAGTATCGCAGCGGACCACATCTGGTCCCCTGTAGATAGGCAGTCCCAGTACCAAATTACGCAGGAATTCTGGGTCATGGAGAATGTCCCACCTGAACTAGGCATTATACATTGCACGCATTGTGGAAGGTACTTCAAGAGAGATCAAATGGTGAAAAGGAAGCCTAAAGAAACACAAAACATATCTATTCCATTAATCTGATGGCTATATGGGATGCAAAGTTGGTGTTTGCTGTTGGGATGAGTATACCATAGCGGCTGCAACCCAGCTATTGGCCCCACAACATTTATCCAGTTTACAGCCTGGCATAACAGCCTCTGCTTTATGTTGAGTCCTCGCCCAGCAGTTCATGCTTGAAGGGCTCATTCACATGTAATGAGGGTCTCAATTTCAGAGTTTATGTAGTTGAGCTTCCTTTTGCTCCTTTTATCATCTCTGTCGTGCTCAGGCAACTCTATTTCTGGGGCTATGATAGCAAAAAGGGTGCTGGGGAAGTGGGCATACTGCCCCCAGAGGCTATATTTGCCCGCTGAGAGGATTGCTAAAGGGTCTTGAGTGACCTTTGGTTCTCTCCAGGCACTGGTATGGTTCTTGCTTCTACATAAGACATTGGGACTGGGAGTAGGCCATGGTGTTTAGAGAGGAAAAATGGGGCCAGCAATGGAGGGGGTTTCTTAGGTCTTGAAGAAGAGTCCAACGGGAGGAAGTTTAGGCTTCATGCCCTTTCCTATTCCTTCTCCCTACAAATATTAAAGCATGTACTGAGGGTCAGTACTGTGTCAGAGAAAAGAAGTTATGTGCATCTCAGGGAAATGTTTATCAATCTGAAAACTAATCCTGTAGGGTTCCCACATCCCAAGTTAGAGGGAGAATAGAACATAGCTGTTTCATGTGTAGACTGGAAAATTCCAAAATGTACTATTTTTCAAGTGCAGTGGAGTTCTATAGAACATTGTGTGGTTTGAGGGTGGGGGGAGAAAGACCAAAAATTTATTTTGCCTACACAAGAGAGAGATTTGAGAGGAGCACAATTAGTCAAATATTGCTGCTGTGCTCTGTGCATTGGTTCACATTCAGCTCAGATCTATTCCTCCCTGAAATCTAGCAGTAAAAGATTTGTGATGGTACAGATGTTTCTAACAACATCTAAAAGGCACAGTTGACACATGTTAATGTAATGTCAAGACACAAATATGTTCTAAATATTTTGTAAAAACAGTCCTGAAAATATTTGTCGTGCTGCTGCTGAGGATGCACCACTAAAATAAGCCTTCATTTGCACAGTATTATTGAGTGTAAGAGAGAATGGAGAATTGAGTTTTATATGCAATTGTGCAGAATAAATATTATTTGTTAATTGTCTTTTATGCAAAGCATGTTTTACACACACTCATTTGGCACTATTCAGTGTCACTAAGGAAATTCATAGGATCACCCAGTTGGTGAGCAAAGAGAATTTGTGGGACATCTGTCTGACTCATAGTCCAGCTGGTTACTGTCATCAGGAAAATGAGAAATCAGAGCTGGGAATGAAACCATGGTACCTCTCAAGGCAGCAAATAGCACTCCACTTGAGAGGAGGCAGGGTCCAGTGGTTAGGGTACTAGCCTGAGACTTGGGAGATCTGCATTCAATTCACTGTTCTGCCACAGACTTCCTGTGTGACCTTAGGCAGGTTAGGTACAAGTGAATATACTGGAACAAAAGGTGTGTTCTTAACTTTGGTTAAAATGTCAGTGAAGACACAGCATCTCAGGTTAGCAGCTCATGTAACAGCCTACAGGAGAGAATGGAGTTGAATATGAGCTGCCAACCTGAGTTAAAAGTTGTCACCATGTCTTCACTGCTATTTTAACCCATGTTAGGTAACATGGGGTAGCTAACCTGAGTTAAGAATATACCTTCCCCCCCAGGGTAGATATACCCTTAGTCTTTATCTGCCTCAGTTCCCCATCTGTAAAATGGGGATAATAATATTGCCTTACTTCACAGGTGTGTTGTCAGAATAACTAGATTGAAGACTGTGAGGCTTTGAGATACTATGGTGATGGGGGACATATAAATATAATAAACTGTCCACTTGTCCACCAAATTGGCATATCAGTTTGCTTCCATAAACTAGATTAGTAGTTCAAAACCCTTACGAAAAGCCAGCACATGCAATATCTTAGTAATAAGCAAAGAGGCAAAATTGCTTATCATGCAGAATCCATTCTCTGTTGTTTCAATTCCATTTAATCACAGATGTGAATCACACACAACAACAATGGCCCTCATATATGCTTCTCTTCTAGAATTACAACAACAGCTGCTTGTATGATGGACCTACGAAGATACCCGCTGGATGAACAAAACTGCACACTGGAGATTGAGAGCTGTAAGTACTTTTGTAAATCCTGCTTACTGTATGGTCAAACTGTTTCAGACGTTTGTATTTATTTATTTATGTATGGGTACATGTTGCTAACCTAGTTGCCTTTCTGTCTGATGATATTTAGATCCTTATAAACACACACAACACATTTAGCTTTCCAGATGGATTAGTAATTTGTGGCACAAGGATTAGAGGAATTTATTTTGTGTTTTGATGGACAAATTTCAGCTTTAAAAGTCTCACTCAAATGGCTTGTTGTAGTTCATGTGAGGAGCAAGAGGATTACTATCATTTCTTTATCCTTCTCTGCTGCTGAACTGTGTTGCTGGTTGTTTTCATTTTTAAACAAGAGCTTAAATTTTTCTTTACAGTTGATTTTTTTTTATCACTGACACTGTAGTTAGACTTTTGGTGCATGTGTAATACCATCTATTATATGTGTTGATTGAATAACTAGTCTCTCTATTAAAGGTCAGGCTTTCCATACAGCTAAGACATGTGCTGTGAAATAAAATTTAAAATCTGTTTACATTGAAAGCTCTTTAGAGAATTTTAATGTATCAGAGAACAAAACAGTGTATGGTCATATGATAAATACAATATCGCAGGCAACAAGTTATTTGACATAGTAATTAAGCATGTGTCAGCACTTCCATGGTAAGCTCTGTTTTTTAGTAGAATAGCAGATCACTCAACTGTGGTACATCATGAAGCTGAAATGTGACATATTTCACTTTCTCTGAATGGAATTTGAGTGATTTGCAAGCAAACAAAAAATAGTTTGAATGTTTTTTAATATATGAAATGTTCAGCTTTCATTAAAACATTTACACTCTAAAACAGCTTTGATTATATAGGTTTCTATGGTATACATGAACATTAGTTGCCTAGGCTTCAATTCTGCAAAGATTTACACATGTATTTAAATTCACATACTGGTTCCCCTATTCAGGAAAGCACTTCAGAACAGGCTTAACTTTAAGCATGTGTTCAAGTCCCATTCACTTCAATTATATTTAAACATGTGCTTCAATGCTTTCCTGAATAGGGATACTGTCCTGAATTAGACCCTGTGAGTATTCCCATTGAAATCCTTCACCGTGCATAAAGACAGGTTTCAGAGTAGCAGCCGTGTTAGTCTATATTCGCAAAAAGAAAAGGAGTACTAGTGGCACCTTAGAGACTAACCAGTTTATTTGAGCATAAGCTTTTGTGAGCTACAGCTCACTTCATCGGATTATTGATGTTTTAGGTGGTCGGTTGGTTTTTTTTTCTTTAAAAAAAGTCCTTATTTTATACTGAAATATTTGAGTAGCAAATATTGTGACTGCCTTTGCTTTTGGAAATATATATATATATATATGGTAAAATCCTCCTTCTCTTGAAGTCAGTAGCAGGACTCCCATTGATTTCAATGGGCCAGGATTTCTCTGTTAATTTGCAGTGTTTAAGCATTGCTGAACAAACTATGCTAGTACATTACTTAATAGGAGAGAAAAACAGTGAATCAATTTATCTACTGGTATAACAGCAATGTGTCTGTGGATTTTCGCCTGCAGAGAATAATGCTTTAGTGAAAGGCATCTCCCCCACACACTAACACACCTCTCGAATATTGCTCGCTGCTTCAGAAAATGTTCCAGCAGAATCCATTAGAAATATTGCCAGCTCTGAACGTTTATGTGGTATTAGCAGGATGCATGCCTTTCATTTTGTGTAGTTTGCACCAACTGCCTGTGTGTAAGAGGAGCAGTAACTGTGCTATGGTAAAGGTCAAGACTCGTTTATAAAATAAGCTTGATGCCAGTGTGAGCAAAGTGGAAAAGGATAGATCTGACACAGAAAAAAAAATATATTGAAACAGAAATGTATGAACAACGGAGAGTAAAAATCAAACATGGAATAACCTAAAAAATGCATTTCTATGTGTGCCCTTGCTGGAGAGGCAGTAAAATTTGTGGTTTAAACAGAGAACTGAAGACCAAGTGCTCAAGAATTCCAATCTCAGCTTTGTCATTATCATATGGATCAACTTTCAGCAAGGCACTCACCCTGTCTGCGGCTCAGTGTTCCAAAATGTAAAATTTGAGATGATAAAGCGTGCTACATTTAACCTGCCTTTCAAGATATTATGATTTGAGGGCCATATAAGAAAACAGTCAGAGAGATGTTAATACTTAATATGGAGTTCTGAAACCCTATATCAATGCTCCACATTGAAATTATTGATAGGTCTGCATGTCCAGGTACAATGCAAATTTGTCCAACCGTTACAACTCTTGAGTCAAATTTTCCAGATTGAAATTTGCTGCAGATCTAAAAAAAAAAATGTATTGTCCTGGGCCAACGGAAGAGTTCGATTTAATTTCCTGCAAACATGGATTAAGAAATTACTGTGATGGAAAGTTTCACTATTAGGTAAAATACGAGGCCATACGGTATCATCAATCAAGAGAAGCGAAAGAAAGCATATTTACAGTATCAGTTCAAAGCGTAGGATTAATGCCCTGTTATCTGTATACTGTATGCAGAAAAAGCAATTAATTAAAATAGTGCCATAGTTTTTGACTGAAATATGGGATATATGCTACTGCCTTATAGATCAGTGGACATACATTGTTTTTCTGTGATCATGGCTTGTACAGCTCATCCATAAAGAATTGAAATGTCTTGAAAATCTGCTTTCTATTTATCTATTTTTCTATCTATCTGTGATGCTTTTGTACTACTACTATCAGGTAGCTCTTTCCTGGGTGGGTAAGTTCAGAGCTTCCCTATCTTCTATCTTCTTTCATCTCCTTCTTCTCTCTCTCTCTCTCTCTCTCTCTCTGCTGGCAGCCAATGAACAGGTCATTGCTGAGTAGTAAGAATGAGACATTACAGTAAAGTCAGCTGGTCATCACCTTCCCAGTGGGATAATGGCAACAGAGATAGCTTCCTTTTCAATGAAGTGTTGATGTCAGAGGATAGATCACTCTTCTCTTCTGCCTTCTCCCTCTGCTACTGCTGTATGAACAGCTAAACTCCTTGTGTCATCCTAGATTAGTTGATCCTCCCACCTTCCATTCATTTGTGTGTTGCAGTTCTAGTGATTGAAAAGAACCAAATGTGTAAGCAAATGAGTCACAAGTCTAGACGGAGCTTGGAGGCAAACGGATGTTTTAGGAAGTACACGGAACATTGGTTCACCTCATTTAAATAAATAAATAAATAGAATACCTTCCTGCACATCTGCTGGACTCTGGATTTCAAGTGATGCCGTCCACACACAAATCTATTCTGAAACAGAGGAGCCTTTCACTGTAAAATCATTCATATTGATCTGGGATTTGATCATGGGTTTTTCTGAATATATTCAAATGCAGTTACTCCAGTTTCATCTGGTGCGTTTGGACTATTACCCATTTCAATTACACAATGACACCTACAGGCTTTAAAGTTCATTTCAATTCTTGTTCATCTCATTACAAAATAATGTGTTCAGTACAGCAGTGTTAGCATTCTTGCAATCACATCATGCAGGTAACCATTATCTGTACTGAAATATCATAGTGAATCTGTCTACCTTATTACAATACTGTATCTCTGTCCATTTCTGTGTTCTTATCCAACAAAAAGCAAGTAATTGCTCCATAAGTGCACATAAGAGACCACCTTTGAAAATGTCTCCCATAACGTTTTAAATATTTAGCCCAGTTGTTGCTGAAGTATAAAACAAACAGAAAATTTCTGTACAATCTCTCTTTATAGGCTTATGATGAGGATGTCACATGCTACAAAATTTTGAGGAAATGGCAGCTCAGAAATACAAACTGATAAAAATAGATATTTTCCATACATAATTCAAAGTTTATACATGTTTCTCGTCATTTATACGTACAGATTGCTTAGAAAGAGAAAAATACTTTAGAATTTTCAAATATTGTTTGCTTTTTGCATATTCTTGCCCTTTTTTGTCTTGGCTGTAAGGATATTCTCCACAGTGAGCAGTGTAGAGGTACCTTTTAAATGAGCTCTGAGGGAATTTCTCTGTGTAACTCCCATTGATGGGAAGTGTTGTCAAGTGTCAATGCAAGAGATTAAAATTTAAGATCTTGGATTCTTTTCCACTGACTTACGGCATGAGCTTTGGTAGTTCACTTAACCTTTCTGTGCTATAGTTTGCTCACTTGTATTGTAAATATTTCTACTTCCGAAAGATGTTTTATGGCACAATCCTCGGACATCTCTTACGCATGTGCATTAAGGAATAGCAGAAAATACAGGTAGCTTTTCACTCTCACCGGCCCTTAGTGTACCCAATTAATAGCAGGAAAAGCTACTGACCTAAATTCTCCTTTGAGTGCTGGGCAAAAAGCCTGGCTGATGTGCTCACCAATACTCTGTGGTCCAAAGAAAACTCAGTCAGCTATGCTAAGGCCTTGCCAGAACCCCACATACACCTAAATACATACTGCCAGTGCCATTGGCGGCATGTGTATAGGGGAAGCCCATACTGCTCCTATTTGGAGCAGCAGTAAGAATAGCTACAGAATGCATTTTGTCCAGACCTCACTGAAACAACCTGTCTGTATGGAGTCAGGATTAGAGCTATGAAAATACTGGATTTTTCAGTTCAATTCTGAAAAATCAGAAAACAAATTGTTTTGGGTCAAACCAAAAATGAAAATTTTCAGAATTATTGGCACATTGAAAAGTTAAAACGACAACAAAAATCCTTTATTTTAAGTAGAATGAGCGTTTGGATTTTTTTAAAAATAAAATTAAAGTAATGTTTGAAACAAGTCATTCAAAATGTTGCATTTTGAAAATATTGAAATGTTTCAGTTATTTTTCAATTTTGTTCAAGGTTTTTCTGACCAGAACAATTCAGGAAAATTGGCATAAATTCATGAAATGTTTTGGTATCACCAAATCTGCAGTTTTTGCCAAATAAAGTTTTAAGTCAAAAAATTTTGCTTAGCTCTAGTAAGGAATATTCAGAAACTGCCTGCTCTGCATTAAACCAGTGTTCTTACCCCTGTTCCCAACCTATTCCATGCTACCGAGATGTGAGTTTCCCCCTGAATATTTGAAGAGTGAATATTTGAGATCTTGAAAGGAGATTGCCAAAACCACAGAGGAAAACATGGTCTCTGCCCTGAGGAACTCAGTGTAAATAGACATTTTTAACATAGAAATGATGCACGGATACAAAGGTGGAATGCATTGCATTTACTTTTTAAATGGTACCTTCCTTCCGAAACAAATCAAAGTTCTGTACAAATTGTATGTACGTGGGTGGACTGCAGCCATTTTTTCAGGGAAAGTGAGACAGCCAAAAGGACAGCTTATGCACAGAGTACCGCAACAGGAGGAAAAGGGAGTATTTGGTGAAAAACTTCAAGACAAACACCTGTTCTTGAAACATCCCGTATAGTGTTTAGTGGTTATGCAAAACAGAGAGAACTTTGATTGTAAAGCTGTTGTTAGTTTACTGTGTTTGGGCTTTCAGAAAACAATTTGGACTTCAGTTTATCTTCCCTGGAAAGATGAAAAGCTGAATTGAATCCCCCAGTTTGAACATGTAGTTCCCAGCATTCTGATTATTTGTAGCCTGATATTTAGACAGCTCTATGCTCCCTCTAAGATGAGGAGTTACCTGCTGATAAGAGCACTGGCAGTAATACCGTATCACGGTTACAGTGGATTTTCTTTCATAAAAGGCCTGACATTCATATCAAACACCTTGTGAACTGGTCATCTCTTTGAGCTATGTAGGTGAGTTATCAGACATGGGATATTGACGTGCTGAAAAGTGTCTGAGATGTGCATGGCATCTGATATGAAACAGTTGCTTCTTTATGGCCCTCTGCAGAATGTAAATACTTTTTTCTAAAATGTAGAGAAAATCTGGGTTGTAATTCAAACCTTTTAAACCCCGTCCTCAGTCAGTGTGTGGTGCAGCCAGCATTTCTGGTATGAGCTAAATTTATCAGCAGTGTATTGCTCTTCCATGGTCTCCTATATCAATTTGGGCACAAAAGCAATTGCTGAGTCAATGTAAACAGAAGTCTGCTTACCTACAATTTTCACTTTGTGCCTGGTGCTTCTGAGAATGCCAAAGCTGGTCATTAGTAAATGTAAAATCTCAGTTGAGTCCACAGCAATCGCTCCAAGGGGCATAAAAAATATACCCAATGGTGACACATACCATCTTCCCTTCTAGCAATGCAAGACGTGTTACATAATACACCGTGGTTTTATTGTAAAAACAAGCCATTGTGTTCAAATGGCAACAACAGTAACTGGGAAAAACAGCTTCCTAAACACTGAATTAAAGCATCAGTGACATCTTATTTTGCTTTAATGATGCAGTTATGTCACACACTGTATAATACAGTATAGAGACATAAACAAACATTAAAAAGTAATATTAAATGCATTATTTATCTGTATATATCTTTGATATATATATAAACACACATGGAGATGTGACATCCAGGTGATCAATTTCAGATCATGTGTTCAATGAATTTTTCACATGCTTTGGACAACCATCGTGCATCTCTGACCGCCTGTCCTACATATTCATCTCCTCTGAGACGTATTCTAACATTCCAAAGCAGCTTCAAGCTGCCTAAGAATCGTTTCTTTCTCTCCCCCCATTATGGAATTTCCACTGAAAAATATACCCAACTAAGGCAGAATCATCATTCAGCCCTGGGCCCATGACTGATTTTTATTTACGTTTCACAAGCTTTCGAGTTGGCTACCTTGCAGTACTACAGGGCTATAAACAGGGAGCTTCTTGTGAAAGGGAGCTTTCAGACTTTCCATTGAGCCATAGAAGCACTTAGTTCTGATCTTGGAAGGTCTTAAAATAAGAGTTTAAAAGTATGACACATAGGTAACTGTAGAAGTCTGTGTCTGTCTGTCTGAGTTCATTACCTTGGCTTCATGGTAACTAAGGCATATGACTTTCCAGATAGAAGAATGTGAAAAATAATACCTTTTTACAACTCTCTAAAACTTTCCTAAGGTAGTTTATTTCCCCTTGTAAAATATTTGGCATATATGGAATGCATACGAGTATGGTGTCGTGTGCAGGTTTTAGCAACACTTGTTTGGATGACCTGAATAACTCACTTGTGCCATTTGTGACTGATGCAGTTGTCCCAGATTCCATCAAGAAACTTTTTATGACACTTCAGACCAACATGTAACATCCATCATGCATATCTGCACTCACATGTATGCATACTTACACACACATCTAACTGCTACAACATTTTTTTTTTTTGTGGTAGAATGAATTGTTCTCCTAGCCAGTGGGTTTAGGTGCACAGTTCACTCAAAGCTTTCAGGCTTCCTGCCTTAAGCCCAGTAGATGTCTTCATTTCATGCTGAGCTGAGTACATCTATTAGGCACACCTTGAGGAACAAACTTGAATGATACATTAAAATCTGTGCATCAGAGACAAGTGAGAAATTTAGTTATTTTAATGGGAGCATGATTCATCTGAAACAAAGCATCCTATTCAGAGCTAGGACACTGTTTAATAAATTCAGTCTGGTTGTGTTTTATTTATTTTCCTATTGATGGGGGAATGATATGGGTTGAGTTAAACCAGAGGCTGTAATTTCATCACAGTGAAAGAGGGAGTGTAAAAGAAAGAGAGGCTACTGCTGTCCTATACTGCTCAGAGGAAAAGCTGGTGACAGAATAGTCCATCCTCCTTTTGTGGTTGACCAGTATATCCGTGATCATGGCTCAATGTAGATCTCTCTCTTTCACACACACACACACACACACACACAGAGCTGGGGTGTATCCTCATGGCTGAGTTTGGGGATCATTTCTCGTCCAGTCTGACATCCCCCTTTCTTAGTTGCCCTGGATTCTACAAATTTGAGGAGGGTATGCAGGCAATGTCCCCGGGGCCTGTCTGGGGACACAAGCGGGCAGCCAGAGTCCTAGTCCCGTCATCCATTATAGAGGTAGGAGAGTTAAGGGGAGCTGCATGCTGTGCAAGGCGCGGTGGCATACCCCTCCCCATGCAACATCATGCTCAAGGCCCATGTCCATGCAACCCATTGGGTTACAACGACCTCACACTGGACCCACCAACTGTTGGACCCACCAACTGCAATGGAACCTGCCAATGTTGTGACAAATGTAATGTTAATCCCTAAACCAGACCTCTAGGATGCTGGATGGAAGGTGAAAAAACCCGCACAAGGTTTGCCAATTTTGCCATATGGGCAAAATATACCTTTCAGACCTCAAATAAAATTTGGTGATAAGCATAAACCCTGTCAATCCTAAGGAAAAAGCAAAAGTGACTACAGATTAGCAGTGGACAGAAACAACCCTTCCTTCCTCCCCCTGCCTCTCCATCTAGGAGCCCATCAGTCTCCTTAGATTCCGGTTATCCTGTGGAAGCAGGAACAGGTGGGAAAAGCTTAGAGCACAGATTGTTAGAAGCCAGGGAAGGGAGACAAGTGGGAGCCCAAGTTACTCTGTCCCCTCATCTCCCACACAAGTAGGGAGGCGGTGGATGGCATCCATGTCCCCATCGATCCCACGCCCACCAATTACGTACCATGGGTTAACGGAGGAGCATTTTAGTTTAATATAGTAAGGTGTTCTTATTTGGGGGTATAATGTTTTTTAAATGTCTTAGTCACAGAGGGGGAGAGAAAGATTAGGGGAAGTAAGAACTACAGGTGATCATGTACATGCTTTCTGATGGGTGTTCTCATGGAATGTACCCCTTAACTGAGTGGAAAAATTTTTTTATCAAAAGCTGAGGGTAGTTTGTTTCTTTCCATACGCACAAGATTACATGCAGTCCCATCTCATTCAAAGGTTTAATGCAACATTTCTTCTCTGCAGATTTATAACTTCTGCAGACTCTAGGATCTAAATGGAAAAGGTGTGTTGTGGGTTTTTTTTATGACTCTTCTATTGAGGAGAGAAGATAATTTTCCTCTAGAAAACTGGGATTGAAATAGATCTTTGTGCTCAAATTATAATAGATCCCCTGGTTATCTTTCTATGAAGTTACTATATGATCTTTTGAAGATAAGTCAGAAAGAGTGACAGCAGAAGAGAGAGGGGAGAGACTTTTAAAGATTCTTCTGGACAGTGGAATATCCCAAGATCAGACCTTTTTTGTTTGTCCTTTTCTTGGTTGGCAATAAAATGGGTTTAGGAAGCTAATAATAATAAATATTAGAAATGTAGGGATGGATGGGTCTTCAAGAAGTTATCAAGTTAAGCCCCCTGCGCTGAGGCAGGACCAAGTAAGCCTAGAACATCTCTTACCTCTTTGAAAACTCCCAACAGTGGGGATTCCACAGAGCATGGCTTTGGCTTCCTCAGCCATGAGATGCTGTTCCAGGAAGAAGATATGTTGGGAAGAGACATGATTCACCTGACCAAGCAGGGGAACAGCATCTCATGGTCGAAGAAGCGGAAGCCCTCATGTCAACGCCATCTGTGCAGTCATGGATTCACATCTAGGATGCACATCCCTGCTTGGGCCCTTACCCTCACCTGGGAAGATGGATGATAACACCACCTGCACCCCATACTCCTTCACCCTCGCTTCCAGAGCCCTGAAGTCACCATTGATCTCCTAAGGGTCATACTTGGAAGTGTCATTAGTGCCCACATGGATGAGCAGCATGTGGTAGTGATCAGAAAGTTGATGAGCCTCGGCCTCTTTCCATAACATGTTGAATGCGGGCTCCAGGCAAGCAGCACACCTCCTAGGTTATAGTGTCAGGTTGTCAGGTGGAAGCCTCCGTCTCCCTCAGACGGGAGGCCCCAACCACCAGCACCCTATACCTTCTCCTTTTTGGTGCAGTGGCCGTGAGTTTCCCAGCACTGGGGGCAGGTGGCTGTTCCTCCACAGCCATTTTTCTCACTTCCTGTTGCCAGAACATACTGGCTGTTCGCCTCAATGAACGGGGGACCTGGGTGAGGGATGCAATACTGTCCACTGCCTGAAGTGGACAGCTGTCAGTCTCCACCCTATAGAGCAGCTGGTTCTCCTCCCTCCTGTTGTGGTGCTGTAGCTATCTGTGATTGGCTAGCATCTTCCATCCCCAATGTTTCCTCATGCATCCTGTCAATTAATTCCTCTCCTTTAATATCTGTTTTATTCGAGAGGTCAGTTATACTTTTTCTAAGTGGAATAACATACTCAAGGGAGTATGGTTGTTATGAAATAGTTACACTTCTCAGATAATGAAGGTAGGTACTTGACCTCACATCTCATGCTTTACAGTGCACATGTGACACAGAGACATGTTTCATCTCACAATAAACACGTACCCATGACTTACTGCTTACTTAGGATAGCTCTTATACACTGTGCAAAATAATTGAAATACGTTTCAGATGTTTTCCTTGGTGTAAGATACTAACTACTTGTCATTTTATTGTCCTAAACTACTTTGCTCTGCAAAAATAGGCATACCTCTACATTTTAGAGGAAATAAATACGGTGCATTAATTCATCATTGTTGTGTGAAACATGGGAGACCAAAATGTATCCTTTTGTTTCGCTTTCTAACCATTGCTTGAACATATCAGAGGGATCAAAGAATCCGGCGCTTATCTTATTAATGTTGTAGGTGACTTCCAGTATTATTGATACCCTTAGGTCAGCGGTTCTCAAACTGTGACCTCAAAGTGGGTCATAACCCCCTTTTAATGGGGTCACCAGGGCTGTCGTTAGACTTGCTGAGGCTCGGGGCTGAAGCCGACGCCTGAGCCCCATCGCCCAGGGCTGAAGCCGACACCAAAGGGCTTCAGTTCTGGGTGGTGGGACTCAGTTTATAGGCCCCCAGCTCAGAGCGGTAGGACTCAGGCTTTGGCTCCCCCCACCCCCATTCAGGGCAGCAGGGCTCGGGGAAGTTCAGGCTTTGGTCGCCCCTCCTGGCATTGTGTAGTAATTTTTGTTGTCAGAAGGGAGTCCCGGTGCGATGAAGTTTGAGAACCGCTGCCTTAGATTCACAGATGTTTATTCTCTGTTCTGAAAACAGTGTATGTGAATAGTCTACATCATTAAGAGAAATAGAAAAGTATTTTGACATT
This sequence comes from Caretta caretta, assembly GCF_965140235.1. Taxonomy (NCBI): domain Eukaryota; kingdom Metazoa; phylum Chordata; order Testudines; family Cheloniidae; genus Caretta; species Caretta caretta. The sequence goes on along the minus strand of NC_134213.1, from coordinate 24,450,740 downwards.
TGCCATTGCTTTACTATAGACTTCTTAGAGAGTTAGTACTGAACATTCATTACAAAATTGGCAGCAGAGAAAACCGTTTTTAGTACTAATATTTTCATAGTATTTCATAGAATCTGTATCGGCTCCCTAACCCACTGGACACCATTAAATTAGGCTTGAATAAAGACTGGGAGTGGATGGGTCATTACACAAAGTAAAAACTATTTCCACATGCTAATTTCCCCCCTACTGTTACTCACACCTTCTTGTCAATTGTTTGAAATGGGCAATCCTGATTATCACTACAAAAGGTTTTTTTTTTCTCCTGCTGATAATAGCCCACTTTTAATTAATTGGTCTCATTACCATTGGTAAGGCATCCCCCATTTTTTCATGTTCTCTGTGTGTATATATATCTTCCTACTGTATTTTCCTCTGCATGCATCCGATGAAGTGGGGTTTTAGCCCACGAAAGCTTATGCCCAAATAACTTTGTTAGTCTCTAAGGTGCCACAAGTACTCCTCGTTTTTTTTTTCTAACCGACTGAGAGGTTCATGAAGAGGAATGTAAGGATAAGAGCAAATTCTCCTGTCTTTGTTTGGTTGTTTCCAGAAAGGGAAGAAATTTCCTAGCCTATTTTATGTTTGATCCCTCTAATTGTTCTTACAGCCTTTTGTTACCAAGAGCTTGTATATCTCATTAAAACAGTTGAACAACATATCTGAGCTAAAACAAACCACTTCCTGGATAATCTGGCTTCATACAGAAGTTAGTCTGGGGCTCGGGGGAAAAGTAGCAAGCTATATAAAGTGGTGTTGCATTTGCACTGCAGCTCACCGGCATGGTCCACCTGAGTTGTGTGTGTCAGATCTGACTCGGGGATCACTGGTTGTTAGTAGTCCAATGTGTGATATTTCTGTAGGTACTTTACTATTTAAACAGAAAGTTGCCTGGTCATTTTTAGCTTATAAATATGTCTTGTTTCCTTTCTAAGTTTTGCTAATTATTGATACGCATTTGAATTCAGCTTTCAGGAAGCACAAGGTGGTGTTTGCATTACCAGCCTCCCATAACGGTTCTGTCAGAGAAAATCAGCTGACGTAGCACTTTAGCTTAATAATGTTTCTGCATGTAGATTATACATTAAAAGTACAATTGCAACTGTTTTGCCTACTGTAACCCCAAATTTTGTTAAACTGCCTGGAAATGCAGAATACAAATAACCTATCATCTTTCTTTGGCAAAGCATGTAAATTATGATAGTTTTGTTTAACTTCGAAATTTATAGTATATGGAGAAGGAAAACTATACAAAATAGTAAATTAAATGATAGTAAAAATATACAACTTTGTGTGAATGAATAGGCAGTTTAAAATATGTCATAGTTCTCTAGCTTGGATAAAACAGTATATTTTGAATATAATTGAACTGTGATTTTTTTTTTATGATTAGTGTTTAGAACTGAATTTTTGATAATGTGTAAGATGTTCTGAAGTACACTCAGACCCTTAGAAACAAGTCATTTAAATGGCCATGAAGACCCCACTACCATCTTGCTCCCTGAGGCTATTTCCTTCTCCCCCTCCCCCCCAAGAGAGGGTGGAGAAGACATACTGGTGAACTAACCCTTAAATTGCCATTGTCAGTTATGTATCTCTGCTGTGGATATGCAGAGGACTTTATTGTCTGGGGCCAATCCCCAGTCTTTCACAAGCACTAGGAAAAAAGTTTTGGTATTTTCCCCTTGAGTTATAATGTTAGAAATTTAAAGAAACAGAGTTCTATATTAAAACTTGTGGCCAGAGCACAGGATTTGTAGTCAGGACTGTAAGAGTTTAAATGTGTCTCTGGCTCTGTCAATGGTTAGGAATAGCCTGGATTCAGCAATTGATGATGGATAGCAGTTGATGTAGCTATAGGAGTCCAGACCATTAAGTGTAGACAATGACAAGCCTGGATAAACCTCGATTAGCTCAATCATTGCAATCAGTGTGAAGATTTTGAATAGTAGGAGCAAGTATAAAATTAACCATTCTGATATTTTAGCATCCCTTTGAGATCAAAGCACTGAATGGCAGCTTTCTGATGATGTACACACTGTGAACTGAAATTATTTTTATTCATTTTGGTCATGTTGTTTTATACTGCTTTGTACTGGTAATTCAGCCTATTCAAAGTCTGTCTGTATCAGAAAAATGTAGCTACTTTCTGTTGTTGGAAGTAGTCATGTTTTCCTGTGCCTTTCATCTATAGAATAGAGAGTTGAAAGTTAGTATTTCCTTATGATAGCAGTAGTTCATTTAAAGAGAGTTCAGTTATGGCTTTATCTAATTTTTAGCAATGCTAGGGGATGCAGTTGTCATCAATCTAAAGCTACTGTAATCGATGTGTGAAAATGCCATTGTCCAAGTTTTCTAGAGCATATTGGCATGCAAATTGTGATGTAAATCCTTTACTAAGAAATTCTACCAGCTTTAGGAAAATTCAAAGCACATATGGTAGTCCATCAAGGGTATGTAAATTTGCCATGGGCAAAACATTGCTTGTAATTTGAAATGTTGATATTTGTTTATATATCAAAAGTTCATTCTTTTAGACCTATCAAATACTTGGATTATAAAATGTTGAGCTGTCTCATGATTCATATTCATGTTTCATATTCAGCTTGTAGCATAACAAGACTAAACACAAAGATTGAGTGTATTCTGTAACAATACACAACACAAGTAAAAATGCCAGATTCCAAGATAATCTTTATAAAGAGAAGGATGTGTAATTAGCTGGGAGAAATATTACACGGATTATATTTTCGAGCATGGTTTTTGGGCTTTTTAAGTGCCTTTATTCACTAGTAGTGAATGCAATCAAAAAATTAAGAATCCCTATTTGCCGTGAATTCATTGTTTTGGTGAAAACACAAAGCGCCTGATTCTCATTTATGCTAAGGCTGCTTTATACCACTCTGGCATTATACAGGAGCCTTAAAGTAAGCATAAATATATTTCCGTATTCACTGCCCCTTGCCAGTGTATTATAGTCTGATCTGGAAGATCCTCCTTGAAACAACCAATGAGGTTGTCATTTATGGTGACGATTTTTAGTGATGTGAATTTTTTTTAATGTTGCCTTTTACTTGGGGGAAGAGAAGAGAAAGCAATGAATTAGATCAGTAATATATCTGCACATTTCACAATGCATGTTTCATTCTAACTGTGAAAAGGGACTGCCTTACTGTATCTGATTTACATATCTCCAACATACTCCATCTGCCTCTTAAGTAATTATTTACCACTATTAGACGGGAAATGATGTTTTCACAATTCCTTTTACATTATATGCAGCACAGACTGTTCAGAAGAACCATGAAGAGTTATAAGCAATGTTTGTAAATGGCATTACCATGAGAATATTCTGAATGCGGCTTAATTGAGATAAATGTGTAACAAGAGTTGCTCTATTATATGTTTGATTTTAGTCTTACTTCAGAATTTTATACTATATTTACAAAGTAAAGGTAAAGTAAATGGCTATTAGACATCTGATTGGTTCCCAAGTGGGACATAATCAAGTGAATATCTCTTGCACACAGGCCAAGAAGCTACCACACACTTTTTGAACTGTATTGTCAAAAATGTGAAATTACTTCTCCTGACATTTACCCTAGAGGCTAGATTCTGCATATACACCGGTGTCCCTGGTTTATTTTTAGAGGCAAACTCCCCCAAAAATAAGGAGTTGCCTTCCACTGAAAATGTGCCCATAGGAACAATTGCCTGAAAACTTCCGTGACACCATCACTGGCCAAATAGAAAGGCAGTCACTCCCCACAATAAAAATCCATTCTCTCAGATACTACACATCTGCACAACATGGAGTTTGACCTCACTGTGCCTGCGGTCATGAAACTGGACAGTTCCATTGGAACATGTTAGAAAGGCACTGCCTCAGATTACAACTTTGGACTTTGCTGTATAGTATATTATTATTATTTATTTATTGTCCAATGTCAGCAATAAAGGTGCTCCAGTGGGTAATGAACTCTGTGTTGCGGATCCTTGTCGGTTCTGGTGTTTATGATTGATGACACTGTTTTGAAATACCTGTGGTCACCAGAATGTAACAGATGCCACTTCACTCCAATGTGATTACCGTTTATAACATTTAGAAGGTAAGACAGTGGGAGAACAAGGACCCAGTGATGGCAATCACTGTTCAGCCATGTACACCGAAGGATATTCTTTTCTGCTATGTTGACATAGCCCCTCTCAAGTACAGCACCCTGAGGAGAAGGAGAGAACTAATGATGGCTGGAGTACCACAGCAGGAGAAGTTAAGAACATCCCAGTCTTGAAGGGTGTTTGGTATCATGTCAAATACAGGTACCTAAATCTGTACTAGGAGGTTGCTATTCCCTCAGCCACTGCAACCCCCAACAAGTGTTTGAGGGCTGTTCTGAATATCCTAATACAACATCCTCCCTCTAAGGTCACTACAGGTCTCCCTGTTTATGGTCCTATTTGATGAAGCATTTTTCATTTGACAGAGCTAGTAGGTGACTTCGGTAGCAGGCACAGCCCATGCTGAAGGCTGATACTTATGGTGTTTTGGTATAGGAAATTCTTGTATCTAAGTTTAGCAGGCACTTCTGTCCTGTGGGAGTTCATCTTTGCAGTCCTGGTGCTCGACAAGAGCAGAAATAGACAAGTGTTTCACTCTGCCTCAGCCATACAAGGCCGGCTCAGCAGCTCACTGTCTGAAACCTGGCTTGTACCAAGACGTTGCCAAGACCTCCTGAGTGATATAAAAAAGGATGGTAAGTCACTTATTTGTAAATATCGTTTGGGTTGTTAATTTGTTTCTTTTTGACCAGAGTGCAGGCTATGAACCCAGTGATCAAAGTCCCATTGCCTTCACTGGGAGATACCTGGGTATGGCTGCAGTCCTGGGCCCTGTTCTTCTCTTTGACTCTCTCTCTCTTTTGTTTTCTTTCAGGGACCAAATGAACCATACCAATTAGTCAACAGTAACAACAATGGGTCCAGTTTCTGTCAGCATTTGGTTGGGGATAGATTCCTGGCTAAACAACCTTGCACCCGTCACACACAACTACCACTAAGCAAGTGGTACTATGAGGCCATGGGTACTGGGGGTTGGCTGCTGCTCTGTGAGTCTGAGTAAGTTCCTTCACATTTCTATGAGACATCTGACATGAGCATTGTGTGCATATTATATTAACTAGGCATTCTTTTCCTTCCAGAATTCAAGAACAGCATTCTTGAACCTGAGGCAGCTCCCTGAAGCACAGTAGGTAAATGTGTTACATTTCTGCCCCTCCCCCAGTCTAGCAAGGTTCTTATCACCATGGTATCTGAGTGCCAGCGTGTTCTAGCAAAGAAAGAAGTACCCGTCTCTGTACCGTCAACTTTGTGCATTTGTATTTATTTTTGCTGTTATTGTGGACAAGCTAGGTGGAAGAAGTGTGTTTTGCATTTTATTCTGAGAGTAAAAGGTTCAGAGGTCATTCTCTATCTGAGATTTATATTGTACAATGTGACATATGCTGTTTAGAGTGTAATCTGATGTTTTTTTCTGGACCCTGTTTTGACATCTCATGTGCTGCAGTATTTTTTGCTGTGTTGTTTGTTTGTTCATATGGCTTATTTTTATTATAACAAAAATAGGTTTTATTAACTAAATATCTTGCTTTAAAAATAAAAACATATTTTTGATTGCTGTATTTGTGTGTCTAATTAAAATTGCTTGTCATTTGTAAACCCACATTAGCAGCCCACTGAATATGGGAGAAAAGGAGAGAGGAGTACGAGGTAGGGGTCTATGGCAGTTGCTAGTTTGTTCTTTACCTGCCTGGATATCTGTGTGTGACAGGGCAGTGTAAAGGGTGCTTGGTTTTAGGAACCAGTAAATGATGCAGATATAAGTGCTTGAGCACAGCACATGCCAATCTGTTATTTGTGCTGCTGGGTGTTGTGTGTGCAAGCTCTCAGCTATCTTTCTTGTGCCCCGCTTTCCATCAGCCACACCCAAACATGACAAGGTTGTGGCTGCCAGTGATCTATTTTCTTGAGTGAGGAACATCTTTTATTCTGGAGTTTAACCAGTGACATTCCTCAGAATTTTCTTTCTTCGCCCAGTGTAGAGTTTTCATATTTTTACATGAGAGAACTGGTTGAACATGGTTACAAAAATGGTGTTGTGTCTTGCCAACATAGAATCTAATCCTGAACTCTTTATTCAAGTGTAGCTCAGCATTTAGGACTAGCGTGAATGAGAAGTTGAGAAGTGAGCTCATGGTCAGTATAATGGCTTTAATGTGTGCCTTAGGCCAGTATAACAACCATGTGTTAATGAGATTAGACATCAGCTTGCCTTTCACAACAAGGAAAACCAAAAATGCTGTTCAGAAGCTTGGGCCTTGTTAACTCACTTTCAAAAACTATGGCCCTCATTTTCAACAGCAATATAAAATAAATTGCTAGAATTGCGCTTACTTGGCGTGTGAACATTGGCATTCTTATTTAATTTCCAAATTCATTATATTTACTCTTACAAATAGTTTAACTGCAGTTGCTCATTAGTCTGTCTCATGATATTATGATCTAATATATAAGAAAACATAATCTTTTAAACTACTTCTCCTGTATGCCAAGGAATCAGGTCAATCTCTCTTCCATCATTTGAGGATTTTTTTGAATACACATGTTCCTAATTAAGTGAAAAATTGTTTGTACATAGACTGTTAAATTAAAACAGGAGAATATTTCCAGAAACATGGAGGATGTGTTGCAATCCATGAGGAAAAAAAAATGGCCAACAAATGTTGGTGATGGGGAGAGACTTTTCTGAGTGGAATTTTCAAAAGTACTCAGGGTTGACCTCACTTTTATATACCAGAGGTGGGCAAACTACGGCCTGCGGGCCACATCTAGCCCGCAGGACCGTTCTGCCTGAGCTCCCAGCCAGGAAGGCTAGACCCTTGCCCTGCCCCTGCTGTCCCTCCTCCCCCACCGCCACGAAACCAGCACGGCTTGCGTGCACTTATCTCCCAGGCTTTCCAGTAAGCCTGTCCTGCTGCTCTGAGTGGCCTGGTAAGGGGGCAGGGTGAGGGGGGGTTAGATAAAGGTCAGGAGGTCTCAGGGGGCAGTCAGGGGACAGGGGGCTGTTGGATGAGGCAGAGGTTCGGGGCGGGGGTGGTCAGGAGACAGGGAGCAGGGGAGGTTGGATGGGGGTGGGGTCCTGCGGGGGCAGTTAGGGACTGGGGTCCTGGGAGGGGGCGGTCAGGGGACAAGGAGTAGGGGGGTTGGATGGGTTGGGGGTTCTGAGGGGGGCAGTCAGGGGGTGGGAAGTAGGAGGGGGCGGATGCAGGATGGGGGCCAGGCTATTTGCAGAGGCACAGCCTTCCCTACCTGGCTCTCCATACCGTTTCACAACCCCAATGTGGCCCTCAGGCCAAAAAGTTTGCCCACCCCTGCTCTACACCCAAAATTAATGGTGAAACTCCCATTGATTTCATTGGAAGCAGAGATAGACCAACACAGAGTGCTTTTAAAAAGCCCACCCAAGATTATTCCCCTAAGCATTTCTAAAAGCACACACATAGGGGGGTTGTCTTAGTTCAACATAAGCTCTGTGATACAATATTTGAATAATGACTTAAAGTGAAATTAAGATTTTAGCTTTTACAAAACAACATCTGAGTGGCTGAACTTACTCATTAAAGTATGTTTGCAATTAAACACCTGTGTAAGGAAAAAATCCTTTACAATATTATTTTATTAAACTAACCCTGCCATATGACACAACCACTTATTAATATTAGTACATTTCATTATATGATCTACATAGGTACAGATATGTAACACTCACGGTTATACACATATACATTATATATTTCTATATATACAACAATTTCTATGGCATTATTTTTTAGAAAAAAAATCAGTGAATACCAACATAAGTTAAAGCACTGAAACCTGTTATATGTTTATGAAAACAAACTTTTGGTCTGGTATCCACTGTTTCTCATTTTTTCCCACCGTAAAACTGGGATGATAATACTTCAAATGATCATCTGGCAGCTTAATTAAATTTTCTTTCTTAGGTACTCTGATGCAAGGTATGATGTAAGTACTGACTCTTATTATTACCTGGCTAATTGATCTGAAATATCCATCTGGGCATGTCATATAAATGATGAAGAGCTTTCCAGGACCAAAGCTGTCCAGGACCAGATTTTATTAGTTCACCTTGGTTAATTCGTAATTTTCAAATTGTCTGGTAATGAGTGGTTTTAATGACAGGGTGATAGGAAGTAGAAGAACTAAATTGGATGACATGGTTGAAGGGATTGGAGGTTGTTTGGAGTGGTTTTTGCTTTTCCACTTACCTGAGTTTGATTGGATTGTGAGGAAGAGGTGACAATCAGTTAGGAAGTCAAACTTGCACTCTACCCTACACAACCCTACCTCAGACTCTGCAGCAGTAACTGCACCGCTTGGATAACTGGCAGTTGATGTTTATGAGATTGAAACACAAGTTTATATTGGAGATGGAGAAGTCTGGAAGGAGGATTATTTTTGGAATCTTTGGTTCTCCGGTTTCTATGGTTTGAGCTTTGTGGAGCCTAGGCAAGACATGAATCAGACACACAGCTTTGATTAGACAGTTTAGCACTATTGGTTTAATCTTGGGAGCAGAAGGTATCAGCAGTAAGAGTCCCAGTATTAATTCATACTGTTTAATGCAAGCTGTAGCTCATAAATATGTTTCTACCCATGGTTCAATCTTCAAAGAGGTCCTGACCTGGTAGGTATAACCAAACTTGCCCAGTGTTAAATCAGCTCTTTTCTGGCAGCTGCAACCCATAGAGGATTAGGCAGGTGCAGTGCCTGTATTACTTTCAGCTGCCTTTAGTATCAGAAGGTATTCCATTTTAAAATCGGGTATTTTATTTCACTGTACTCACCTGGTTTGAGAGTTCCAAGATGAACATTACATGTGATTAGTAGAATTCAGGTCACCCACTACTCTCCATGAGATCTGGTCATGATTTTGACCTCTACAGCACTGAGCTAGCCTTATTTTCTTATGTGACTCTGAAGTCCTTGTGAACAGTGTTTCATCAGAATTAACTTGTGATCTAAGAGTAGCCAGAGCCTATCCCTATTGATTTCTGGTGCTCTGCATTCTGTTTGAACATAATCTGGATCTTCTATTTGGCCAAGACTTGGTGACAAAGCCAGTAAAGATTACACTTTGGTCATGGTCAGACTACAATGTATTGAAAGTTAAGGTCATGGTATTACTTTGTTCCTATCAGGATGAAAGACTAGATTCAGTGGTTTTCCCATGGCCTTTTATGGTACCCACTTTGATTTCAGAGCTCTTTAAGGGTGAATACTTTTCAACCAGTGATCCTGGTAGAACATGCTGCAATCTCTTGTTTGTTACGAGCAAATACAGTTGTTCCTAGGCATCCTCTTCCACAAGATCACTGTGTTCACAGATGGAAAATATGGGACACAAATTGGAATGCCAATGCTGAAAATTGTGCATTCAGATAAATAGTTTGTGGTATAAAGACCTTTTAAAGTTCAAGAAAATATTGTTCTCTTCCGCCACTGCATTTGCGAAATCTCACCCATTCGAATAAATCTGCATGTTAGGCATCGTGTCTTCTCTGCTTGTAAGCAGTCAGATATATTTTACCAGTTATGAGGAGTTTTCTATTGTGGTGACAAAACCTTATCTGGGCAGGACAAATGTGTTATCTTTTCTGGTTGAGCTTAGACCAGTATCACGCACTTAGTTGAACTACTGTGACTGTTTCAGTAAGTTTAACTTTGAGATGTAAAAACACCATCCTAGAGAAACTATATGATATAAGAACAGCCATTTCAAGACTATACAGCAAGCAAAATGGATTGTTATTAGTCGCTGCTAGTGGGGAAATATGGTATCCTTTGAAATGCCAGTTGAATGTCAGGATGTTTCCTTTGGTCAAGGGGCCATCAAGCACCATCATTTCAGCTGAGGACTCTGATAGGGTTTTCTCCAGAGCCTGTCAATTCTTAGCCTTCATTGACTGGAGAAGCTGCTGCTCAACAATATGAGACATTTCCATCTCTGAAGAGTTAAATGCATATTATGCCTTTGCTCTCTCTAAGGGCAGAAACCTAAATCCACAATGTTACCTTGGTCTTCATCATGGCAGAGCAAATCACCATCACTAGACCTACAAGGCCAGGCTAGATTACTGTAATTTTGAAACATTCTTTTTTGGGGGAAAAATACTTCTGTGCAGTCACATTATAAATTGGTGACTAGTTTTGCATTATACATTTCTTAAAGCTCTGATCTACAAAGCTGTTCACCTAGGTCCTAATTCGTGTCAATGCAAATACTTTAAATATAAAGTGATGCTGAAATATATATTTTTTTATATTTTGAGTTGAGAATTCCTCTTCAGTAGTGGGTCCTTGGACCACCTTTGATCAGCAAGATACTTGCAGGTCACATACTGATCACTGGCTGGTCACCTGATGCTGGCTGTCTTTGGTTCTAGATGAGCGGGATAGATCAAATGGGAGGGGGAGAGGAAGTTAAAAGCAAATGTAGACAGTGAGATTCACTTTTTTTCCAAAGCAGACAACCCTCTTAATGCCCAAAAGATATCAACAAAATAAAACTACAAATCTATGAATACTTGTGTATTACATTTGCATTTAGGCAATTGCTGTAGCTTCTACATGGATGTTTTGTGATCTTAGATGGAGGAGAAGGTAGTCCACAAGTAAACTCTCTGAGAACCCCTCATATAGAAAGCTAAATCTATGCTCTTTCCCTTCCATGGTCTGTTACACAGCAGAAATAAATGCCTTTGACTGCAGTACCTAGCAGTGAGTGTCTGTTGTTCTTTCTCTTGCCTTTTCTGTCGGATCTATCCACAAACATGTTAAAATAGGTTGTTTAGATATATTTTTAATACAAAGTGTGAGATACTTCCTATGTGTGATCTACACAGTTCCTCTCGATATGCAAGAAAGGTCCAAAACATAATACATTGAGTGTATTGGTATCCAACTGAGCAATGGTATAGTATGCATAGGGAATGTGCTTTTGATATTTACAATTGTCATGATGTGTTATGCTGTGAAGCAACTAATCTTGTACATTTCTCTGTGGTCCATCTATATAGAATAAATAGCTGTTCTGAAGACTGTGTCTTCTTGACGTAGATATTTTTATGCTTTGAAAACAGCAGGTGAAAAGAGAGGAATGCTAGTGTGCTGAGTTCTGAGCTAGAGAACTGATATTTGATATTGAGCTCATATCTGGAGCCTCCTGATTTCATTACTTCTGAATGCTGGCTGTATTTCTTCTCCTTGTTTACTGTGGGATAGGAAATAAAACTATGTCAACTGATACAATGTCAGTTCATTGTGCTATTGAGAAAAATGTGGACTTGATGAAAGGATGTTCTTCTGCTTCACCTGGAATTTCCACCGGTGCCTAGCCCTTTTGTTGCTGTCCTTCGTAGTATTTCAGTTTGTCAATATTTCTGGCCTTAAGGAGCTGTGACAAAGTTCCTCCTCTACCTTCGTGGGTCCTGCGCTTATTAGCGGATTTTCCTTGCCTCAGAGATTCACAGTAGCCCTCAGTTTGGCCACTTTCATGACTCAAATCTGCCATTCACTCAGATAACCTCATCCCTGGGCAGCATGGGGAAAAGGAAGGAGAACAATCCCCACAGTCTCTGCTGGTCCACCTAGTGGGTTGGGGGACAGGCCAGGGACCTTCCCCTCTGGTGGGACCCCACAGTCCAAGTCAATTCCTCCCGTATCCAATAGGGAGTTGGGGGGGATGGGGAGAACCCGGGCCCGCCCTCTACTCTGGGTTCCAGCCCAGGGCCCTGTGGATCACAGCTGTCTATAGTGTTTTGTGTAACACCTGTGTGACAGCTACAACTCCCTGGGCTACTTCCCCATGGCCTTCTCCCAACACCTTCTGTATCCTCCTCCCAACACCTGTCCCTGTATCCACGGGACCTTCCTCCTGATGCCAGATATCATTTGTACTCCTCAGTCCTCCAACAGCACGCCCTCTCACTCTCAGCTCCTTGTGTGCACCTCACTAACTGGAGTGAGAGCCTTTTTAAACCAGGTGTCCTGATTAGCCTTAATTAATTCTATCAGCTTCCCAATTGGCTACAGGTGTCCTAATTAGCCTGCCTGCCTTAATTAGTTCTAGAAAGTTCCTGAGTGTTCTGGAATAGTGCCTGTTATTTTACCCAGGGAAAAGGGACCTGCTTAACGTCGAACTAATGTATCTACCTTCGACCACCCTTGTAGCCATCTGGCCTGACCCTGTCACAGTGCCCAAGAACTTTAACAATATTCTGGGTGCCATTATGCAACCAGTAACCTCTCTTGTGTGATTTGCATGTAGCCCAAAATAATATTCACCTATTTTTTTTTTGCATCAGAAGTTAATATCTAATCTTCTTTCCATTATCACCCCTAGGACTCTTATGGCATTACTGCTGTTCAGGCTCCACTCCTATGGCAGTGCAGGAATGGGCCCAATGCTGTTGGGAAGCGTAGGCATTGACATAGAGTTAGTATCCCAATGGGGACACATGTGAATGAGCAATGTTGGCACTGTGGTGTTATCTTCCCTGCGCCTTGTTGACTTGACATGTAGGAGAATCTATTGCTGGACCCTTTCAGGGAACGTTGGAGCTACTACTCTAACTTGTTTTCAGGAGCTCTAAGATGATTTTTTGAGGAATCAGACAGAAATCCAGCTAGTGTTCCTGATGCAGCTTAAATCTTCCTCTCCCTCATTACCTCAATGTAAGCCATGGCTTAAAAGCCCAGAACTGATTGTTTTCCATTATTGATTTGATATTTTACAGGGATAATAGTTGCCTCTTTTCAATTAGCGTTTGTAAGAAAAAGTCAATTTTACTTCAATTCATTAAGCTCAGACTACTCGACAAAAGGCTGTTACTTGAAGTACTGCTGCCTATATTGTAACAGTTGTAATATTTATATTACTTTATGACATTTAGTTAATCTTAGTAAGTTTTTGTTATGGTAGGAAAGAATAAGGACAAAATCTTTAAACAACTTAGGGGGTTCTAGTTTTCAGAATCCTGACTAATGCTCCTTGTAAAGATACTCATAAGACTAATGGCACAGGTGTGGAAGTACAATCATACATGCTTAAAGTACAGTGTTATTGAACATTGATCTTATTTAAATCAACATACAGTATCACTGTAAAAAATTGGTTTCTAGCTAACGGTCCTAAATCTGAAGGGCATCATTTACGATTTTTTGACATATGCTGGTGTTTGGCAAAAGTAGTAGCAGAAAGCATGTCAAATGTCATTGCTCAGAGTATTAAAGTTTTAACAAAATGTAAGAGAAAACTGAAAAACTGGTTAATCCACAGCGATCTGTCCATAAAGATTGCATTGTAAGGTTATTTTAGCATGAATTCTAATGACATATGGGAGCTTAAAATATACTGTACTGACATATCTTTATGGTGAGATGTTTATGTAACATAATTGCAACAGGACTATCATTTCTTGTTAATGTTACCTGAACGATAACTATTTCTTCTTCTCCTGTGCACAATCTATGACAACAGAAATAGTGCATCTAGTTTGGTGTATGCGGAAGATTGACAGTACTCTGTGTGGAACCCTGCATTGCTGATGTAGTCCTGTTATCTTGGCTTATTGCTCTGAGCACTGAAGTATGGGAACTGAGAAATGAAAGGAGATGGAAGTATAATATAAAGTATGGAACTGACTTGCTGAACTGGAAGACATAACTTTATTCAAACTCCCCCATTGGGGAAAATGAAATGGAACCCACGTACAGTGAACTTGGACTCAGAAAAGCTCTATTTATAGCCAAGTAGAACAAAAGTCCTGAATTATTTCACTGCATTGCCATTTGCATTGCTGATTATCATGACCCTACATCTTACAGGGAAGAAATTATATGAAAAAAAAATGATTCCACCTATGTTTGAGAGTCACAGTGAGATTGTGCTTTACATATTCCCATATGAGTCCAATCTGTCTGTCTTTCTGTCTATGATACATTTTCATTTTCAATTCACCTACTTTTGAGTGAAGGTGATTTATAATATCGTAATAGTGCCTTCTGAAAAATCATCCTGTATTTGGTTAACTATGTTGTCTTTTACATATGTAGCACAGTTAGTCATTTCTAGTTTACATTGTGTCAACAGTTATGCATGGGCTGAATATTCACATGTTGTTACTGGAATTCAGAAACATTCCTCTTTTACTGGCTCCTTTCCCAAAAGGTTGTGGGGTAGAAATGGGTATTTTCTAATTGTTGGTGTAAAGTAATTTCATGTTAAAAATACTACAAGTATTGCATTTAGTTTTGAGAAATAAGAAATGGTTGGCTCACTTTTTACTAATTGTTTCTCCTACTGCCAACTCATGGGTGTGACTCTCCCTATTTTATTCTTTTACATAACTAAGTAAATACCATGACTGAGACCAAGCAAAATAATCATTATTATTAACAATAATAAATAAACAATTATTAACCAGGGCTATTTTATTGAAGAAAGGAAAAGACAATATTAAACAAAGCAACACAAATGATAGAACACAAATGATGACCTGGTTACATCAGTTATAATATTTTTTGTATGTCTCTTTGTGGAGAGCTTTTAACAGAGATGATGTCCTTGAGAATGGATAGTCATTGGTAGGGCACTTTTCTCTTGGTAAATTGAGACCAAGGTCTTATTTATGAAAATAATTTTGTGTCCGTGCTTTAGTATATCCTTGGTAACTAAGAATCTTTATAACTGGGCAAAGTAAGCAATCTTAACTAAATGCTATGAAACTAGAAAAATATTTAAATCAGCTACTTAGAAAAAGCTATTGAAGCAGTTATCCTGAGACAGGTCAATTTAACCAATATTAATAATTTTAAATCCCAGTATTTCTCTGTTTACCAACATTTAGCTGTTTCTCCTCTCCAGGAATACTTGGTCTAACCAGATTTTGTGATTAACAAGAGAAACTGTTAATAATATAAGTTACAACAGCATTTTCGTATCCCAATAAAATCATTACAAGAGTCTTAAATCTAATCCTCTGGCAATATTTTAGTTTTTGTCACCAATCCATATTGAAGTCTTGGGGAGGTTTCCTTGGGTCTGTTTCTTCTTTAGCTGTCATGACAGCTTGCTTGTATAGATGGACAGGCTAAATTGGTGAATGCTTGCCATTTAAACAAGGTAGCATAAGGTGGAGAGGGGGCGCACGCGATGCTCACTTCAGAGATTTTTATACTCTTCTTCCTATTTCCATGAAAGTATTGGAACATCCTCTTCTTTTAAGCTTGTTTAGATTCAGAGTTGGTTGCTGTCATTGTTTCATTGGCTCCATGCCTTCAGGGTTGGCTTAGAAGACACCGTCACCTTCTGAATATGCAGTCTGTTTAAAGAATATGCAAGATTTCTAATTGCTTCTGCAGATGGCAGAACAAGGAGCAATGTTCTCAAGTTGCAGTGAGGGAGGTCTAGGTTGGATATTAGGAAAAACTATTCCACTATGAGGGTGGTGAAGCACTGGAATGGGTTGCTAGGGAGGTGGTGAAATCTTAAAGGTTTTTAAGGCCCAGATTGACAAAGCTCTGGCTAAGATGATTTAGTTGGGGTTGGTCCTGCTTTGAGCAGGGGGTTGGACTAGATGATCTCCTGTGACAATCTCCTAAGTCCTGGACTGGAGTACGGGCTGCTCTATAAACTGTTTTTGTACCATTTTATCAGTTTGGAGACCAACACAATTAAAGATGGCGCAACCTCTATTGAGGACATAGTTATACTAGTGTAAAGATACATATATTACTATGGCTGATATCCACAAATTTATATTGTGGAAGTTATGAAAGGAATTGCTGACGGCATTAAAAGGGATCTGCATTCAACTATTATGTACAAAAGAAATGGGTGGTCCACCACATGCATTGGGGGATGAAGGAGGATTCATTTCATACTGTGGGTGTGGTTATTATTTGCTGCTCTGTAGGCCAAATAGAGTGTTACTGAGGGAAACCTGTGTCATGACCCACAGGTCTCAAAGCCAGGTCCACAGGACTCATGGAAGTAACCACTCTCCAACCTGGCAGCGTGCTGACAATTGCTTACCTGCTGGCTGATTGGCTGTTGGCCCTATTTAAGCCAGCAGCAGTAACAGGAAGCTGTCTGAACAACTAGACTCCACTGTGCTCTGAACTCTGTGCCTTGTGCTTCTTGCTCCTGCTTCCCCAGCTTGATTTCCTGCCATCCTGACCCAGCGTGGTTGTGATCTCTGGTTTGTCTCCTGCCTCTGACCTGGCCTGACTCTGGTTCCTGACTTGTGGTTCTGATTTCCAGTTTGTCTTCTGCTTTTGACCTCCTGGTATTCTGACCCAGCCAACTCTTGACTTCTGTTTTATGACTTCAGACTGTGGCTCCGACTACTATACTTGGCTGCCCATGACCTGATAGTGAGAGCATGTTTCCCAAATCTGTCTAGGCATAAGGAATGATAGATCAAGACAAATAGGGAGTGTTTACACTTGAATTTTTAATCATGTTTTAATGTGTTAATTCACACAATGCTAAATCCTTTTGTGTATAGGACACTCATTTTTGTGCTAGCATTAAAGAGAACTAGGAACAAGTATGTGTATATTTGAAGATACATTTCTGTAGTGCCCACACTAGAATTTACAATCATATTGATTAACATAATTGAATACCCAAAGATCCAAATGAATGCATACAAACGTACTCAGAAAGGGATGTGTGTAATAATTTGTAAGAAAGGAAGACTAACAGCATGGGAAAGGAAGGAAAGATTAATTAAGGCTGACCAATGGTTTAAACAATAAATTATGGTGGGGGGGGAGTGATCCCATTTTTTGGTGAAGAATATTGGAGAGACTTTTGTCATACACAGAAGAACCCCAAGACTTTGGATTTAGGTGCATGGCACCATTTTATACTTGAGCATTTAGGGAGTATTACTTTTCTTTTTGGGTCGCTGCTTTTCCATTGGTTTTCTGTGCATTAGTTTTGATAATTGAATAATTAGAATTTTAAATTTTTATTCCAAGCATAGTTCACCAAATACTTGGCAATACCTGACATTTACAGAACTTGCACTTTGCCTGGTTTGAGGGACCAATCTCGTATCTGTTTTTTTCCACAAACTTTAATTCCAATATGATTTTGCAACTAATATTCTCACAATTTCTCAGACTCCTAGTTTAATACATTCTGTCATTTGCAAAGCGGGATTACAAGATCTCGGATAGTGTATATCATAAATCTCCAGTTCAGATAACACTTACACATATGACCATTGAAACTGATGGGACTACCCTCATGTGATCCATCCAATGTGTGCTTCAAGGTCCAATGTTTTGTGACTTGTCAAGACAGAACCACTCTGGCAGACCAGTACAAAATGCTTCCAGGACAACTTAGCATTTCTGAGTGCTGGTCCTCCTGAGCCAGTGATCAACAAAGTAAAGTAGCCTATCCCTCATTCCCAGCAGCACCACTCACTTACATCGAGCTACCACAACCCCCAATACGACCACCTCCCTGAACTATCCACCAGACCTAGTATTTATGGTGGGTGGCTGTCTGCAACTACTTGGGGAAGCATGTCCTCTGGGTCCTGTATTTGTAACATAGCCTCCTGGTCCATGTCCCAGCCCATCTCTTCTTCTTAGAAACAATGATTCAGACCTTAAACATATGCAGAGTGGGTGTAGCTCAGAATACACTTGGCAATACATTTGAAATTGAAGTGGATGAAAAGTACAAGCCCCAACTGTGGCAAAATGCTTTATGTAAAGGAAGAAAAGAAGAAAGCAAAGACTGAAAAAGAATACCTTGAATATTTAGGAAGAGCCTTCCCACAATTATGTAATTGTGGGTTTAACACCACCTACAGAAAAAGTGAAGTATCCAACACTCACAAAGTTATGCAGCAGTAGTATGAAAGAGAGAGGGTGATTCCTGGAAAACTAGTAAAAGAAGACCAAAGTATCACTCTGATTCACAACCTAAGAAAATAGGTCTGAATGGAAGATGGAAGCAAAATTGCCATAAAAGCCCCTCCATTCTATACATGGGAGCCCTCCCTCCAAAAATAAATTAGGGGGAGATTTTGAAAGGCATAAATTAGAGTTAAGCATTTTCACATTGTCTTGGGATTTAAGTGTCTAACTGCCTTTTGTGACTTTGAAAATCCCTTATCCAATAATTTTTCTATTAAATCATAGGAGAAAATAGCCCAATTGCCCAGCTCTATGTGCACATGTGGACGCTAAGTGTACACATGTAGAGATTGGCCATGCTTGTGGATATATATGGAACTTGGTATATACCGGGGGTCTCAAACTCAAATGACCAAGAGGGCCACGTGAGGATTAGTACTTTGGCCCGAGGTCCGCATCACTGGCACACACCCCCTGCTGCGGCCCCGCCCCTGCCTCTTCCCACCCCTTCCCCGCCCCCATTCCTAGGAGGGGTTTGGGATGCGGCAGGGGGTTCAGGTGCAGGAGGGGTGAGGGTGTGGTTGGGGGGCAGGGGGCTCAGGGCAGGAGGCTTGGCTTCAGGAGGGGTTCAGGGGGCGGGCTCCGGCTTGGCATGCACCGGGGGCAGGACAGGCTCCCTGCCTGCCTGCCGTGTCCCCGCGCCACTCCAGGAAGCGGCCGGACCCTGGGGGATGCTGGGGGGACAGAGGTCTGTGTATTGCCCTGGCCGCGCCTCAAGGCACTGCCCCCGCAGCTCCCATTGGCTGGGAATGGGGAACCGTGGCCAATGGGAGCTTGGGGAGGTACCTGGAGGAGCGGCCAGGGCAACACACAGACCCCTGGGCACCCCAGATTTTGGTTGCTTCCCGGAGCGGCACAGGGGAAGGGCAGGCAGGCAGGGAGCCTGCCCTGCCCTCAGTGCGTGGCTGGCTGGAGCCGCTCTAGGTAAAAGTTGGTGGGGGGGGCCGCGGGGAGCTGGCAGGCCGCAGGAAATAGCCCACGGGCTGCATGTTTGAGACCCCTGGTATATACCCTAGAGAAAAACATGGGGCTTCAATAATTTCTGAGAATGGTAATCTGATCTGGTCAAACTGGACACAGGAGTCAATTATAACATCTTCAGAAAAGTGGTGTTAAATGAGGAAATTTACTTACTGATCAATTAAGATATAAAGATAATAAGCTAATACCTTTTAATGAAAGTGACATTGAAGCTATAGGACAAATTGCAGCGATCATATATACTCTATATACTTAAATGTAAGTTATATGCTATGAAAGGCTTCAGCTAGCTACTGGTGATACTACATGTAATGTACAAGGCACAGAGGTAAGTTTGAGTGATGCTTAGATCATAACATTACCTGGTTTGTTGACTAATTATATTCAAAATTGGTGTGGATTAGGAAAATAAATTCTGAGAGCACTGCCACTTAGCCATGATTTTTAGAGCTCAGAATAAGTTATTCCTGGGGGAATTCTGCACCACTGCGCAATTCAGAATGTTGCAGAAATTAATGGTTTTTGTGCATAATTTCCTTTCCCTGCCAGAAATGGGCTACAGCTGACTGCCACTTGGGGCCACTGGACCCAGCAGAGCCAAGCTGACACATAGAAGACACTGGAGGGAGGGAGGGAGAGAAAGGGAGTTCCTAGCACCTGCAGTTCCCTGCACACCCTGAAGGAAGGAAATGGTGGTGTGCGGGAAACTCCACTCAAACTTGGTTCCCAGAAACAGTCTGTATCTCCTTCTGGATCCCTGGGCAGTAGGGGGATGGGTGTCTGGCCTGTGGGGGGCAGGGGCACAGCTGGGATCAGGGAGGGGGGAATCTGGTGTCTGGTCTGGTGGGGGGGGTCATGGCTGGGTACGGGGAGGCTGGTGTCTGGCCTGGGAGGACCACAGCTGAGCTCTGGGAGGGGTGGGGGCCAGGTGTCTGGCTTGGCGGAGGGGCTGTGGCTGGACTCAGTGGGAAGGGCTTGTGGGTGTCTGGCTCGGGGTGGAGGGAGAGGAACAGGAACTGGGTTGTCATATGGGATTCTTTAACTCTCTACTCCTGGGAGAATATTGTGTGTGTCTGTAGTGTTAGACATACTTGCTGAGAGGTATTTTGAAATAAATTACCAAAATAATTGAAACTGATGTGGTTATGTAATGTTATTTTGACAAATAAAATTTGTAGAATTTCAAAATGTATGCAAAAATATTTTTTTTGGTGCAGAATTTTTAATTTTTTGACACAGAATTCCCCCAGGAGTAATGAGTTTGGTGTCACTGAATTAGTCACAGAATAAAAGCTGCAGATGTTATCAACATTCACAGGAAGCTAAATCACAGGAATAGTGTGGATAAATACGATCAAATCCTGAATAGATCCAACATCACTCATTACCTTTGAGGTTGCTAGCTGCATGAAATACATGATGGATAAAGTCAAGGTAGAGTGCATGAGCATGTTCCCTGCAGAGTTCCCAAGTCTACCATTGATTGTGATTTGCTTTTGGCCACTCACATCATTTCATTCACAAATCTTCTTTTTCTGATGAAGGGAACAAATCCCTTGACTGGAAAAAAAAATCTGGGGCAGGGGAAGAAGTTGACTAAGTAGTCAGTAAGAAGCATAGATGTCTTTTTAAAAAAAAAAAAAAAAAAAGTATGTAGATTGATTGTCAGCACTAACTACTCCTCAAAATGGAGAGGTAGCCAGAGATTAAGACCTTGTCTAAACTTCAGAATGGCTCAATTCAGCTATTGGTGGTTAGCAGTTGGTCTAGCTGTAACTGTTAACCTATCAGAATAGACAAGAACCAGTTGAAATTTTTACCAGTATGATAATCAGGTTTAGCCCTTCTTCATCAAGTCCTTGTGATCTATTATAGGTCTGTTTTATTCTTAGATAATTAAGAATAATTAAACTAATTCCCATACTCCATTGTAAGCCTTAAGAAAAGGGCAGTAATTTTTAAATACTCTCTGGAAAAAGCTGTAAACAAAGTAATGATAGCCTTGGAACTGGTTTGCTTTAAGCGCATACAGTTTCTAGAATATGAAAAAATATTATACAATTATTTCCTCCATAAATGTCAAATATTGCCTATTTTCAGTATTTGGCAAATTACTTTTAGAGTAAAAATCTAAAATTCCAGTTACTTAATTATGAAAGCCAGTGCACAGAAGACCAACAAAAAGGAGAAATGGATTAAAAAAGAATGCATCCCTCACTAAATACTCAAGTGTAAAGTAATGCTATGCACGCACAAAAATCAAAAGTCTTGGGATTTTTTGCTGAATCTTCAATATCACCCAAAAAATTGACCCAATTTTCTTGCATGTTTTATTCTCAAAAAATAACAACATGTTTCCCATTAATTTATTATTTAAACCATTGTCCAGCCTTAATGATATACTGATAACTTATTTGGTGTTTTGCTATTAAAAGCATTAAAAATCAATTACCATATCCAGTTCACTGTCACGTAGCACAAACATTTAGTTCATTGTGCATTCAAATGCATCAATTGTAAATTCTAATGTGGGTACGACTCAAATCTTCCATGACACATACATTTGTTCCTAATTACAGCTAACCCTAGAATAAATGTGTGTCCTGTCCACATGTTTTTTATATTCTTTCTTCACCAATATTGGGGGACAGAATGGAAACCAATCACTTCCATTCCTCTCTGTCATTTGCTGCTGCTATCATTTACACTATGGTATTGGGATCAACTCCGCTGCCCTCCCTGCGAAACGTTCTTTTTAAAGTTTCTCTTGGATGCCCTTGTTTCTTCACCCCACTTGGCTTCCACTTGAGAGCTTGCGAAGGGGTCAGCTCACTGCTGACTTATCCTTATGGCACAGCATGGCAGCACACTCTCCCAGGGAGTTTGCTGCTGCTTGTTCCTTTGCCTCTGCGGTGGCCTGCCTCTTCCTGCTCTGGCCAGGTCACTTCAAAGTATTTCCTCTTCTGCGGTAGTTAATAAAAAAAAAAAACACGATTTAATAAGAGAGCAAGGAATGCCTCACTTTCAGGATCAGGCCCTCCCTTCTCTCAGATAGGGACCTTCGGGCGGTGGCTGTTGGGAAGTTCCTGCCTTCCCTTGTCACTTTCCTCAGAAGCTGAGGGTTATAGGTCTGTTCTCTTCCCTGATCTGCCCTCAAGTGTGTTCTGCTTCTCTTTTAACTCCTCCTCCAGCTTGTGGCAAGACGGAGCTGGCTGAGCACAGAGCAGCTCCTTAACCCCTTCTTGTCCAGTGTGGGGTTTGTGTACCTCATCACATAGCTTTATATGGGAGTCTGCGTGTTGGCATCCAAAGTGCATGCCCCAAATATGGCAAGTGCTTCCTTCTGAATCTGGTGGAAATGAGCTGCTGGTTTGTGATTTCTCAAATTGTGATTAAGTCTTTCCAATCAATGTCCAGAATCTTTCCTGGGGACTTTTTTTCAAAGGCCTCTCTGACATTTTAGTAGATCTCCAGCTTTTGCAGCCATAAGTTAGCACTGAGATTACATTTGAATTGAAAATTCTCAGTTCTGTATATCTCTGATTCCTATATGTTGAGTTTAGTAAATGTTGGGGATGCCTTTCCTATCCATGATATCACTTCTTTCTTGAGGTCTGTGTTGGCCAGTATGGTGCTGCCCAGGGAAAGAACAGATTAAAGAGTATTTAGATAAGGTGGAAGTATTCAAGTCAACAAATCCTCATGAAATTCATCCTAGGGTACTTAAGCAACTAGCTGAAGCCATCTTGGAACCATTCATAATTATTTTTGATCACTCTTGGAGGATGAATGAGGTCTCAGAAGACTGGAGAAGGGAAAACATAGCATCTATCTTTAATAAGGGTAAAGAAAGAGGACCTGGGGAACTGTAGATCAATCAGCAAAACTTCGATACCTAGAAAAATACTGGAACAAATTATTAAACAATAAATTTGTAGGCACTGGAGGATAACACTAAGGTTATAAGGAATAGCCAGCATGGATTTGTTCTTGCCTGATCTTTAAATTAGGTATGTATTATATTGATTACTTAAGAAGCCCCAGTTACCAATTTGAGGATTGACAGGTTCTTGCCCCAAGATCAGGCCCAGTATTATTTAAATTATTATATAGTTGGGAACCCCGATGTGCACAGTTGCAACACTCATATTATAGGAACTGTTTTATATTTACAAATATAGTTTATTAATATATTTAGCACAGTCATAAATACCCCAACTCAGTAAGATAGATAGAGATACTACAGAATGTACATCTGCACAGCCATATACTCATACCATCCCTTGTAAAACTACCTGAAGTGTTAGCCATTGTCTTTCTCATCACCATCACCTTCCCCATCACCACCAGGGGCCATCATTCTGGCACCTCCCAAGGGCTACATCTCTCTCTCCTACCGCCCCTAGGCTGTGATGCCACTTTTATAATATGTTACGCTGACGCCGTTAAGTCTGATGCATATTCAGTAGGGGATTTTTTCCCTTTTCCTTATTTGTATTTCCTCATCTTAATTCGTTACCATGGCCCCTTGGTGGCTAGGTATCACATTTGTTATTTCTGTCCTAACCAGCTATTTCGGTTCTTTCCAAGTTCCAAGTTGTGGTGTACCTGGTAAGTTATTAAAAGCATATAAACATAGGAAGCCCCCTTTGCTAAACTACTTCAACGCATCCTCTAAGTTAAAGGTTGCAGCCATATATGGACCTTATGCTTTAGTTCATCACCATCTATCTACGTGAAAGGTCCCAAACATATGTATGTTAACTTTGCCTTAGCTCAACATACAGGATGTGGCCTGTAAGTTCCTTGTGTTACAGCCAAAATATACTCTAATATAAACCTTTTATAACAAAACAAACAAACCCATAAGAAAATAATAAACTTATAAGAAATTATATGTAGGCAAGCAAGCAGGCTAGCCTTAGATGTATCTCGTGTTCCTGTTACGTACGTCAGTTCGTTGCCAGGACACTTCTGTAGTTGACTCATGTACCTGTGGTCAGAACTTCCCCTTAAACTCTATTTTCAGCTCCCCAGATACTCGGGGTTTTCTGTTGGGCTGTTTATCGGTGAAAAGTTTATCTGTTCAAAGTTCATAGGCCTCAAGCCTTAAGTTAACTTGCTGAAGCTAATGTCTTACAGGATACAGGCCTGTAGGTTTCTTGAATTACTGCTGAATATAATGCAAAGCAGAATATAATACAAAGCAGTGAATATAATAAAGGCAAGCTAGCCCACTAGGCTACAGTGTACAACTAGTTGAAAGACGGTATTCAAAGAGTAGTTCAAAACTGGGAGGACGTATCTAGTGTGGTTTCACAGGGGTCAGTCCTGGACCTGGTACTATTCAGTATTGTCATTAATGACTTAGATAATGGAGTAGAGAGTATGCTTGTCAAATTTGCAGATGACACCAAGTTGGGAAGGGTTACAAGCACTTTGAAGGACAGGATTAGGATTCAAAACACCTTAACAAATTAGAGAATTCATCTCAAATCATCAAGATTAAATTCAATAAAGACAAGTGCAAAGCACTTCAGTTAGAAAGGAAAACTTGAGTGCACAACTACAAAACAGGAAATAACTGGCTAGGTGATAGTACAGCTGAAAAGGATATGAGGGTTATAATGGATCAGAAATTGAATAAAGGGCGCCAATTTGATGCAACTGCAAAAAAGGCTAACTTCATTCTGGAGTATATTAACCGGAGTGTCACAGGTAAGACAAGAAAGGTAATTATTCCTCTCTACTTGGCACTGATGAAGCCTCAGCTGGAGTATTGTGTCCAAACCTGGGCACTATACTTTACGAAGAAAAGGAGTACTTGTGGCACCTTAGAGACTAACCAATTTATTTGAGCATGCTTTTCTTTTTGTGAATACAGACTAACACAGCTGCTGCTCTGAAACCATACTTTAAGAAGGATGTGGACAAGTTGGAGAGAGTCCAGAAGAGAATAACAAAAATGATAAAAGGTTTAGAAAACCCGACCTATGAGGAAAGGTTAAAAAATGGGGCGTTTAGTCGTGAGAAAAGAAGACTGAGGGACCTGACAACTGTCTTCAAATATGTTAAGGGCTGTTATAAAGAGGACGGTGATCAATTGTTCTCCATATCCACTGAAAATAGGACAAGAAGTAATGGGCATAAGCTGCAGCAAGAGAGATTTAGGTAAGATATGAGGAAAATCTTTCTCACTATTAGGGTAGTTAAGCTCTGAAATAGGTTTCCAAAGGAAGTTGTGGAATCCCCATCAATGGAAGTTTTAAAATACAAGTTGGACAAAGTCAAACACCTTTCAGGGGTAGTCTAAGCTTACTTGGCCCTGCCTCTCAGAGCAGGGTGACTTTTTAAGGTCCCTTCCAGACCTGCATGTCTTTTCCCCAAACTTCACCGAACAGCTCTGTCAATTTTGTTGTTAGTATCAGCATTTTTGCTGTAGTTCGATCGTCTCCCACTACTTTATTTTTCAGCTTTTTTGCAACCTGTACTTTTGACATCTCTATTGGACTGATGTTAATAACAAATTGATCAGGTTCACATTTCATCAAAATTTGGTGCTGCAGTAGGGCTATTGAGAACATTATTGAGTTGCTCTGCCTACCTGTGTTTTTGTTCTTTCTCTGTTGTTATTTTTTCATCTTTGCTTTTTTATTGGCTCGTGTCTCATTTGGAAACTTACAAGTATGTTGATTATTGTGCTAAAATGTGACTAAAAATTGAAGTGTAGCTATACCCTATCACTCCCTATCACAGCTTTTGCCAAACACGTTTTGGGTATATACTGACTCCACTGTGAAGTTTGTCAGGGAGACCAACTGGGGTGGCTCCATGGAAAAATATGTCCAGAGCTGAGCTTCATACAGTAGAAAGGTGCCTGTAGCAGCCCCCAAACAGTATAGATGCTCCAGACCAGAAGATGCAGCAAATAATTCCTCCTTCATGGTTTTATATGCAAATCATAGAGTGTGTATATCCTAGGCTTTCTTTGTGAGTAAGCTCTGAGGTCTGCCTGAGTCTTTTCCAGTGTTGAGGGGAGGGAGAAGTTGCGATGTGATGGTTCAGCCAAGTATGCTAGAAATCATTAGGATTGTGCTTTACAAATCCCAGCCTTCTGTAGCTTTCTGGGACACCTTCAAATGGCCTGATTTTCAGAAAATGCTGAGCACCATCCCTTTGGAAAACATGCTCCTTTAATGTATCTCCAGTTGGGCACCCCAAATCACCAGTCTTAATTTTGAAAATGCAATTTACATACTGCAGTGATTTGAAATCTGCCAGCAATAGGAAGAGTTAAAAGACACGATTTTATAGATCCAGATGTATGACTGATGTTAGGTGAAATCACAAAGTGTGTTATTTCCTTAGCTAACAGCTCAGGGCCACTTTATAGTGGATAATTAATTTCATTTGCTGGGTGAGAGTTGAACTAGGGTATCCAAATGCCATAGGTTTGCAATGAGTTCAGAAGAAAACGCCTTCAGCACGTAGACAGGTGGCATTTTCACAGCACAAATCACAGCCTCAAGTCTTTCTTGCCAGCATAAAAGTATTTTTCAAACTTGGCTTTTGAAAAGACAGTTAAAAAGAGATTTGTTAAAGGTGTAATCTTTTTAAAAAACCTTCCACAGGCAATGATCAGATCATTTCTAATAAGTGGTGATTTTGTGAAGAACACCAATATATATTTCTTTTTCCATGCACCATCCTATTCAAGGACCCCCATGTAACAGTGATCCTCATTCCAGCTGATGATACAGCACTCTTTTTAGATTTTTTTTTTCAGCACTGCTGCAGAAGAGGTCCATCTACAATATCAGAGTTTTCTCTCATTGCATAAGGATGCTGCCTCTGTAGTTCTCCCAGGCCATATCATCCAAAGGAACAGGGGACTAAACTCTGTTCCAAACTCTTAGCCCTTGAATTACATTGCCATTAGACCACTGGGCTGGTCTTGGAGATTAAAGTGTATGGTATATAATTGTTTTGTTTTTACCCAGCTACAATAGGTGTAACATTTACATTTCCTCCTCATTCTTGTCCCTCTTGCCTCCCCCACACTGGCCAAGTCAAGCACTGGCTGAAATGAAGAGGAATTTTGCCTTTATGGAAGGTGGCAGCCACGCTGGTTCAAATGCACATTTTCATTAATCCTGCAGCTGAGAGGGGATAAATAGTAGTGTCCCAAATGTTTACTGTGTATAGAAGTTTGGAGGGTCAAAATTGGGCAGAAAGAGGCCTGTCTGTGGTCACTGGTGCTCCTTCCTCACCCCACATTGACTTTCCTCACTAACACGCAATGGCACAAACTCCAGGAGTGTGAAGCAGGTTGGGAGTCTACGAGTGTTGAGGAAATCTGTGCAAGAAAAAGCCAGACAGGTTTGACCTGCACTGTCTTTTCCTTATCTCTTAGGAGTGTGCAGAGCCACTCAGCTTTTTCATCTACACTAAACAACGCACAGCCTATTATTACTACATTGTAGTGGATGCTGTAACCAGGCCTGTGTTTATCCCAGTCTAAGAAATAGTTCTTGCTGCACTTATTCATTATAAGTAGTATGCATACTCGCTTTGATTTCAATAGAGCTTCTTGTGGAATAAGGTCATCTAGACGAAGGTGGTAATATCTGGTCCCAGATGTTTCCCAGAAAAGGGAAGAAAGAATATTAATTTGGAGTAGTAATGACTAATTCCTACAACCCAACTGATATTATACCTTTTGCGTCTTCTATTGTTTTATTATTAAGAAATGTATGTTGTAGCTGTGAATTTGGGGAATCTACTTTCCCATGTGTTCAGAATTCCTATTAGTAGAACATAGACAGCGTACAATATATTATTTTTCCCAAACCAAAGTGTGACACTACACCCCATATTCTTCATAGAGATATTGTTATGGTATGAATATGGCATATCTAAGATGTATTTTATGCAAGTGTAGCAGAGTGGTTACCTGCTCCAGCCCTGACAGGGCTGAGGCTGTGGGGAAAAGCCCAGCAGGATTAAGGGAGCAGCCACAGCTGTGGCCAGCTCAGTCAGGCCCAGCTGGCCCCTATAAGAGGCTGTGAGCCAGGAGCCCACTTAGTCTCCCTCTGCCTTGAGAGGGAGAAGGGCCTGGCTGCAAGGTTCTGAGCAGGACACCTAGATTGGAGCAGGGCTGGGGAAGGGCCAGAGGAGCTGGGAGCTCCGGCCTGGAAAGCCTCAGGCTGCAGGCCTGACTACAGGCCAAATAGGTGGAGGGTTGCAGAGGGGCAGCCCACGGGTAGGCAGAGGCAGCAGGTCCAAAACCCCTGGCCTATGATGAGTAGCATATACACTGCAGTCTGCCTCCGATACAAGGGGCTAAGTGGGGACTGGCAGTAGCCCAGACTGAGGCGAGGTGGGGTTAGAAGGTGGGGGTTCCCCTGGGTGGGGAGACCCAGAATCTAAGAGTGTGGGGGTACTGCCAGGGGGGCAGCACCCCAGAGAAAAGGGCACCGGGTCCTGGGAGGGACACAGGCGCCAGCAGTAAGGCGGATCACTGGCCTGAAGAGGGCGCTTTAGTGGCTGGATGAGCTAATCCCAATGACTACCAGCAGGAGGCGCCACAGGGGTGAGTCCAAACCTTTACAGCAAGATAGGTCATGTGAAGTATCATTGGAAAGGTTGTGATGTACTTACTATGATTATTCTATTTGTATGCATGTATCATTTCTATATCTGGAGTTAGGAATATTGACTATGTAACAATTATAACTGTGTTTACACCTGGGAAATGCCCATCAGACAAAATGCAATCAGTCTGGCTGGTTAGTCAATGGGCCTTTAGGGAAAGCAATAGGACTCTGAAGATGCTAGTCTCCCACCTTCCTGAGAAGGTAAATACAGTTGCAAAAAAAGCAAACATCATTCTGGGATGTATTAGCCAGGGTGTTGTAAGCAAGACACGAGAAGTAATTCTTCTGCCCTATTCTACGCTGATTAGGGCTCAACTGGAGTATTATGTCCAGTTCTGGGTGCTACATTTCAGAAAAGAAATTGGAGAAAATCCAGAGAAGAGCAACAAAAATGATTAAAGGTCTAGAAAACATGACCTATGAGGGAAGATTGAAAAAATTGGGTTTGTTTAGTTTGGAGAAGAGAAGACTGAGGGGGGATATGATAACAGTTTTCAAGTACATAAAAGGGTATTACAAGGACGAGGGAGCAAAATTATTGTTGTTAACCTCTGAGGATAGGACAAGAAGCAATGAGCTTAAATTGCAGCAAGGGCAGTTTAGGTTGAACATTAGGAAAAACTTCCTCACTGTCAGGGTGGTTAAGCACACCTAGGATTTCAGTTTTCTTTAAAAGAGAGAATTGTAAAGCTCCAATTTAATTTATAGTGAAAAATTACTTTTTTAATATTGCATGGGTGGCTGAATGGGAATTAAAGTAATAGGTGCTCCCTCCTTCTCTTGTGCGAAGAAAGGGCAAAACTGTTTTCATGACTTAAAAAAGACACCTGTCAAGGTATTTCAGTAAGATTTCCAAAATGCTTTTACTCTCGTTGTTTATGTAATAGCCCTTCAGAAACTTTAAGTTGAAATTTTGATGATTCTTTTGTCCTGCATTGCATGTATATTGTTTGTTAGAAGTTCAGTGTTTCATAAACGTTGGGCTACTGGCAATTACACTTTTTACCTTTAATAAAATAATATTTTAAGTCATAAGTACAAATGAAATGGGGTTGACAGATACAAGAAGGTTGGTCACATTTTGAGTCAACTTGACCTTGACTCACCTTAATTGGGTTAACCAAAAATTGTGCCCCCTGAACCAACAAGATATGGCAAGGTCTGAATTGTTTTATATTCATTCAGATGCTGAGCAAAATACTCCCTGCAAGCATTTTGCGGGAGAGGATAACATTTAGCTTGGCTTGAATTCACAAAACTGGAGCAATTTAACTAGATCTTGAAATAACATGTTACATAGTTTCCACTTGCTTGATGTTTGGAAGTGAACAAACAAAACACTTCGCACAAAAGAATCGCACTTGTGAATTTTTTAAGAGAAGGAAATGGCTCCCCAGATGCACTATATAAATAAGAGGCAGGGACTACCAAGTTTTCTTCAGAGCTGGTCAAAAAATGGGGGAGAAAAATTATTGCAAAAATATTGTCAACTTTTTTTGTTGTTTTTGTCACATTTTTTTTTGACTGGCTTGAATAATACATCTCACTTACACAGCAATTTACAAATATTTAATTAGCCCTCACAACATGCATAAGAAATAAGTCAATTTCATTAACCCTGTTTTACATATGAGAAAGCTGATGCACAAGGCATTTAATAAATCGAAACTCTCTCAGTAATTCAGCATCAGAACCTGGATTAGAATCATGTCTCAGTGCTTAGGCAGCAGTGCCCTGTGAGCAAGTCACATAAACTTTCTGGGGCTGATTCTCTGATGCGCTGCATCTTGTATCATCATTTATGCTATTACAAAGTAGGTGAAAAATTCCTGGTATCAGACCACCTGTGTTTGTTTCTGCATCTGTAAAATGTAATGATATTTAGCATAGATGGTAGGTAAAATAATCTCTAAACAGGATTTAAGCTGCCTCTAACATGCAGATAAGTACTAATGGTTGGTCTAGATCAGTTTCTGGAATGGAGACTTTTAAGGGAAACAAGTGCTTATATGCCACAGTAAGTGATGTTGATTCAGGGGGTGGTACTCTTCCATCTGAATCAATACTGAACCAGTACCCTAAATGCTACTGGGAGTGCTGTCAGTTGGACAGCACAGAAAACACAACCCAAACAATTGTTAATACAGATGCCATGCACTTTACCCATGAGAACAGAAGCCCAGTCTCTGGGCAAAATTGCAACTTTGACAATAAAATTCTGTCCAGCTCAATTCTCCTTGAAGTTTCCATTGGAAATGATATTCTTCACTTCCTATCACA
The DNA here is from genome assembly GCF_965140235.1 of Caretta caretta. NCBI lineage: Eukaryota > Metazoa > Chordata > Testudines > Cheloniidae > Caretta > Caretta caretta. The sequence goes on along the minus strand of NC_134213.1, from coordinate 24,419,703 downwards.
GTTTGTGTGAGGCTGTTGTGTACTATTAAACTGCTGCTGCATTTCTGTGGTAGGTGAAGTGTTCTTCATGTATCCTTACCCGTTTCACATGAAACTTGAGTTATTTGCCACTTAAGTGCTTTAAGATCCTTAGATGAAAGGCACTTTAGAAATTCAGAATATTTATTACTGATAGCAATTATAAACCATTAACCCTTCTTTACCTCCATAGCATTCTTGATTCCCAGATATTCTGAAGGGCTCTTATTTTGCTAAAACTACTTTCTAGTTGCTCTGAAAATGTTGGAGAATTGTCCAAATGGAAATGCACCTTGTTACATACCTTTATTCTGTGCTTGTGGGGGGAACCATCCAGACCTCTAAGTGATTTTAAAACCATTTACATTACATATATTTGATTTGTAATAAAAGATTCACCATTCAGATTATATTTTATGAGAGAAGTGTATTTTTGTAAGTATGCTGCCAGAGTTCTTCAGCTTGACTGGGCATTTGTTGTGCTTTAGACTATTCACAAATCAACATTTTTTAAAATTTACATTATTTATTTACACACATTTGTCTCTTTGGTTTAAATTATATTTAGCTTGCAATAAAGCTCTGCAATGTAATTACTTACTGAACCCCCAAATAAGGCTGAAAATAAAATGCTTTCCCAAATGCCTTTCTCCGTCTGTATTCTAAACTATCTACTCTTTTTAATCTTTATTCCAAGACTCATTTTTCTGAATTTATCTGTTTTGCACTGTAGTTGTCATCCATAAGCTTAGATGCTCAAATGATCCTGGACTTTCGATATCTGAATTAATTTTCCCTCTTAATAGTGAGGGAATTTCTTCCCAATTTATCATATTGATCAAAAATCAGCTATTTACTAATATTGTCATAACCATTCAAATAACTAAAAGTAATTAACCAATATGATAGCTAAGGAGTCACTGTTTCTCTCTCATTTTTTTCAGGCTGGGGAAAGAGTCCACATAGCAGATTCTTAGAGGGTTTAAACTATCATTGTTACACTGAGAGTTGACACCAGCTGAGTATCTGTTACTTCCCCCACAACTATTTCTTCCCCTTACATATGGTTTTTCAATGCAAGTTCTGATTTATTCCATGGTTGTGAAATTTTGACATGTGTAATGCCTTTGAGGAAAAGCACAGAAAACAGAAGTGCCACCTTTCTGATGCATTATATATTAAAAATGTATTTGTGTGTGTATATATGATATAAGAATTATCCCACAGTTTACCAAATTGTGTAATTCAGATCTGGTCAAAAATTTCAAAATCTGAAATTTTTCAATGAAAATAGGGACCTATATTTGTGAACATTTGGGCGGGGGGAGATCTGTTTCAGTGTTGTTTTTGTTACATCTTTTTAATACCACCTCCAGTGTTCTCTTAATGCTTTGGTTGCTTTTGGTGTGAGTGATCATGGGCCTTGAACCTGGCCGCTGCCCAAGTATCTCAGCTGAGCAACTGGAGAAAGGAACCAGCAAAGCACTAGCTTGCAAAAGGCCCTACCCCCAAAGCTCCTGATCTGAGGGAAACGTCCAGCACCCCTTATTGGCTGGGGAGCACTATTTAAACTATTTAAACCAGGAATAGGCCTAGGAAGTTGTTTGAGTAACTAGAGGAATCCTTGACTGGTTGCACTATGGACCCGGCCTGCTTCTTCCCCGCCTGCTCCTGGTTCCTGTTCTCCTTATCCCAGACCCCCATCTCTTCCTGTTTCCTCTCTCCAGGTCCCTGCTCCTTGACTCTGTCTCCAGCTCTGACCCCTGGGTTGTTGGCACCTTACTCTAATCTTTAGGTTTGACCACCCACACCCTGATCATTACAGTTGGCCTTTTTCAAAATGATGGTATTATATGAATTTAAAATCCAGCTGTTGACCCTTAGACAAACTAGGCATACTGCATATCCTACAGAAAATGTTAGCAGTTTAACAAAATGTTGCCGTTTTCCTCATTAAATAAAGCATCAAGTACTTGTAATGAACAAGGACATGAAAAGATTTCTTTTGGTAGAGAAGCAGCAGGTCTTGATCAGCACATTCCAGATTTGCAGTTTATTTGATTTGATTTTAAATTGAGATTGTTTTGCTCAAAGGTATGTGATTTTTGTCACATATTGTGGAAAGAGAGGGTGTTGACAAGTTGTCATGTATTTAACATTAAGAAATTCTAAAGAGATAATATTTTCCTCAATTAATTTTGTAACTAGCATGTCTTTCATTGATGTTGATCCATTTTATAAAGGATGTTGAGGGGCTTTTAATCCGTAGGAGGATATCATCTAGATTCTGTGGTGTGTCTGAACAAAAGCACAGGTCAGGGAAGTGTGTAGTTCAAAGCTCACCTTTGCATACCTCTGATCCTTCTACAGGGCTAGTGTAGAGCTTTGTAACCCGACCCAAACCCAAATGGACCCAAATACAAGTGTCGGGTTCAGGTTGGGTATGAAAACAACCCGGCTCTCTTGGGTGTTTCTGATCACCTCCTCCTGCCCAGGGGTTTGGGGTGGCAGCAGCTGCATGCCCATCCCCTGCTAGCCACTGCCACTTTGCTGTGCATGCCCGCTGAGGAGTGAGCATGCTGATGAGTCGCACCACCTCTCACTCTGCAGCACACGCAGTGCAGCAAGGCAGTGCCACTGTGCCAAATCCACTGGCAGGAGGACGCCTGAGATGGGTCGCAAGCATGGGGAGCTTGAAGCCCCGCCAGGCTGAGCCCCAAGGGTGAAGTGGCTCTGACAGAAATTTGGTGGGAGTAACCCGGGGCAGAGAATTGGCTGCCCTTTGGGTGCATGTTGTCAGGGCAGCGAGCAGCAGCCAGGGGACCGGGGGGGGGGGGCGGGGGAAGAGAGAGGGCCACCTGGCAATTAGACCCAGCAGCTCTGCAGTGGAAACAAAGGAAAGGAAATGGAGTCTGAGCCACTAGCTAGATCCTTGCAACCCAACAGGATTTGACTACAAGTGTTGGGTTCAGGTCAGGTATGAAAACAACCTGATATGCTAGGTCTTGAGTCAGGTTGTGGTCTACCTGGGCTCGGTTTGGGCTTTAAAATTACTCCCAAGGAGATCTCTAGGCTGGTCTCTGGCAGTGCCCCCGCCTGAGCCGCAATTTCAAAGCACTGTCTACACAGCTATTTTTTAGAGTGCTAGCATGAGTCTGTCAACCTGGGCTGGGAGACTCGCTTCCGCAGGTTGTGCATTCATACCCCTGCAGAGCCCCCTCTCTTTCATGTGCTGATCCATTTCCCACAAATAGTCATTCTTCTGGTTGAGGAATTTGACAGACAAGTAAAGAGTGGCACTTTCTAGGCAAGGAGGAGTTGAAACTGATAATCACAGTGTAGTTGGGGATATGGTGTACCATGTAGATGAGCACTGGGTTGTGTGTATATGTTGGGATAGAGGAAAGATTTGCTGCTATAAGAGGTTCTGGGCAGCAGAAGAGAGCAGAGAAGGGGTAGGGTTAGTAACAAGTTTGATTCACTGTATAATCTTCCAAGCAAATATAGCTGGGTAATTTAAAAAAAATGGGACAGAATTTGCATCTTAATCAGCCTTTTCATTAGTGAAGCTGTGCAGATGTGTCCTTCTGAAAATATAGTGATTATAAAATGTTAATAGTGGTTTCATTGCTGCATTGTGTATTATACATTATTTTATTATTCATGTGTTGGTGTATGCTTTTTTTTTTTAAGAAAGACATCTATCTGAAAGGCACAAGTGATGTACAGTCCACATGGGGTTCTCAGCATAAAAATTGCATTTTATTCACACGCTTGTATTTGAGGCTAATTACCTTTTATGTATGTTAAAATATTGTTGTTGATTTTTAATGCACATTTACATGCAGATATCCTGCTTTTCCAGCCCACAAGGCAACTTTATGTAATATACATTTGCATATTGACATAGATATCATACAAGAACTGGAAGAAAACAGAATAAAAGTCTCATGACTTAAAAACCTACTGGTGGAATACAGCTCCTTAAAAAACTTGGTATTACCAGGGCTTTATGGCAACTGCCTCAATTACAGGTACCGTCTCTAGCTGGGTATGCCAGGAATTACCTCTCGGGTGAATAGCAATTGTCAGAAATACATTCCAAAGGATTCTCTCAACATGAGGAAGGAGCTGTTGCTTTCTGAATTGTGAAGATGATAGTGCCCGAATGATACCATACAAGGGAAATCTGAGAATAGCAATACAGGACCAACAAGGGTGGGAAAGAGGATATTAAGCAAAGAAAATATTAAATTTAAAAGATGCTCTGAAAACTATTTTAAAAGTTTGTTTGTTTTATGGCACCTGAAAACCAAAACTGAACCTGCATAATTAACTCTCAAGGTTCAAACAACCATTGCATGCAGCTCTCATTGGCTCCTTGTCTCTCCTCTCTCACAAGCTTTCAAGGGCTCTTCCTGCTCCACCAAAGGAGAGTATTGTGCGAGAGGAGATGCTTGCTTTGAGAGTGAGGAGGCTCCTGACAGCAGTCATGGGGCTGCTGTTCAAGGAAAAGCCAGTCTTGCTTAGCATGTAGATCTGAAGAAGCAACAAGCCAGTCAGTACCCCTCTCTTTCTTCATTTGGTATTGTCCTATCTACTACTTATCATGATAATCTTCCTTCCAGCAACCTACGCCCCTATTCACGTGCGCGTGCACACACATTCACAACCAGGCCTGCCGACAGCAATTCCGGGCCCCAAGGCAGAACAGTCAATGCACCCCCTAGAAAGGGACAGCTGAGATTTACGACATGACTTTTTATCCTATTGGTAACACATTAGAACCCACTATCCGTAAGTTGTGGCATTGCTTGATGTAGTTAACTTCTTTTCAGTTACAGCACCAGTATTAAACAAATTGTGAGCCAAATATAAGATGTAGAATTTATTTCAAATTATATATTTAAATTAAATAAATACATTATGGAATGAAATTGGAGAGAACCCAGCAGAGGGCAACAAAAATAATTAGGGGGCTGGGGCACATGACTTATGAGGAGAGGCTGTGGGAACTGCGTTTATTTAATCTGCAGAAGAGAACAATGAGGGTGGGATTTGATAGCAACCTTCAGCTACCTGAAGCGGGGTTCCAAAGACACACACATAAACAATCATATAATGTTGTATGTATCCACATCCTCCTGCCTTTGTCGGTAGCTATCACTCATTGCAGCTTGTCCATCTAGATTGGAAGCTGCTTTGTAGAAGGTTTGGTGTTCTCCTATGCGTTTGTGCAGGACCCAGCACAACGGGGCCCCAGCAAATAGTAATAAGAATAACAACAGCAACAACAGCTTTGAATTTCCTGGCAATGGGGGGGTGGGGTGGGGTGGGGGGGGGCTCCATTAATTTGGGGAATATCACATTTATGTTCTGGGATCAAGGTGGTTACAGAGCAGGACATTATCTCAGTAATTGAGAGTACATGGCAGAAGGCTGAAATCCTACCTTGAGCAAGAGGCCAGATTACTTGGGGGTGAAGCAGATAGTCTTGAATGAAGGGAATAGAGAATCTGATGGAAAACCTCTCTCACCTCACAGAGCAGAGACTTCTGGTGAGCAACCTCAGCCCTGGCTGGTCAACTGCCAGCAGCCAGGCTCAGACTCAGGGATCTGGGATTGGGTGCAGAGTCCAGCTTCACCTCTGGGACCGGAAATCCAGCAGATGAGGCAGCAGGGACTATAAAGCTGGGGCAAAGAGCAGCACTTTGGCTCTGTCCTGCCTGGCCCTTGCCAGGACCCTGGGAATGAAAGGAATTAGAGGAAAGCCCTAGAGAAGCGACAGGCTTCAGTCCTGAAGCAGTGAATGCATTGCAGACCCTGGGCTTTTGGAACAGAACCGGCCTGGTATTTGGTAGGGTATTCTATGGCTGGCTCTCTGCCTCAGGGACCCCTTGTGATGGGCAGCTTCCTGCCAGGGCTGTTCTCTGTCTCTGGAGGAGGGAGAGCTTTGTGGGTGCAATGTGATTAACACACGAGCACCAAAGTGTGGCAGCCCTCTGAGTTCATAGATAGGCCCCACCCTGCCGGCTTCTATAGCACAAGGCAGTAGTAGTATATTGTCCACAAGCTGCTGCAAACAGATGCCCTTCAGGCAAGGCAGGGAGGACTGGCAGCGTCGATAGACTGTTCTCAGTTCCAGGATATTAGGTGAGGTTTGGTCGTCTGGGTCCAGAGGCACTGGATTGTGACCTGACCTTGGTGATCTAGTCTAATCCTGAAGTATTGTCACCAGCACAGCAGATGGTAGAGATGGATTGATAGGGTACCTTTGCAAGAATATTCCCCCTTGATCTTTAACTGCATTCATAGCCTGTCCAGGCAGTTGGTCTAATACCAGAGCCCTGAAGCTGTATTTTAACTAGCATGACTCGATAGTTCAAAGTCTGCATTTGCAAGTGTTGCTGAATATGCCCTTCTAAGAGATCTTCCCACACTGGTTCTCTATCCCTTGGAATCACGTAGGGAGGGATGGACTATCTTGACCTCTCCTGAGCTGCAGAAATACCTAGAGGACTGGAGACTGAATGGGTCTGGAAATATTTAAGACCCAGTAACAGCAATCAGCAACCTTAGTTGTAGGAGGGAATGGAGGCTGCCAGGCTGCTATGTCTGAAGAAAGCCCACAAGAGAGTGGGAGGACCCGGAGCACCGCCGGTTGAGTAGAAATTTTAAAGGCACCAACTAATTAAAAAGGTGCCACTTCTGCTCGGTGGGGGAGTGGCCCTTGCCCCGCTCGCCGCCTAGCTACACTACTGGGATGACCCCAGATCCAGGGCTTCAGCCAGGGTCTGAGAGCTCTTGAAAACTACTGACGTAATCTCATGGGATGGCTGATGGCTCACTTGTTTGTTTAGATTTAGAAGACCACAAGAGCAGCCTGTTTCACCCTGCAGGTGCTCCTGACAACTGATTTAATAGCACAATCATTATACACATGGAGCCAGCAGCGAAGTATAATAGCTAAAGAAACAGCATAGCACTAATGAAAAAGAGCTATCCGCCTCCTAAGCAGCACCCCCACCCTTGAAAGCTAATGAGAGGTGCTCACTCTTCCAGCATGGCCAGGGCTTCCACATACATGCCCAGCTGCCTTCTCCGCCGCCGGTATCACCCCCATGCACGCCTTGGAGCCCTGCGGCCCACCCATGTAATTTAAAAGGGCCCGGGGCTCCTGGCCGCTGCTACTGCCCTTTTAAATTGCCCGGGCCCCTAGGCAATTGTCTCCTTTGCCCCCCTTGTTGGCAGACCTGTTCACAACACAAAACATCAGATATGTTTGTATCTCTGTTTTTCTGAGCTGGATCCTTAAAGGAGGAATTGGGGGGTGTAGAAATTTACTTAACTATTTCAGTATCCCAGCAAAGCATCTGGGCCTCTGCCCGCTAAGTGGTATGTTCCCTTCTGCAATAGTCAGAGTTTCCAGCACTAAATCCTTCAAGCGCTAAAGCCAGGTAGAAAGAGTTTGAGAAATCAGCAGGCACAGTCTAATGATCACTCAAAATTCAGAGCCAAACCAACCTGTGTGAAGACTTCTGTGAAATTTACAGATTTACTGAAGCTCTGAAGAAACACTGGTGCTGTTCCAACATGGAGACTTATGTATCTAATCAAAATAGCTGTGTTCTGTTTTACACATTTAACGTGTAAATAGTTCCACGTGGAGTACCAGTAATTCTCCTTGACAACATTATGAAAAGAAGGGAATTATCCAGACAAAAGTCTAGGCTAAGAAAAAGTTTGCAAATATATATCATATGTAACAAAAGAACTTTTATTGTAACGTGTGTTGTTAAAAGAAAATAATTTCTGGAAACTCATAGTTAAGTGTCCAGGAAACAACCCTAACTCTAACCCATGTGCAATTGTGGCTTTTTTCTTAATGAGTTGATTATACCTTCCTTAACTCCTTAACTTAATGATTTTGGCAAGGCATTTTTTTCTTTGCCCAGAAGTAGTGTAGAACAGCATCCCTTTTCCCCCATAATCAAACGTATCCTTTAAAATAGTTAGTCTTTTTAGAAATTGTAATGCCCGGAATACTGAGGGTAAGGATGTGAAGCAATTTGTCATGACATTGCTTCACAAATAGTTGCAATTGAACAGATCTTAATGAATAATATTTTCCTAAATTGAACAAACAGCATGAACACCAATCAGGAGGGCTTCCTTCTACAGATATGTTTTTCTTTGTGCGGCTTTGGATTTTTAATACAGCTATGGAATAATTAAGCAAAGTGGAGTATTAATGCAGTTTTGCTACTAATATATTAAGGTCACCAGATGTTGTTCATTTTTTTCTTTCATTTTTTAATGTACAGCACCATTAGAACTCTAGGCTATTGATGGGATCATTGAGAACCTAGACATCGAGAACCAGTGCTTTTATGTACAAACAACATTTGAGTTGACGATCATGTTATCCTTCTTCCCTCATATGACTCTTTAATAGCCCTTTTAATGGTCACCTTGGAAATTCACAATAGCAATTTTGGAACACCAGCAACATTTTAAGTAAGATAAGGGGAGTCGCATCCAACACACATTGATTCAAATTGATGTGTTTTGTAAATTCCAGTAATTGTTTGTGTGTGAAAAAAAGTTGTTTTATAAATTAACTCCTCTTTATTTCCAGAGCGCATATTTGTTTGCACATCAATTTTCTGTGGAATAAATTTCAATTAGATAGAGCCAAATTCTGGCCCTATTCACTATCAGGGATAAATTTTCAGAAAGGATGAGGCCTGGCCTAAATGCAGTTTGCACTGACAAAATGTATCCTCAGTGCAAAGCTAAGTAATTGTACTCCTAAGTACCCAAATAACTCTCACAGTCAGATAGTTGGAGGCACATACACTCAAACATGTGTCCAATTCAATTGTGGATGAAATTTTTGTGGGGGAGATTTGCTCCTTCAGAGGGGTTCTGAAAATGTGGCCCATAGGGACGATAGTCATGAGGCACAAAATCTTCAAAAATAGCTTAACATGGGCTTCTAAATTCAGACTTAGTGGCCTTATACCAAGATGTCTCAGATACATCCCAATACACTTTGTTCAGTACAGTACCTGGTTCATAGCTGAGCAGTGGTGTGGACTGTGACATTCATGTATGACTGTTCGAGTTATATTTCTGGTTGCATTATGTTTTTAATAATGTTGGTCACAGAGATACTCAATTTTCCATGCAGGGTACTGATGGGTGGTAATTGTCAAAAGATTCAGAAGCTTGGTTTGGATAAGCACCTGAATGTGCTGCAGCCTACTCAACTCCATCTCTAATGTGATAGAGGAGAGTCAGGATTCAATTGTATTGAATAGGAAGAGTATTGTTTACTGAGGACTCTGGACATAGACAGATCCTATAAATGTCTGGCTCTCCAAATCTAAGACTAAATAAATAGCCTGTGGTGTCTAAAGTCATCACAAGGTCTCTCCAAGTCCCAACTTGGACTTTGACTACATAGCAATGAAAGAGCCCCGCAACTCAAGTCCCGTGAGCCCAAATCAACTGGCACAGGCCAGCTGTGGGTTTTTCTTTGCTGTGTGGACATACCCTGAAAGGACAGACCACTGCAGAGTGGCATTACAATGGAAAAGGGGAATGCCCGAGATGGGAGGAAGTCAGCCTGCCACACCCCACCCAACCGCTAGACAGGACTGGCAGTGAGTGTTTCCCTTCACTGAACATCAGAGTTGAACTTGCTACCTCAGGTACCTATGGATTTTCACCACTTAGATCCATGTACATCTCAGGACTCAGCTGTGGCCTCCTCACTATTGATGGTGATGACTTACTAGTCTTCATGAATGCATCCAGTTATAATGGACTAGTGAATCTGAAGATGCAGAAAATCAGGCTACAGATCCTGAAATGAAATAGAGAGTTGATTTTATACTGTACATGTTAGGTTATGTAATCCCTTAAGAAGCAAGTGAACAGAATGCAATGCAAATCCAGTGGAAATGTTAGTCAAATGAAACACATGTCCACCAGTTTAAAGGAGGATTTAATATAATGACCCAGTTAATCCTTAAGAAATAAATGATTCATTCACAGAGTTGTGTTCAGATGAAAATTTTGAATCCGATGTATCATATCATCTGTCACACACTTGGCACTCTGTGTGAATGTATCTGGTACACTCTGTATATTGAAGATTCAGGGTCTGGCGAGGAGGAGCAGAGTTTGGAGTGAAAAGGGCAATGTCTCGGCATTCTGAATCAGTCATAAGCATTTAAGCTTATTTCTAGCTCAGTTGTATTTTTAAATTATTTTCAGTTGTAGTATTTTTCAAGGAGAGAATGCTACTGCAAGGCCTGATACAGAGCACTTACTGCTGTGGACATAACCTGGAAATAAGGACAGAGCTAGGATTCTTAAACCAGTTGTGGTGCCTCAAAATATTCAATTAAGGGCATTCTTTACTTAAAGTGGTTTTCAAATGTATGATGATCATTTTGCACCATCTGGGTTTATGCTTCTGGTGTCTCCAAACAGTAGTCTTCATTTCTATGAAACAAGGTGAGTGAGGTAATAACTTTGATTGGACTAACTTCTGTTGGTCGGAGAGACATGCTTTCAAACTACACAGAGCTGCTCTTCTCTATGTATCTCAAAAGCATATCTGTCACCAACAGAAGTTGGTCCAATAAAAGATACTACTTCACCCATCTTGTGTGTCTAATATCCTGGGACTGACATGGTTACAGTACTTCATTTCTAGGGAAAGTGCTGATACTGTGAGATATTGATAATTTGGAAGGTTAGAAGTAGAAAGAATCCAGTTTATACTTGAGTCCTGAAGAATAATAATAAGTGGTTCATGAACATGAAAATTCAATTTTGGGAGATGATTTTATAACCTAGAAGGTATAAAAATAATGGAAATTATAATAAAGTTTACTTTAGCCCTAAATCTATTCTACCCTGTTTGGTGAATGATATTGATGTTCTTGATGAATTGGTTGATTGTCCAGATGCTGATAATCCAAAGATCTGCTTGGTATCTGTCAAATGCCAAATGGCACACTTCCATATCCAGCTAGTAGGTGACTCATTTTCTCTGTTGTTTTCTGCCTTTTAGACTGCCATCTCCACTCTGAAATTTGTATTTAGATTGCAGCCATGGTGTTGATGACCTTCCTATCAGGAAGGTCTAACAGTGACCCCCTACATGGATTAATAGTTTCATTTAGTGCATTTCACAGTTTGTTTAAGATGAAAGGTGGGGTTTGTTTGGTTTTTTTCTCTCCTGAACCTTAAGTCTGCTGGGATGAGCAAAACAGACATTGTTTTTCTTTGTTTTCATGGCAAGCCTTTAGGTGTTGAAGAGAATATTTATTCCTTCCATCCCCCCCCCCCTTTTTTTTTTACCTGAGTGTGGAAGACAGTTATGAATGATGCTGTGACATTTTCCGTGTTTTGGAACTTTATCAACATTCTGTGTAGTAGTGAAGCGTATTTGTATTTTCATATTGGGCACTGCTATGAAAAGATCAAATTGGCTATTTTGTGAGTGTATGTTTAGATATTGTTTAGAAACTGCTAGTATTTGATTGTATATGTCTTTTAGAAATTGAGATTTTCAGCAAAGTTCATTCAATCAGTGATAAATAGGTACAAAATAGATCACGTATACATAAGAATTAATAAGATTGCTGTTACTATATTAAATCTTCACTGATTACTTACAACTGATAGAGATTCAAATTTAAATAGCAAATTGTTATTACCATCTAAATATCATTCTTCGTAATAGAGATACGTAACAACTCCATGCTTTGATACTGCAATTCACCTTTATGCCTTTGAAAATCTCCTCTTAAAAGTAGTAAACATGTACTTCTCAGCACACCTGCTTAGATGCTCAAACTGTGATTTATGAGGACACTCCAGTATCTTGGACTCATAATTATTTAGCATCCTTGTAGTCCACCTAGTACACTTTTAAATTATAATATTACTGAAATTGAATGTGTTGCTGTGAAAGAGCATTTAATCAAAATACGGCAACAACATTCTTTTCTTATTCAAGTGTTCCTCAGATACAAAGAAATTTAATGTTTTAGAACTCTGGTCAGTCCTGATGTGTGTGGTACAACCAATTGTGTGTTTGTGAATGATTTTGTAGTTGTTGGAGGATTAATACGGAATTAAATGTAGTCTGACACTTGGCTGTAGATTAGTAATATAAACTGATCTATTTTGTGAATTTTCCAAACTGAAAACTCTTTAATATGATATTTTCTGTGTACATTTCACTGTTCATTGCAGTAGAAAAAAATGTGTATGGGGAAAACTAAAGTCTCATTCAAGGAAGAAAGAGTACAATGCCTTAAGGAAAAGAATGAAAATTCTATTCTTTATGTCGGAGAAGTTGGTGCCATTTTGTTCTGCTAAAATTATGCCATTCTTGACATTCACAAAAGGAACGAGTCCAAAGATGTCCCAGATGCAGTTAATAAAAAGCTGACCGTCTGCAGTTAACACTACCCTCCATGGAGGGGAAGACTGAGTACCCTGTCAGCAGAAGAAAACCATATGGAAGGGGTATGCAGACAAAAAGTGAACATGGGCTAGAAAGACCAGATGCAGTGAGAATATACATCAGGGATCTGAGGCTACAAAGTGACTTAAAGGCTATTTGTACGTCTCTGTGTGTGTGTGCGCGCCTGTGCACATACATCAGTGTTCCCATATACTTAAGTACATTTGTACTTTAAAAAAAAAAAAAAGGCCCTTGCAGTCAGAACTCAGGGCCTGAAGTACATTTGCACTTAAGTCATTTAAAATGCTCTACATATTTCCACTTAAGTATTTTAAATATTCTGTACTTAGTTCTTGCATTTAAATACATTTCAAGGGTATTTAAAGCACAGGTAACTTTTTTTTTATCTGCAAGCACTTTCAGAATTGTTTTTGAAACAATCACATCCCTCTCAGCTGTCCTGGATTCTGGTTGGTCCCCAGAACCCACTATCTCAGCTTGGAAGCTCCAGGCCCTGAGTTCTAGCTGCCAAGGCTTTTTTTTGTTGGCCCTGCTGTTGTACCACCCAAAGAGGGTGGCGACCCCACCTCCCTTCACTTCTGATGGGTCACTGTAACTGGCAGCTGGGAGGCTCAGTTGAGTTTCACTGTAGTCAGAAAATTGTACAACCTCCTTTCTGTTTAAATTCTTAGAGCCTGAAGGCCAGGGGAAGAGTTTTTGAAGTTAAATGCAAAAAGAACGTTAATACTATATGCAGAAAGACCAACTATTGGGGCGGGGGGGGGAACTTGTTTATATTTCTTGGGTCAGTAGTAGTGGTCCATGTGCACTGTTTTTTCCATCGCCAGATGAATTAGACTATAGGCAAAATCCTATTGCCCTTATTTATATAAGTTGTCCTATTGACTTCAACATGAGTAAGGTGACTTGGATTTGCCTCTGCTTTAAAGAACTCTATAAGGTCGAAGTAAGATCTTCAATTAATTCATTAAGGATGGCATTTAAAGCAGCCTAGAGGAGTGAGGACTCCAAATGCCACTGAAATTCAGTGAGCGTTAGATGTCTAACTGCCTTTGTTTTCTAGAAAATCCCAGTCTAATGTTTTGGTTACCTGGGCCATACATTTAGATTGGCTTCATATGAAGGTGCAGGTAACTGAATGAAGTAGAGATAATTGTCCTTCTCTCCACAGCTCTGGGGAGGCCTTAGCCGGAGTACAGTACTGTGTGCAATTCTGCATGTCACACTTCAGGAAAGATGTGGGGAAATTGGAGACAGTCCAGAGGAGAACAACAAAAATGATAAAAAGGTTTAGAGAGCCTGAACTATAAGGAAAGTTAAAAATTACTAGGCTTGTTTAGTCTTGAGAAAAAGCTAAGGGGGGGACTTGACGACTGTCTCCATATTTATTAAAGGTTATTATAAAGAGAACACTGATCAATTGTTCTCCATGTCCACTGAAGGTAAGAAAAGAAAGTAATGGACTTAATCTGCAGCAAGGGAATTTAGGTGAGATATCAGGATATTCCTAACTAAAAGAGTAGTAAAACCATGTAATAACCTTCCAGGGGAGGTTGTGAAATCTCCACACAAAAATCAGCCTGACAGCAGATACCCAACACAGACAATTACAGCCTGAACAGTTAATATTTGTCAAAGTTAAAAGCAACTGAAAATGGGTCAGGCATCCTTAATAGGCAGTGCTATAATTATCATAACTATTACTATTATATAGCATTTTTCATCAACCGATCTCAAAATGCTTCACAATCTAATTCATTTTTCATCACAACACTCCTGTGAGGTAGGGAAGTGCTGTAATCCCCATTTTCACACACACACAGGCTACAAAGTCCATCTGTTTGACAAGGCATTAAAAGAGGGCAGGAGCTGTTGAGGCTGGGATTTCTGGGTAATGGGAAAGTGAAGTGATCAGGTTTAACCTGTATTGGTCACGTGAATAGTAGTCAAATGATAGATGGCAACAGTGGAGAAACAAGTGCTGCTGCTTTGGCCAACTTCTACATCTTTGTCCTCTATGTCCTTGTGTTTTTATATGTATGTAAATTGTAGGCAGAAGTTTGAAAGGGGGCCCTGTGATGTCAACTTTGTGTAAGACCAAAATCTAAATAAATAAAAAGTACATATAGTATGGCAATGGGTGTATTGCTCCCTCCTAAGTGATACATACATACATTGCTCTCTCCTGTGTGATTTAGATGACAGTCACACATCATGAATAAAAAGAAGTTAAACTAAACAGTCCATGACTAAACCCATAGATATGTATCAGGTTCTCCATCTGTAAAATAGTGATGATAATCTTTAAATACCATTGTAGGTTATTAAAAGCTACTGCACCAGTAAAGAAATCACCTGAAGCAGGTAGTATACACAGGTGTTCTATAAATAAAAATGGAGAATGTTACCTTTACAGTATATGTACTCAGCCATACACTGTACTAGAAATGTAAATGTTTATCTTCCAAGCCCTTGTTCTGTATACAATTTATTCCATGGTAAAGGATCTACAAATGTCAAGATCCTGAATTAGACTTCTTATAGAGCAACTCATTTATTTGAATAGGTTCATATGCATTAAACCCAAGAGTTTCTGACAAACTTGTATATTATTAGTGAAAGCATTCAACCTAGTATTTAATCTCATCCACCAGTTCTCTCCATTTTATTGTTTTAGGGAGGCTATTATTTCATGATTACACTCTTAGCTTGCCAAAGAAAATCTAGTTGACAGAGGCAGGGTATGAGACCTAAAATAGCTTTGTAGTCTTTCCTTTCTAGTGGGTCAGTAGATTTTTCTTAATTTTAAAATATAATTTCTATGTATACAATACCACACCTGTCTGTCCTCGGTTACGAACATGCTTTTTTCCTGTAATAAAAATTCACCAGCATATTTATATTGGGTGCCTTCTTATGCTACTCTTTGCAATAATGAAGAAAAAAGTGGCTGTGGTGGATAGTGTTTCACTCAAAAGCCATATGCAGCCTAATTCTGATGTGCCTCATGTCACTCTTGAAAGAAGAAGAGCTGGGGGACAAGAAGCGCCATGTATCATCAGTTCTGTCTATGTCTTCGGGCTTCAGGCCTGTAGCGGGAAGGAGGTTGTCATGTTCTGCCCCTTCTGTGCCACCACACTTGCTGACACCTATAATTGTTGAAAGAGTATGCCAATTTGAGGGGCAATTTCTTCCATTTTATAGCTGGCAGTTGGGTCAAGACCAAGCAGGAGGTAGCTGAAAAGGGCTCACTGTAGGCTTCTGCTGCCTTGCAGTTAATATGGCTCCACAAATACGGGACCAGCAAAATACCTCATATCTGACCATGACTGCTCCTGAAGCTGAGACACCACCAGAGTTAGAACCCTCACCTGGGTTTGTCTACTAGATTCTAACAGTTTCTCACTTTTTTTGTGGTTTGTTTATGTTTATTATACTTAGATTATAAACTCTTTGAGACAGGGATTTGCTCTTCATTACTTATATATTGGACATAATGGGGACCTGATCCCTTATCTCCAGTGCTACCACAATATAAATACTGAAATATGAGCCACTGCCTGCCATTTTTTATATTATACACACACCTTATCTGGATGTGTGTGCAATACAATGTGTGTGTGCGTATATCTTTAAAATAGCCCCCGTTTGTATTGACTGTTGCCCTGTGTAAACAAATACTTCCACACAATAAACCTTGTACTAGATTTTATAGACTTCTCACACAGGTTTATTTTTATATATTGTATATATTAACCACATCTTGAGTTTAAAATGCAAAACCATTCAGTCTTAAGCAATAATGTTTCAACTTGCAAAAAGTTAATGGCTCTTTTTCTATAGTTTTTGTGTGTGTTTTCTTCTTCTTTCAAAATACTCCATAGTCCATTGTCCCTTTCCTGTGAGGTATTAAGAAAGCATAAACTGCTCTTCGAGTTACTGGGAGTTAAGAAGGCTTAGCTCCTCTCAGAATCAGACCCCATATTTGCAGGAACAATGTATTGATTTGGTTGACTGCTGATGTGTGACAAATGACAGGAACGAGAAATAAAACTTTCTAAATGTGAAGTGAATCGTGATTCTGATGGATATATAAATGATATGGGGGGGGGGGAGGAAGCAATCAGTCATTCCTGGTAACATACTTAGGTAGAGTGTAATATACAGTAGAACAATAACTCTCTTACAATCATATTACATTTTAAATCAAATTGTGCCTTCTGCTAGGAATCTTCTTGTACAAAATGAATGATGAAGTATTAGTCTTGGTGTGCTTGACCTACTCTGTGTGCAGGATCCATAAGTGTTCTGATACTTTAGAAATATTGATCTATTACTCATTCTTTTTATGTTTTCTTTATCATTGTTATAAGCTGATTTTTTTTTCCAGGCTGCTATTACTCTTTAAAATTGCCTGGGCATTAAATCATTTAACTAGCAAGTAGGGATGTCTTGAAGCCTAAATACCTACTGACGTATATTATGTTCACAGGTAAGTGGACCTATAACTATTACTGGCAAAACATCCACCCAGGAAATGAATGCATCCGTTCATTTTACTGGCTGATGTTTTGTAGGTAGTAGGTTTGTCTCAGATTACCTGTAGGTATTTTAGCAGTACACAATGGCATTCATTTGCAGTTCCCCCCATAATATTCCTCTCTCCTCCTCCATGCAATGAAATCAATGGGACTATTCATTCTACATAGACCAGGAGGAGAAATGTTTTAATGGGGTTCTGAATACTTGTAGAATTTTAGGAAATGTCTGTCTTCTGTTACTGATGAATGAAAAAGCTGTTAATATCCAACATCAAAGCCCCATTTTAACTTCTCTGTACCATAGATGTTCTCTAGTGCCTTAAATAGCAGGGCGTTGTGCACAGCTTTACCACAGCAAAACTGAATGTTTTGGAATCTTTTGCTTAGATTCCTGTGGCAAGATTTTCAAAAGGGCTCAACTCCCCTCACGGTGCCTAAATGAAGAAGCCAGATTTCCAGAAGTGCTCACACCTCGCAACTCCCATTGAGAACACAGGAGCTGTTTAACTGACACTCTCTTTCTTGAAGAAACTAAAAGAAAAGTTGGAATGCTTCAGAAAGTGTTGGCAGAGAAATCAACAGCCATTTGTTGGGTGAACCCAAGTTTGAGTGGGAGACGTGTAGTTAAATATACATGAGGAAAGATTCAGAAAAGGACTTATAATAAGTTGTGTTTCATAAAAGTTTGGCTTAGGTTTTTTAAAACACTTTCTTCAATCTATTTTCCCAAATGGAAAAAAATAATTATCCTGATGTTTTAATGTATACACAGCATGCAGTTTATAGACACTAATAAACTTGTTTTGCTAATTTATTTTTTTTCTTTTCCTATTCTGTTTATAGTTCTAAAGTACAGTAATTAACCCTGACATCAAAACATGCTGTTGATTCATCCTAGAGGGCTCAAGAAGATCTCCTAGAATTCTGAGCTTAATGTTGAAATTAAATAAATGTTAATTTGGAATATGGTGTGAGCAGATGTTTTCCTATAAATAAAAGTAAACTACACAGTAAATCATGTAGAATGCTTTTGCATAACCTCTCAAAGGACACTGTTTTTACTTGTTTTTTCATAGCATACAACTGTCTTTCTTTACTGATCTGTGCTGGCATGTTTGCTGCTGCATTTTTATTTTTTTACCTTCAAAAACAGAAATGTAGATTCTAAAGAACTAACAGAGATGGTGGTAGACCAGAAAACTTTATCTCTTATTAAAATGTTCACATCTTTCCTCGAAGATAAACCATAAATAGGGAAGAAAAAGGGCATCATGATGACCTGATCTATTGCAGAATTTCCAGGCATCTTTGGTAAAAACCCTTTTAGGCATTGAAGTATGATCAGAGACCTGAGTACATAGAATAAGGGATTTTTGTTCAGGATAAATGTGTAGAGAATTGTTTCCATTCAAACATGGAAGAAGAAAACATAGTAGTCTGTCCCCTAAAGGGATTTTTGTTCAGGATAAATGTGTAGAGAATTGTTTCCATTCAAACATGGAAGAAGAAAACATAGTAGTCTGTCCCCTAAATCTATCTTTAACAAAGCCCATCCATGCACCCCTTACCCTATCCTCCTCCTTTTTTTGAGAGAGAGAGAAGGAATGAAGCACATTTCCTCATAGTACTTGAAATCAAGGATTCTGCACAGACTAGAAACACCTTGTTAGTAACCAGTGTCCCATTTTTTGTCATCAGTTTCCCTCTTTGGTAGGCAGCTCTTCATTTGCTCTTCATTTTGGAGCAGCTGCTGCACAGCATGAAAAGAAAGTCTTCTTTCCAGATGGCAGTGGGGGAAATGACAACAGATTTGGTTCTAAGTGGAGTCAACCTTAGGAACTGTGGGGGGGGGGGGGGGAGTCTTTCGTACAAACTTACGTGGAGTACATTGAGTACAGTAACATGCAGACGATGCTGGAGGACTAACCCTAACAATGTGTGATACACATTTACCATGAGTAACATTGTGGAGTGATGAATATAAAGGGAGTGGAAAACCATGTAAGCAGTTATCAGTTGCATTTTCCACATAAATTAGTCCACTAATTCAGAAATTACAGTGGTATCGATTACACAGACAGATGTGGCAAAGGGGAAAGTGGATGCCTTACCTATGTGTTCCTTAAACCTGTCCAGCAGTTAATAGAGCCCATAAGTTTCAGGCCATCTCTGTTGGAAAGAAACATTTAAAGTATTGCACATTCTTCCATATCTACCTTTAGATATTTCCAGGCTGCGGAGAAAATAGAATAAGGTTAATTGAAGAAATGAGGGTTTGAGAAGGGGTTCTTGTATAATTAGGCAGTTTTCAGGAAAGCATAATTAAGCTGTGAAATGCTTTATTTTCCCTACAGAACAAAATAATTCCCATCTCTGGAGTAAGTATGTAATTTGGCTTTTTTAATCATCTAGTCAGTAGAGTAGAACAATTTCAACCCAATCTGAACTACGGAAGTTGTACAGAAGCTTTGCTATCCATAGGAAAATATTTGTGTGTACTATATACATTGCACTGTTGATTAATGCTCTGAAACCTTAAAGTCCACTGTGTAGCTTTCCATGAAGATAATTTTCCATAGTATACTAATGGTTCTAGTTTCCAAAGATGCAAACAACTTGCAGCAGGTGGGTCTTGAAGATCAAAAAGCATGTTGATCATTGGTTATTGTGGCAACTATAGCACTTCAGGAGCGTCAGTATAACTCATTCTGCAATCACGCTTGATGCTTCCTGGACTACACCTGATCAGGCTTTTGTCGACAGATTGCAGTGACCTTGGCTCTTTCCCAGACTTGCATTATTTTAGACTATATAGACATCTACTGTATTTATAAATATCAAACACCATGACCTTCCAGATCCACTGTGGGTGCTTGCCAGTGCTGAACTTTGCCAACTTTAATCCTATTGATGGCACTGCCTAGTTCACAGGTAGAGAAAGGAAAGATTCATTTGGTGTAAAGGTTGTCCACCCAAACTACACTTGGCTCCTCTGGCAAACCTACAGGTGACAAGGGGAAAAGGTCTGTAAGTGAAACAAAGGAGAAAAAGCATGTTCTATAATAAGTGATCAATTTTGGGGTCTTCTCTGCTTGAACTCAAGCCCATGTCACTTATGGAGGTTCTGGCTATGTTAGGGAGAATGTCCTGCTGCAGCTTGAGCTATGGATCCTTACTCTTCCAAGTGGAGAAGTATCGGGTCCTTTACCAATGGCATTTGCTAACCAAAACTAGTCAAATTCCTAAGGAAAAATAAAATTTCACAAAAATGTGCACAGTTTTTCTCCATTTCATTTTCTGACCAGGTTTTTTGTCAATACCAATTGCTAACAATCTATTCAATCATTGACTGATATGTAAAGTTTTTAATTGTGGCTAAGATTAAGGAAATGTTGTAGCAAAACATCTGTAAATATCCTGATTTCTCTTAATTCCTTAGCATTTGTTAATTGGTGTTCCCACCTGGGAACAGCACAGACAGAAGGCGACTGTGGGATTCCTGCACCCTGGAGAAGAAATCTGAATGAAGCTACACAGATCCCAAGATGAAGGGCTGTGGGCTGAAGGAAGGGTGTGGCCTGAGGGCCTCAAAGTCTGTTTTGTTTTTTTGGGGGGCCTTGGGGGGTTAAGACAAAAGACCCCACACAGGGAGAATCTTGTTCAAGCGCTCTAGCCCATTACAGAGCGAGCCATTACAAAGAACTGAGAGATTGTTGAGGGCAGGGTGCGTGCAGGGCTGCCTTAGGTCACAATGGGACACCCTGGAATGGCGCTCTTCCACAATAAATAGAAAGCTTATTTGTCTGTTTTCACAGATGACTTTAACTAACAAACTGTTGTGCATGGAGTTTTCAAAAGGGAATAAAATAAAAGCAATTACACGAGAATGAGTCAGACCAGTTACATGAATACTATGAATAAAAGATGATAAATTAGTTGAAAACACGTTGGGTCACTTCTGCCCTAACCTAACAAATCATGAAACCCCCCACACTGAGTAAAGCAAGATTTTGTAGCATGCACAGTTTTGGTCCCATGTATTGGGGCTCAGTCCTTCATGATGATTAGTTGATAGTGCTTGGCACCTCATAGGATGGAGCCCAAAGTGAGAGAAAATATCCCACTTACACCAGGAGAAATTTTTCATGCATTCTGATTTACTTTTCACTTCTGTTGTTCTATTTTCTTTGTCTGCTTCCTCAAAGAGTGTTAGACTTCCAATTAGTACCATAAAATATAGAAGGAAAACGGTCATTTTGAGAGAAAGCTGAAACTGACAAAAACACAGTGCAATAGAAAAACACACACTATGAGACTGCTTTAAAACTAATTCTGTATATTGGGCAGGCTTTTGAACCCAGCCATTCTAATGTTCTGAAGGATTCCTGTGTTTGCATCTTCATAAATTGATGAAGCACTGTACATTTGCTCACCTTTTCAGTGGTACTATTCTACACTTGGCTGATCAGAAATTAAGAGATTTGGAGACTGTTTAATACGTTTTCAGGTAGTCATGAAGTGTGCAGTGTGTTGCCAGTGTGCTATAAATGTCCATTATCTTTGAAATCAGGTACGTTCAAGCAATGTAAAAGGTTTTATTTTAAACGTATTGTAAGATTTTACAATCATGCTCAACTGCCCATCAAGCGTTCTTATGCAGTTACCCTGGAAGACTACAGATAAAATTTCTGTCCCTATCACAATTGTCCTTTACAGTTAACAAACATTTATTTTCCTGCATTTTTAATACATTACAAGTCATTGTGTCTAGTTTATTTACTTGCTTTTGCACCTCCTTCATTAATGTTAGTAGTTTATACTAGCGCTGTCGATTAATCACAGTTAACTCACGTGATTAACTCAAAAAACATTAACTGTGATTAAAAAAATTAATCATGATTAATCGCACTGTTAAACAATAGAACCCAACTGAAATTTGTTAAATATTTTTGAGTGTTTTTCTACATTTTCAAATATATTTATTTCTATTACAATGCAGAATACAAAGTGTACAGTGCTCACTTTATATTATTATTTTGATTACAAATATCTGCACTGTAAAAATGATAAACAAAAGAAAAGGTATTTTTCAATTCACTTCAAACAAGTACTGTAGTGCAATCTCTTTATCCTGAAAGTGTAACTTACAAATGTAGACTTTTTTTGTTACATAACTGTACTCAAAAAGAAAACAATGTAAAATTTTAGAGCCTACAAGTCCACTCAGTCCACTTCTTGTTCAGCCAATTGCTAAGACAAACAAGTTTATTTACATTTGTGGGAGATATTGCTGACTGCTTCTTATTTACAAAGTCACCTGAAAGTGAGAACAGGCATTTGAATAGCACTTTTGTAACCGGATTTGCAAGGTATTTACGTGCCAGATATGCTAAACATTCATATGCCCCTTCATGCTTCGGCCACCATTCCAGAGGACATGTTGATGATGCTCATTTAAAAAAAAATGTTAATTAAATTTGTGACTGAACTTCTTGGGGGGAGAATTGAATGTCTCCCGTTCTGTTTTACCTGTATTCTGCCATATATTTCATGTTATTGCAGTCTCGGATGATGACCCAGCACATGTTTGTCTTAAGATCACTTTCACAGCAGATTTGACAAAGCACAAAGAAAGTACCAATGTGAGATTTTTAAGGATAGATACAGCACTTGACCCAAGGTTTAAGAATCTGAAGTGCCTTCCAAAATCCGAGAGCGATGAAGTGTGGAGAATGCTTTCAGCTATCTTAAAAGAGCAATACTCCGATGTGGAAACTGCAGAACCTGAACCACCAAAAAAGGAAAATCAGCCTTCTGCTGGTGGCATCTGAGTCAGATGATGAAAACAAACATGCGTTGGTTCACTCTGCTTTGGCTCATTATCGAGCAGAACCCGTCATCAGCATAGATGCATGGCTTCTGGAATGGTGGTTGAAGATGAAGGGACATAGGACTCTTTAGTGCATCTCGCACATAAATAACTTGTTATGCCAGCTAGAACAGTGCCATGCAAATGTCTGTTCTCACTTTCAGGTTACATTGGTTACAATTTGCAGGAGGTAATGCTGCCCATTCCTTGTTTGTCTGAGTGATTGGCTGAAGTAGAACTGAGTGGACTTGTAGGTTTTGAAGTTTTACATTGTTTTGTTTTTGAATTCAGTTATATTTTGTACATTATTCTATATTTGTAAGTTCAACTTTCATTATAAAGAGATTGCACTACAGTACTCGTATTAGGTGAATTGAAATATATTTTGTTTTTTACAGTGCAAATATTTGTCATCAAAAATAACTATAAAGTGAGCACTGAACACTTTGTATTCTGTGTTGTAATTGAAATGAATATATTTGAAAATGTAGAAAACATCCAAAAATATTTAAATTAATGGTATTCTACTATCGTTTAACAGTGCGATTAATTGCAATTATTTTTTTAATCACTTGACAGCCCTAGTTTATATACTCTTGCTGTCAGTGTGTGTTATGTACCCCCGTCTCTGCCAGGTCCACAGAGAACATGAGTCTGTTACACCAAGAAGCTACAGAGCTTGCCTCTTTCTTTAGCTCATGCTGTAGAGACTCATTCTTTCAGTTCTGGGGATTCCTAGTCAATCCTTGTGTTGGCCAAGATGGCAGATGTCACATTTGCACAGCTTTAGGGACAATTTATGTGCTGCTGTACAGCCAAAATAGGTAGGGCTCACACATTTATTTATGATGTCTACAATAATGGTGTCTATTTTTGTTTGACTTCTTAATTTCTGGGCAATAAAAGGGTGAATCTATTTTTAATTAAAAAAAATAAAATAGGTTTTGAATATAGCATCTGAAGTTCCATATTCAACAATAGACTGATTATATTGTACATTACATGCTATTTTCTGATAGTTGAGATTAAATAAATCTGTAAGCCACTGTATACTGGACTCCACCTGTACTGCGTACTTGTATAATCTAATTTCCTTTTATCAGTTTATTTTATTAAGGTAATCTGACTGAATCAATAAAAAGATATACATATATATATACACACACACACTTAAAATTGCCATTTGACATAATCATATTTATAACTAGACTGTACATTGTTTGTGACTATGTATACACATCTGTTACATTATTTATATTTTTAATTTAGGAAATGCAATTAAAATTACTCCAAGTTCCTGAATGAATGTACTGAACTGTTCATTACAACTTTGCTTGATATCAGAGCCATAACCCTTTGCTCCTGTTTTATAGATGGCTATACAACAGATGACATTGAATTTTACTGGCGTGGGGGTGATAATGCAGTCACAGGAGTGACAAAGATTGAACTGCCACAATTCTCCATTGTAGACTTCAGGCTTGTCACCAAGAATGTTGTTTTCTCTACAGGTTTGTAGAAGGGGAGTTTAAGGGGAACTGTATTTGCTCACTGAAAATAATTTTAGAAATAGATTTGTTGCAAGGGTGCAGTCCTTGATCTGAATGAAAATTTGCCAGAAGTAGCTTAGAGAAACAATTTTGAATATGCAAATGAGATATTCTGATGAATTTTCACAGTCTAGTACATACAACATCACTGATGAATTGACACAGAGAATTCCTGTGTGTTTGGCCCTCTTGACCTTTCATTCTAATTAGGATACATTGATCTCTAGTATTACGGCTCGCTCCAGTAAACTATATTGTCTGGCTTCTACAGTAAGTTAGCCCATGAAAGCTGAAGAAATTGGTTGTGCACCTCAGCTTGCTAAATTCTTCAAGACATAACCTACCCACAAGAAAACCCGTCTCTCTTCTCTGTATTTTGGTTGATGGAGCCAAGCTACGAGGTCTTATGCAAATTAGTTCACCTTCTGCTGCACGAGCTTCTAATCCTGTTGGACAGGATTTTGTAATTCTCCCTTGGTCGACAGTAAAATGATTTTCAGCAGGGCTGGGAAGGCGCTATGTAGCCCAAAGCGGGGAAGCAGAATTGGCAACATATGCATTTAGAAAAAAAAAAGGCTGATAATATTTTCTCCACATGGGTTGCGTTTTTGATGGCTCTTGGAGCCCTTGTGGATCTGTCCCATTAGCATTTCCCTTTTCTAACTTCACCTTCAAGACACTGGACGGTGCTAAGAGAGATGTGCTCCTCGCTTAGGAGGACTGAGTGTAACTCCAGCTGGAGCTATTGAAATAAAAATAGTGTCAATACTGTTTGGTCACCGACCTTCCATTATGATCCATATGTTTCTTTTATGGCTGAACTTCTCCCCAAGAAGGAGGCTGTCTTTATTATTTGAAGGACTTAAATCTTGGGGGTGTGGTCCATTTGGGACACAGCACCGAGATCTGGTGTAAATCAGAAGTAACTCCATTTAAGACAGTGTAGTGACACCAACATGAGAGGTAGCGGAATCATACCGGTACTGTTTATTTGACTGTTGTTTCCTAAGTAACTGACACGGCTGCTGTCTGTCTGTAGCCAAGTTCAGGAAAGTCCCATTCACTTGCTCATTCTTGGTGAAGTTCAGCTCTGTGGGAGAGACTTATGCAAAGAATGTGTGCTCTGAAATCTTCAAAATAGTGGCAGTCCAGTGTGCATATGCCAGTGAGGGCCCTGTGTACCAGGGTCACTATCACCCTGCCTGAGTAGCACTCCTGCAATACTCCTTAGCGCCTGGTGACCTTGAATGGCACTTTAGGTGCGAAGCAATCTTCCCAATCTGAGCTGCCATACAATAGCCACCAAAGACTAAAGCCTTTGCACAGTTTGGCACTCTGAAATGTACTTTGACAGCTGATTATAGGAGATTTTAATTAGCAGCAACTGTGAATCTATGTATTACTGACTCAACACCTTTAGTACAAAATACTGTTGAATACAGACTTCATTATAAAATCTGCAGTTGGTTGTCCCCAACTAAGGCAATTCTGCGTGTACGCTAAATCTGTAACATAGGAAACAAGAGTGTAAAACTGAAATGATGCAAAGAATGTTAAGGGTATACAAAAGTAAATCACGGCCATGCCTAAATATTCCCTTTTTAGGTGCCTACCCAAGGCTGTCTCTCAGCTTTAAACTTAAGAGAAACATTGGCTACTTCATTCTGCAGACGTACATGCCTTCCATTCTGATCACTATCCTCTCCTGGGTTTCATTCTGGATTAATTATGATGCTTCAGCTGCAAGAGTTGCTTTAGGTAGGCATTTTTACTCCTATCATGCATTGTGTATTAGTAGAATATATTTTTTTACTTCTGGTGTAGCGTTTCGTACATGATTTGAAAAAAAAATCTCTCTTGGGTTTCTTTGCCTAGCTTGTTAAGCTTTGTATTATCTGATTCAGCATTTAAATGATCACAATTGAAATAAAAATTGAAAGTGATTTAATGTCTGAATTAGCTAACTATATAATCATTGTAATTGGAATTAGCCTGGTTGTCTCAATCAGGTTTTTTTTTTTATTGCACTTGTTTTTAGTCTAAAAATAACATGTATTTTATTTGTTTCTGCTCATTGCAATCCAGAGCAAGCCTACAATACTGTAGTATGGAATATACATTGCTTTTCCTTTTCAAGTGTGAAGTAGATACAATTGTGGCAGAGCAGTGCATTTGACTAACCAATCTCCCTTGCCAGGTAGAGGGCTTCCTCTCCATAGTGTTACCTTAAATTCCACAAGCAAAACAATTCTCCTTATTAATGCTGAGAACACTGCTCTTTGTATTAATGTATCTCATCAATTATCCTTTTGAGGGTTTGTTTCTATTACACCCCTCATCATGGTATCTGAGCACACATTGCAAATATAAATGTGAATGGTGCTTGCCAAAAATTAACACAAAATCAAGCTTACTCCTGCTGGTACTACTTCCATCCATGGAAATCAGAACTGGAGGATGTAGGGAGGAGTGGGTGACAACATGGTACCATTGAATCCAATGGGAATTTTGCCATTGACTTCAATGGGGCCAGGATTTCTTCCCAGGAATTCAAGCCTAAAGACAGGCAGCAAAAACATTCTAGAGGAAAGCAGTGAGGCAAGACATAGTATGTCTATACTGGCAGCTGATAACCCAGGTAGTTAGGAGAGTCTACAGTTCCCATTAAGAAATCATATTTGTATGAGTCAAGATTACTGTGTATTTGTCTTGACAATTACAACTGTAATAAGTTGCACTAACACCATGCTTTTTAAGCAGAGAACAAAAATACCTTCCTAACTTCCCTGCTGTGCTGGCATTTAAAGATTGAGTTATAATGATATAAATTTAACATGAATATAATCAATGAAACTGTCTTCCTTTTTCCAGGAATCACAACTGTGCTCACTATGACAACCATCAATACCCATCTTCGAGAGACTCTTCCCAAAATTCCCTATGTAAAAGCCATTGACATGTATCTGATGGGATGCTTTGTTTTCGTTTTTATGGCCCTGCTGGAATATGCATTGGTCAACTACATCTTCTTTGGCAGGGGACCCCAACGTCAAAAGAAAGCAGCAGAAAAAGCTGCCAGTGCCAACAATGAGAAGTTGCGAATGGATGTCAATAAGGTAAATTGAAGTGGGGAATATATTTTAGCCATTCATAGCGACCACAGCTGATTCACTTCTTCCAAACAAAGCTTAAAAATATCATTTCTTGAGTAGAACATATCAAGTAGGATTCCTAGAAACATGTCTTAGCTCTGCAAAGCATTAAACTTAACTATCTCAGCAATGCATGCTGCCCTCTAGCTGGAACTATGATTGTTAGAATGTTCTTTTAAAAGCACATACTCAGAATAGGCTGAGCTCAGAAATGCGCTCTCGTTCAAAATGGAGGTAGGAAAGCTTCAAAATAAACCACAAAGATTAACCTGTTCCTTAGAGGCCTTAAATGAGCAAATCCAAAATGATGGCTATAAGCTCATGTGTTAGAACAAGCTGTATGAAACGTTAGTAACAAACCCCAAACTTGAACCAGATTCCTAAAACTTTTCAGAGAAACTGAAGTGATGGGATGTGGGTTTTCTTTTTCAAAGGAAAGTATTAAAACTTGGTGGTTTTGCATGTTATCCGCTATAAGTGTCTCAAATATTCTTGGCAAAATGCAAAATGACTCAGAATTATGGTGTCAAATTTTTTTATGCATTCAGTTATGAATCTGAAAATGGGCTCATTGGGGGGGAGAGGGGAAGTTGCTAAGATACATGCCTTTTTCAAGTGCATGCATTCCTTTTGTGTAATGAAAATGAGGCCGTTATTCAAAGTAGCAGTTTTGGTAAAATTTCACATAAAGCAAAATTTGGGGGCAAGCACCAAATCATGCCAAGCATGAAATGGCAAAAAACGTTGTGTGTAAATCCACAAAACAAAAATTGTAACTTCTCTCAGAGTTCTAATTTTCGATCAGAAGCCAGATGAAAGACATTTCATCTGGCTTTTCTTTTAATTTGGGGGATTTTTCACTTATGTAACTCAACATGAAACTCAAAGGGTGCAAATTCAAAAGTAGAGGAAAAAGTTTGCATGGATGGAAATGGAGAAGTCTCACACAGCTCTGGGGGTGGAATACTTAATATCTGCCCAGATTTTTATGCTGATGTACAAAGTGTGGGTGTAGGGGAATGGGAAGCAGGTATGTATTTTTAACAGCAGGCACTAATATTCCACTATTAGCTGGCAACTAAAAAAACATTCTTTACTGAATATTTTCAACTGGAGGATTATATTTCATAGCTCAGATTTCATATACTAGCTATGCTTTTTTTATTTTAACTTTATTTTTTTGTAATATGAGAAAACCATATGACAACTGCTTTTATCTAATGGGATTGTAGTGTACAAATGAATTAAGGCAAATGCATGAGGACTGGTATTTACCTTTGATGTCACACTCTTACAACTCATCCCATTCACCCTTCATCATTCCAGTGTTCATAATAAAATTCAATTAAAAGCTATTTTAAAAAATCACAAGATTTTATTTCACTTGTTTTTTTTTTAAACTGGTTTTCCTTTAACAAACAGAACCATGCCCCACAAAAACCCAACAGGGTATTTTGTGTAAACTTACAATAAAAAGCATTTTTTTTCTTGTTAGAATCTTAGGAAAATCAGAATATATAGTGAACACAACACAGAAAACTGAATAATGTTACAGATCTTAGGGTTCTGTCATCACCATCCAAATTAATTTTGCTCTCAGAAGGCCTTATTCAAAACCAACTGAAATCAATGAAAAGATTCAGGCACATAATTACTGTGATATCATCCGAGCTACCAGGTGCAGTTTGCACTGTATATCTTTGCAGGTCACAGGTTTCCTTGTACTATCCTCTGTATAATTATCCACACACACACAGCCAGTCACATAATGTTATGACCAGTAACTTCATCCAGTGACAAACTGTGCCCATTTGGCTCATCCTGTTAATCTCAAAATTTAGGTGCTAACAAGCACATAGATATGGATCATATTCAGAGATTCTCAGTTTTAAACCCTCCATCTCAAGGAGTTAAATAACTTCAGTGAGGGTCAAATTCTTTCCTGTGCCAGAAAGGGGAGGTGTCAGGGAGTCAGTTACAGCTTCCTGATTCTGACCTGTTTTTGCTGGCCCAGAGTTGAAGCAGACTAGCGTCTGCTCTAGCTTATCCCAGGTGGGAGTCAATGGAGTGGAGCTGAGCAGAGCTCCACCCTGCCTCTTCCCCCCAACAGTGCGCTCCCTATACTGGGCAGGGAGGGGGCAACTGATGCAGGAGCTGGCTCTGCCAGCTTTCCCTAGCTGAGCTTTTGCCCTTGCCAAGGGAATTTTCAGTTGCCCAGTTACAGCCAGAATCTCTTACATCTCTGGAGCAGCACAAAAATTCTGGATCCTTATTGAAAATTTAGCCCATAAACTTTAAATTGTCATATCGCTGTATTACTACAAACATCATAGAGAAGTGGGCTACAAAGAGCATCCATAATCACTGGAAATGTTGCAATTCACCAAGCTGATTGATTTATATTTTGTAGAACTACCCATTGGCTCCAACAACTCTGCAATATATTTTCAAGGTTTAACACAGAAACCAGCAGAGGTTCACATTTTTCTTGCTACAACTTCTCTACCCCTAGTGGAAATACTCATCATCCCCTCCATACTTGAATCCTCCCATGAGGAATCAGTGGAAAAAATGAACACACCTCCTGCTTGCACTGTTGAACTCCCCTGTAGAGTCCTGCATGGGACTATTTTTTTTAATCCCACTCCCATGCCGCCCTGCAATAACCACTCCTGTATTGTTTCTTGCATGTTTATCCTGCTTCCAGCCACAAAAACCTTAGATCTAGAACCCTAGATCCCACAAATCTCACAAGAGAGATGGATTTGCCTCCGCTACTGAAAACAAAAAAACCTCAGTCAGTTTTTATATAGATATAATTTTTACCACTAAAAGAATTAAAACAAATCTTGCTTAAACCGTGTAAAAATACAACCGAAGTTAAAGTAATAGACATCAAATCTCTTTCTATCCCTTGCTTAAATTTAAGTATTAAAAGTTTTAAAGTGTTTTCCTGCAAATTATCACAGTCTTCTTTTTTTTTTTTTTTTTTTGGCCACCCAAGCCCTCCCGCAAGAAAATACATTTTACCCACTCCTGCTATTATGGCAGCATGTCCTGCAGGACCTGTGGGATCCCAGCAGGACTTGTGGGATCCCAGTCTGCTGCAGGGTTCTGCTCCCCTCCAGGCAGCTGTTCCAGAGCAGGCATTGGCATTGGCAGCCTGGCTTCACTTACTCCTTGATGTCCAGGAGTAGAGAGTTCCAGAATCAGTAGAAAGGCACAGGAGTTCGTTTTTTATGTCCCTGGCCTCCTGTGAATCCCTTGTGATCTGTGTGGAGGTTGGGGGTTCTGAGAGTCAGAAGTATTAGCCTCCGGTTTATGACATTGGACGGACCCCCACCAGTCGTCCTCATCCATGACTTCCTGTGAGCTTTTCCATATGACAGTGTGGTCAAATCTAATATTTTCAATTATATTTCATACTATATTCACAGTAAATGCCTTGCATCCATTTATCTTTCAGAATTCAGGTAGGACAGAAATGCAATGTCTTTCTCTCTCTTTTTTTTTTTTTTTGTGATCCTATATCCGTTTTGTTTGTGGTTTTTTTGTTTGTTTGTTTGTTTTGCAGTGCATAGTTTCAATAATAAAATCAAGGAAAGTTAAAAAGTACACAAGAGCAAGGAAAATTTCACAATAGATTATCTGGAAATATGTAACCATGGACTAGTTAAAAACAAATCATATATGACAAGCTTTATTTTACTTCTGAGACACTGCAGGTTGGAAAGATCATGTAGATGATCAAGCCCCACCTTCCTGTAGTATGCAGGAATTTCCCTTCTGTATTTCTCAGGTGTTTTGTCCTCACCTGCCTATATTTTAAAGTTGAAGCTTCTTCATCTGACCTCGGCAATTTATTCCATATTTTAACTCTTTTTAACAAACTTTCTCCTCATGTGAAGTCTCATTGTTTTTCTTGTAAGCAATTTCATACTATTACTTCCAGGTTTGCCTTCCTGTGCTGACTTTAACAGTTCCCATTTCCCTTTATTGCGGACACTCAAGTCATTTGCAAATAGTTAACACATTCTTTCTTGACCGCTCTGTTCCAGGCTATATACGTATATATTTAATGATCCCAGTCTATCCTCATACCTTGTGATGTTTCCTCCTACCTTTGTCATCTTGGTAGTACCTTCAATTTATTATCCTTTTCGTACTAAAGTGCCTAAAATGATACACAGTATTGCACGTGCTGATGTAGTAAGGATGAATAAAGCAGGAGTATTGCCTCTCTGCACCTTGAAGAGATAATGACTTATTCACCCCAACCTAGTATTATATTGGATTTTATTTTCTAACCGTGAACTCCTCTATCTGGCTAAGAATAGCATTAGAGGTCAATAAACCTTTCTTTCCATTTTCTGTGGACATTTAGAATTATTTTATATTTAGAATCATTTTGTCACAAAAGTATAATCTTTCTTTTATTTTAGTGAAAAAATCTCATTTTTATTAGTTTGTCCTTACAGTTCCTACAATGCTTTTGCATTTTTCCATGCCACCTCTAGTTTTGACCTCCATTCCCTATTCTCTACTTTGTCTTCCAGGTCTTTTATAAAGATATTAAACAAAATGGGACCGAATTCCGATCCCTGGACCCCACTGGAAATCTCTCCCCAACTAGACGGACTACCAATTACGATTACTCTCTGTATACGGTTAGATAGCCAGTTTTTGATCCATTTTAATTGTATTTCTGTCCAAGACATCTTGTGTTGGCTCCCATCCCCTGTGATACTGTATCAAGTGCTTTTCTGAAATCCCAGCATAATGTCCCCTGCATTCCCTTCATCTACTAATTTTGCAGTCATATCAAAATAGACTATGAAATTGATCTGGCAGGATTTGTTCTTAACCCATGTTTAGCCCCAGGATGCTTTTGCTTCTAGATTATTATAATTTTGTTCCCTGTTTGCTTCATTACTTTGCAAAGGATGGATGTGAAGTTTTAAGGGTTGAAATAAAAATGGTACCATGTTGACAAACTTCCATCTTCTGGGACCTCAAGGTCTCCACAGCTTATATAGATATTAGCTGATGATTATTACCTCAGTACCCAGGTATCCCCCAGAATTCTGGAGTGTAGGTCTGCTTCCCATTAGACTTGCAGGTTCTTCAAGCAACTTTTTGCTCAGTTCTATCTCTTTTAAGTTGTGGATTTATTCTTGCATTGTTGAGCCTAGTAATGTTGTCTTTGTTGTTGTTAAATAGGGTTACTAAATGCATTAGTTCTACCATCTTCCATCATTCTCACTGATTTCCTGACTGCTTAGCAGAATTTTCATTCTGGATTTGTTTTATCCTTGATATAGCTTCTAGCTCTGTCCCCATTAGTAAGCAATATTTTCTACTGTCTCTGCTTCTCTTCCTTCTCCCATGCAGGACATGTAATCCTGACTGGATACCTCTTGACTTTCTATTTCCAATATAGCTTCTTTTTAGCCCTGAATTTATCCAAGCAGCCTACGGTTCGCCATGCTGAGCTTCCATCATTATGTCCTTCGGAATTGTCAGTATTTTCTCCACAAATATTCTCGTTAGTACTCCATCCCACTTGACTCAGGCTAACTCTTTTAGTGGCTTCTCTGGAGGTATAACAAACCTTGAACCTTGAAATGGCAGTAATAATGATTAACTAGCAAAACTCCCTCATTGCAACATGATGATTTAATGGATGTTATAGATGGCATAGTGAAGCATATAGTAAACATGCTGGGCTAATTGCAGGTCTGGTCTGTGCCCTTTTCTTCCATAAACTAGTGTTCAAGGGCCTTGTGTGGCTTCCCTCCCCGTTCTGAACTCTAAGGTACAGATGTGAGGAGCCGCGTGAAAGAGTCCCTAAGCTTATTTCTACCGGCTTAGGTTAGAAACTTCCCCAAGGCACAAATCTCTATTTGCCCTTGGACTGAGGTATGCTGCCACCACCAAGTGATTTAACAAAGAACCAGGGGAAAGGACCACTTGGAGTTCCTCTTCCCCCAGCAATCCCCCCAAGCCCTTACACCCCCTTTCCTGGGGAGGCTTGAGAATAATATCCTAACCAATTGGTTACAAAATGATCAAAGACCCAACCCCTGGGTCTTGGAACAATGGAAAAATCAGTCAGGTTCTTAAAAGAAAGATTTTATTTAAAAAAAAAAAGGTAAAAATAATCTCTGTAAAATCAGGATGGAAAATACATTACAGGGTATTCAGATTCAAAACACGGAGGATTCCCCTCTGGGCAAAACCTTAAAGTTACAGAAAACAGGAATAAACCTCCCTCTTAGCACAGGGAAATTTCACAAGCAAAATGAAAGATAAACTAATCTGCCTTGCCTGGCTTACCTATATGGGTTGTAATATTGGAGACTTGGATTAGGATGGGTTGGAGAAGATGGATTTCTGTCTGGTCCCTCTCAGTCCCAAGAGAGAACGGCCACAGAAACAAAGAACCCAAAACAAACCCTCTTCTCTCTCCTCCCCCCCCCCCCACCGACTTGAAAGTATCTTTTGTCCCCATTGGTTCCTTTTGGTCAGGTGCCAACCATGTTATTTGAACTTCTTAACCCCTTACAGGTAAGGAGGAATTTTAGGCTACCCTTATGGTTATGACAGGCCTTGTCAGTAGAAATTTTGCCTGGGGGAGACTGTGGTGGTGGAAAGCACTGTGAAGTACCTTTCACCAGCAGGGTGGGGAAATGCTACCTCAAAACTGTGAGGCACCACAGGCTAGGAAGAGGGGTATGGGCAGTGCAGCAGGGGGGTATATTAGCACAGAGTATTTCTGCTACAGCTTTCACAAAGGGACTCTTATTTAACAGAAGGCTAATGCTGACAGTCTGGATGGAGCACTGAAATAAAACAGTGTTTTTCTTAACTTCCCAAGGAGTAACTATACCTTCCTCACCAGGGTACTACTTGATGCTGGCAGGTACAGTGTGTATGTCTCTGAAGCCAGCCCCATATGTGTTTATGCAGTCACTTTACCTCAGTATTGGGTGCTATACCTTTTCTATTGCATAAACACAGTTCGCTCATACTTCACTTAGTCATTTTCTAAATTCAAATATTTAATTTTTCTTTGCAGTCACAATGTTTTTGTTTATTAACATGCTGAAGGGTCCGACATAGTCCCATGTAATAATGTTGGCAGTCCTTTGTACATTTAGCCACATTATTTCAAGCAAAAATTGTAAAATTTTATTGAAGAACCCTGCTTCTTTAAAATCAACATTTTGCTACTTCAACTCAGAATAATAATTTTAGTTTTTCAGTGTTCAAAACACTTTTTGGACAATGTGATGTGTTACCAACTGTGCTGTTTCACCGTTTATACAATTTATTTATATGTAAAGCCCAGATAGTCCCAAAATAGCTTGAAGCACAGAGATGTTTTAACTGAAACAGGTTGTGTATCTACAACATGTGATGACTTAAGGCACACACATACTTATACTTTACTATACTCAAGGGCCTGTTTTATCTTGATGTGAACGTTAATACAGTAATTTCCCCCCTGGAAGTCTAACACCAAGCCTTTTAATATATATATTATTAAACATTTTATAACACCATTTAAATTGATCCTTTCAGTAGGAAGATTATATAAATGTGAGCTGACTGCTAACATCTCTGTTAAGAAAAGAGATTTTGTCTGGACACAACAGCTTTTTTAAATGTACTGTGGGGGTTTTTTAGAACAATTAATGATTCTTTATTCAGTAGCTTCTGTTCTATAAGTGACTAAAGTCAGAGTGACTGATAGTTACAGTATATTACTGTTACCCAATGCCATGTGACAATCTAGTAGAATCATCAAAGGAAAGATGACATTCTGCCAGAAAATGGGATAAGAGAAATTGATTCTGGAAATGTTGAAACCCATAATACAATATTCGGATGGAACCACATCTTTTTAGATTTTAGTTACAGTAGAAATGTTGCCCCTTTAAGGCCAACTGTGGAGCTTAGGGAGGCAAAGGGATTTTGAGAAACTGTTTCACCAACTGAGCAAATCAGAGCCACCATAGTTTGGCTGGGGAATAAGACACATATCCCTAGCGTGCACACCCTTGTGCAACCATGTTAGGGCTTACTGGACCATGGGTCCGGATGTGAGAGAAGAGGGGAAAGCAGGGGATGCACACTCACTACTCTCCCTGCCAAGTAGGTAGGTAGGGAGGGTTTGGAGAGTAGCATCGCAAGGCTGCACGCCGATTTGCACACACAGGCTCTCATATTTGAACTAGCACAAGGAGGAGAGTATGGATTACATGGTGTAGAGCTGGATATGCTAGTGTTTTACCATCTGAGGGTTTGCTGGACAAATCTCTGACTGTCTGTTTATGCCAGATTTCCAGCCCCGTCACACCACCAGAACAGCACAGAATGGGCTAGAGTGGGGGTCAGGATCTTGCCCTAAGTATTAAAGTGGAATAACTATACTCCAAGGTTATTAAGCACAGAGATGAGAGAAATAAGGTGGAAGCAGGTTTTACTTTAGATGAAGGGAGACTGTAGTGAGGAGGAATAGAGAATGGCAAGGGCATTTAATATCATGCCCCTTTGCCCTGTGCTTTTGGGGGCATTGAGCACTAACAACACTCTAACTGCTAAATTTTCAACTAAAACATTTTTTACTACTGTAGAAAGATGAGTGTGTTTTGTTTTTGTTTTGTTTACACTACTACTAAAACTGTATTGGGAGTTATTCTTGATGCTGAGCCTGAGGCTGCCCTCCTTGCTAATCAGATTATGGGATCTGTCATAAAAATGGACAGTGACAATAAAAGCACCATAAACAGAAAAGCCCAGTATTGACCCCACATCTTTCATCCTAAATTTGCCATTCACACATCACAGAAGAACACTTGAAAACCAAATTAAAAAAAAAAGTAAACCCTCTGCCCCGTTCGCATTATTTAGGAGTTTGATCTGAATGCAATTTGAGAAAGTTCCAATCTTAGCTTGTGGCCTTTTATAGAAGTGATCAGAAGGTGACTTATCTCTACAATACATAGTGATATTCCAACTGACATCAGAATAAAGGTCAAGTCAGACATGTGGGGTTTTCTGTCCGGGGCTGTGATCCTCCCAATGCCATCTTTAATTCATTTAAGAACAGTGTGCAGACACTCTACTTGGTTAAGGCACATCAGGCTACTTACATCATCTAAGAACCTGTCATCCAACACTGACCCTAAATTAAGAAACTAGCCCGGATAATTCTTATGCATTTCATATTTGTATTTCAGATTTTGTTACAGCAGACACAACTATGCCAAACAAAATGCTAATACAGTCAAGTGTAAGAACTTTTGGCATATCAAGCTTATTGCAAATAAAACATAGGGGGACCTTTGCCTAGTTACAATAGGGAAGGGACTGGAAACCACACTGCTAGATTCTGCCTGGTCCTACTAAAGACTTCAGCCTTGTGACCTTGAACAAGTCATTTGCACCTCTTTAAAATCAATATAGTAAACCTTCCTTTCAGGGTACTGTGCATAAGAATGTTGAGGTTATTGGCTGAAGCAAGGACCATTAATATTATCATCATAAAGATGTACAAGAATACCACATGCAAACTTATTATCCTCATGACTCAGTGATGTCTGAAATCTTTAGAAAATCTGATTTTTTGATAAATTTGTTTTGAGTATTTTTAAGGTTTTTATTATTATTTTAATTGAGAGAGAGAAATATATTTCAAGGAATCCAAAATTCAGGTCATGTGCATTAGGATAACTGGGATTTACCTATACGTAGTTTTGATGAGAGAGAGATTTGACATTTTTGAGTCCATCTTTTGCAAGTTTTCCCCACCAAATAACTATGTATTTTGAGTGTCTTGTGCTCTTGTAAAAGATACAAAAGCAGTTTAACACCTTGTCTATATTTTTGTAAGTTCTACTAGACAGAGGCAGTTAACTCCTCAACACTGTTTGAGAAACAAAATTGCTGTCTCGGATCTCAGTCCTGAGTTATTTCCCTTATTTTCAAAATAGTGGAAATGATTGCTACCTTGCCTTCAGGAGTGTTGTAAGCAAGACACAAGAAGTAATTCTTCCCCTCTACACTGCACTGATTAAGCCTCAACTGGAGTCCTGTGTCCAGTTCTGGGCACCATGTTTCAGGAAACATGTGGACAATTTGGAGAAAGCCCAGCAAAGAGCAACAAAAATTATTAAAAGTCTAGAAAACATGACCTATGAGGAAAGATTTTTAAAAATGGGTTTGTTTAGTCTGGAGAAGAGAAGGCTGAGAGGGGACATGATGATAGTTCTTCTTCAAGTGATGGCTCATGTCCATTCAACTTAGGTGTGTGTGCTCGCCACATGCACCCGTGCCAGAAGTTTTTCCCTCAGCAGTATCCCTCCAGCTCCCTGGAGTGGTGTACACATGCTGCGGTATATAGGGCGCCCCGGTTCCCTCCACCATCAGTTCCTTCTTGCCACCAGTGACGGTGCTGGAACTGTTGCTGCTTCAGCTAGTGCTGTAGCTGCTCGTCTGTACAAGCTAGTTATCTCCTGTATTATATTGTATATAGTTTTCTTAGTGTTTATAAATCCTTTAGCTATAGTTAGAGACTTTTTAGGTCCCGAATGGGACTTTGCCTCAGGACGGGGCATGCCCCGATCCCCAGGCTTTCAGCCCTGTGATTGCTGCAAGAGGCCTATGCTCGTTAGTGATCCACACAGCAGTTGTTTGCATTGCTTGGGCAAAGGACATAGTAGTGAGAAGTGCAAAATTTGAAAGTCCTTCAAGCCAAGGACTAAGAAGGAGCACAATATTCATTTAAGAGCTCTCCTTATGGAGTCAGCACCAGAGCAACGCTCCAACTTGGCGCTGAGTACCGTGACTTCAATACGCAGTGCCCCACCAAGACCGCCCACCGGCCAGCACCAGTCCCCATCCATAGCTCTGATGAAGAAGCCCAAGAAAGCAGGACGAGGCCGGTCTCCAACGTCCCGCAAGGGAAAGGATAATACTGGGTCTGAACAAGGTCCCGTGCCGGGCAACTCTTCACCCACGCCTGGATCTCGGGCCCAAGCTCTGTTGGAGCGATGTAGCCCAACCCACACCTTGGATAGCGGCAGAGTCCTCCATCAGCTCCGGGTGCCGTCCACGCTGGAGGCCCTGCAGGCAGCGGAGGAGATCATGTCCCTCCCGGTGCCGCCCATACCGGTTCCCGCAGTCACAGGGTAAATCCGCATTCAAACTGCTTCGGTCCCCACCTCAGCAACACCATTCCCCGTAACTGCCACACATCTGACTGCAATAGGCAGATGCAGCTCAGCCCCATTTGGTCCCTGACCTTGGGCATGGGCAGAGAGGCTTGAGGTGCAGCTAGCCAGTCACTGGGCACAGACCTTTGGAGGCACGCTTCCCCCCAGCAGGAGTACCGGTCCTAGCACACAGTATCTCCGAGACCACAGTACCGCTCCAGGGACCTCTGAGGGGTACTATTTGGGATTCACCTAAGTTGAATGGATATGAGCAATCATTCAAAGAAGAACAAGAAGAAAAGACAGTTACATCTTGAAGAACACCAGTTACGGAAAAGGTGTTGCTCTTATTGCTCATGACCATTCCACAACCGCCCTCTTTCCCCATTGTTGGAGTTTCCAGCAAGAAGGAACTGAGGGTGGGGAGAACCGGCAGCGTCCCTTATACCACACCACTCTAGGGGGCGCCAGAGCCAGTCCTCTATGGATACTGCTGAGGGAAAAACTTCCGGCACCGGTGCATGTGGCGAGCACATACACCTAAGTTGAATGGACATGAACAACACATCTCGAAGAACTCCAGTTATGGAAAAGGTAACTCTTTTTTCAAGTACACAAAAGGTTACAAGGAGGAGGGAGAAAATTGTTCTCCTTAATAATGATAGGACAAGAAGCAATGGGCTTAAACTGGAGCCTGAGCAGTTTAGGTCGGACATTAGAAAAAACTTCCTACCTGTCAGGGTAGTTAAACACTAGAATAAATTGCCTGGGGCAGCTGAGGAATGTCCATCATTGGAGACTTTTTATGGGCAGGTTAGACAAACACCTGTCAGGGATGTTCTAGATAATATTTAGTCTTGCTGTGAGTGCAGGGAATTAGACTAGATGTTCTATCGAGGTCCCTTCCAGTCCTACAATTCTATGATTTTCAGTAGTGGAAAGTACTGATTCTCAGGAGGGCCTTAACATGCACTCACATTGCAATATTCCATGTTGACCTATTCTGCATGTGTATTATTATTATTTATTATTTGTATTATTGTAACATCTAGGTCTTCCAGTCAGGGCCAGATTTCCAGTTAGGCACAGTAGGCACGTGCCTAGGGGCGCCAGCATTCCAGAGGCACCTAAAAGTTAAAAGTGGGTTAAAGTTTCATTTTTTACAGAAAACATGAAAGTCAGCTGTAGGCCAGGGGGGCGCTGAAGATGTTGTTGTGCCTATGGGCACGTAAGCTGTAAATCCGGCGGACCCCATTGTGCTAGGCACTGTACAAACACAGAACAAAAAGACAGTCCTTGCTCCAAAGTGGTATTATATTAAATGGGAGGGGGTAAAAAAACCAACCCTGTGCTATAAAGGTTAAATTCACCCAGAAGCTTAAAGTTGCCAGACATTCTTTTGGGAACTGCTGCACTTTTAATTGTTGGCTCACACAGAATTCTTTAAATGGACAGGAAAAAAAAATGGAAGCAGGTTCCCAAATGAGAGTCGCCAGGCTAGAGTGAGAGTAGGCTGAAAAGTTGGGGTTTTTAAACTCTTTATATTATTTCTCTTTTATTTCTTACTTCCCAGTTTTAAATATATTATCGTGAAATCAGTCTGAAACAGGACAAACAGCTACATTAATGCAGCATTAAGGTTACCTGTTATATTGAAACACAAAGGGCCAGATCATCCTCGGTCTCTCCTCAGTCCCCACCACCTGCCTTGAAAAGTCACTGGATGTGACTTTTTTTTCACTGAAGTGGCTGAAATGTCCATAGGGATTTCTTCAAGGAGATTACCTTGCAACATGCAGTCAGAATGGAGGCAGAGGGAATGTGCTTTACCTTCCTCTCTCCCAGTAAATATGGCGGGGCCTACTCTCAAACCTGATGGGTCCAGAGTCCCTCCACATAAAGGCCCTCTACTCCCACGCTGGCTCTGATACCAAAATGGGCTTCAGTTCCCTAACTGCCAGAGACTTCACAGCCAAGGCTACCTTCAGTCTCCCCTGGGGGAAACTACAGAAAAGCTACTTTTCCAGGTAAAATTGTTTCAGACTCACCCTCTGACCACTCCCTCCTCCATTATCTCAGGTTCCTGCAGGGCTAGAAACAGAAAACATTACCTTTGGAAATGGGAGAATTTTCCTTGCTTCTTGCTACATAAAGTTCTGAGTTATCAGACAATAAAGGTGTAGAACTTTTAAACTAAAAAAAAAATACTTTAGGTCATTTTTAGAGGCAGCATGGCTCCCTCTGAGCCCTATAGACTGGGACTCATCGTAACTTAAGCACATGGCTTTACAGAAAGAGGGCTACAAAAGAAAATTCCAAAAGCCAAACAATTTAAAAAACATTTGTAAAATAGGTTTTTGTACCATATCACATATGCCAAATATATAGTGTGGTGTGGCATAACAATTTTATCAGCACTCATTTGGGATGACCTGAATAACCCAGGTGTTTTCCAGATGCAAATTGAAAATATTGATACCCCTGTACATAATAATTGAGGGTGACAGTTGTCTAATAAACTGTTAGTCATTTTACACTTTTTTCCAAGACATAAAAATTTTGTTTGTTTTTCTGGGATTAAACCCAATATGTTCTTAAAATACCTGGAGTGAAGATGTTGCTATAGAATCCTACGTTACACGTGCTCTGTGTGTGTGTGTGTATGCATGCAAATGTTTTCAATACACTGTCATTTATAGATATACAATATATAAATGCACCTACACACAAGCTGGTAAATAAACAGAAGAAAATATCCACCAAAAAAAAATTTTCCCACCCTATTTTTTGTTGATAATTTGCATTTTCTGGAATTTGCAGAGTGGCTATATACATTAGTGTGTGTGTTATAACTAATCTGAACATAAAAAAATTCAAATTTCCAACTGAAAATGGCAAAATGGGGCAAAACAGTGTGTTCCCTTTCTTTACCTACTTTAGAATGAGTGTATGTATAAATCTAAATATATAATGTACTTGGATATTTTTGACATCCATGCAGAATTTTACTTGGAAAAAAGCCTAAAATGCCTCTATTTCTTCTGCAACAGAAACCCTCATTCTGTTCTTGTCGTGCATATTTCCCCCAAACATGCCCTAAAACTAGAATATCAAGGTACAGGTAAGCCACACATTATGTTCTAATTCTAACAAATTAAATGATAGAGGAGCTTTTCGAATTACTTTACAACAGAGCACTGCTAATTTTAATGATACCAAACGATCAGTGAAGCCCACAGCCACAGCCAGTTTTTCTGACCTTGAAATTACTCCTTTATTCATTTTCTTTCATTTTTGTTTACAAAGACATTTCTAGCTCCTTTGTTGTGAAGATAACCTTCAAAAATATAAACATTTTCCTGTGGCTAGAAATTTGCAAATAATTCTCCATAATCATGAATGAAATTCTGGTCCTGCCGGAGTCAAGAGAAATTTCACCCCATTTCTTATTCATAGTCTTTGCCACTGCTTCTTAAGGCCAGTGACACCTGTTCCTCCCTTAAGCTTTGAGTTGGGCGTCAAAGAATCATAATTCTGACACACTCCAAAATCCTGAAGTTTAACCTGCATCCAAGCAACTATGTCGTATGAAGATGAATGGAACATGCCATGCAATCTTCTCTCCAGTTTCTTATCTTCCAAGTTGTGATTAAACATCCCCCTGTGCCTGAGTGCTTGCCCCTTAAGGCTTCATATATTTGACTTGACTTCATGTAGGAAAAGTATTTTGTCTGCATTTTACAGCAGTTTGTTTTGAGAATGGGCTAGATATGCCAAAACTTATTAGCATTATGTTGACTGTCTAGCTTGTGTATCAAAAACAGAACTATTGCCAAATGATGGCGTAAGATCTTTGTGTCTATCTTTTCAAATTGCTACCACCAGTTGTGATAACAATCCAGTATTTCCAGCATATTTGGCTTTTCAGGAAACATTCAAAGAGCTGCAATAGAGGATTTCAGTTATAAATGTTTGGAGATAAGCCATTTGGCGCTCTTTCTGTAGTGGCTTTTGGTGCATACTCCTCATGTTGAGGTACTTCATAAGCTTAATTAATAGTAGGATCCCACTCGTGTAGACCCTACTGAGAGGAAGTCTGTGAGAGTTTTGCCTTATGTACAAAAATCATTTCAATATGCAAGAAAAAAACAAATATCTTTAAGATACTGAAAACATACATGATACATTTTTGCATATGCTTCCTGTTCATCAGCTTGTTTCTGTCTTAGTTAAGTCATAAGCCTCACAGCTAATCATCATCTGAAATGTTTCTCACTCCCTCCTCCCCAGGCTTATATTGTCAATTAGACTTCATTTTTTTTTAAAGGAAATAAATTTTTTGCTCTTAAATTATTGTCTAGGGTAATGTTGTATTCAATTAATCTGCCACTTAAAAATGAACTGCAAAGATTTCCCTCACAACAAAAGCATTTTTGTATGATCCTCCCAAAAGGTAGACCTATGTAAATGTGATTCGAATAAGATGTGTGATGATCTCCCAAAAAGAGTGAGAATGACCGCACCGCACCTGAAGCGGAGGCAGGGAACATTGTCTGGGCTTGCTGAAGGAAGGCAGCGGCGCTTTTATGCGGCGGTAGGGAGGAGGTCAGAAACTGCTGCAAAAGGTGATCAGTGGTCAGATTTGTGGTGCTGACTCTCTCCTCAGGAATCTGAGATCAGAAGGCCCTGGGTGTTGGAAGCCCTTTTTCCACACAGCAGGCAAGGTAGCAGCCGCCCTCCCTCCCCGAGAGATGGCTAATATCAGGTTGAGTTAGGATATACTGTGGGCATTGTGCTAGTCGCTCCTTTTTAGGGGGGCTGGGAAGGAAATTTTCCCTCACCGCCAGATCGGCTTCGGTGGAGTGAGGTTTTTCGCCTTCCCCACAGTGGGTGTCAGGAAGAAGAAAAGGTGGTAGGCTATATGTCACAACTTAATTTGTAAGTGTGGGGCAGATGTCCAGTGCAAGTACTCCATAGGGAAGGCATCCAGTGACTAGATGAATGGCCTAGTAAAGGACTTAAAATCTCTTTTCTTCACTACGTCCTAAATTTCTCAACATTTTTATAGTTCTGCTAAAAATTTTCATTATTTTGAAATTTTAAAATTTTCAGTCAGCTCTACTCAAAAGCTTCCTTATATATTACTTCAGATAAAGGTTTGTTTCCTTCCCTCCCCCAGCACACAAAAAAGT
Source organism: Caretta caretta (assembly GCF_965140235.1). Lineage (NCBI taxonomy): Eukaryota > Metazoa > Chordata > Testudines > Cheloniidae > Caretta > Caretta caretta. The sequence goes on along the minus strand of NC_134213.1, from coordinate 24,375,648 downwards.
GTCCCATTTAAAAAAAAATTTGATAGTTCAGACAGGTCCAATTTTAAACTTCAGAACCTTCAGATTAGTTTCCAATCGGGAAAAAAAATGTCTATGCTGTATGCACATTTGAGAAAATTTGGTTCACAGGTTTTTTTGTTTGCTTTAAGCTACAACCAATACAGGTTAGAATGAAATTTTTTTCCACTTCAATTATGGTGGTTTGTGATGTCAAATTTTTACAGACATCCCATTTTCTCTGCACTCAGATTTCTTAAAGAGGTGGTGATTGCCCTTAAATATGATCAATGAAGTTCTAATAACATTTTTCAAATGCATACTTTTTCTTTTTTTTTTTTTAGGTTTCTAAATTGCAGTGTAGCTTAAACAATGTGTATTTGGTAATAATAGGTATTTAACTTGCCAAATATCATTACAGAGATTTTTAAAAAGGACTGTTTGGTGTGTGTGTGTGTGTGTGTGTGTGTAAGTAAGCTTATTCCTTTGAGATAGCTGAAATACATTCACTATTGTTTTCCTATATGTCCGTTCATTCCTGTGTTGTCTTACCTGCTTTGCCTTGTAAAATTCCTTCCTTCTCCTAATGAATCTTTCTTCCTTCACCTGAGGATTCATAATACCTAACAACTATTACACACATTACTACTGTAGATTAGGGGGTGAAGGGTTATATTTTAAGCCCCGATTCAGGAAAGCACTTAAGTCTATGCTTAACTTTAATAATGTGCTTAAGACCCCTTAAAATTAAGCATCTGCTTCAGTGCTGTCCTGAATTGGGATGGTTTCCTGATTCAGAGATTTAGTTGCAGGTTACAGTCACCTAAAGCTGCTATATGGAAATGGAGATTGAACACACAATTTAAAGGTTTTGTTTATATGCCTAGTCCCTCCCATTCTGCTAGGGGATAAGGTAGGGCTAAACTTTCCCTGGCTAAAAGTAGGGAGGGAGAAATTGTATCTATATAGACTGCTCCTCATCCTTCTCTCCACTGGATGGTTCAGGTGCCTGTGTCTATTTACTCCTGGAAATAGGTAAGGATAACTGGTATTACAAAATGGCTGCTGTAAACTAGAGTCTAGGGACCAAGACTGGATATAAGGAGACCAAGAATCACATCTCTGGCCTTTTCCAACAGTGTCCTCCACATTGTAAGCCATGGAGCAAATTGAACTTCTGATTCAAAACCCTTTGAAATTAATGAGTCTTTCCATTGACTTCAGTGGGCTTTGGCTCAAACCCTGAGGGAACATAGAGTCAGGTCTGGAATGTAGATGTTGTGTGGAAATGTGAAATTATGGAGTTTGCTGAGTTTTCTTTTTTTAACCCCCCTTGGTGAAATTAGGCCCCTGGAAATTTTGGTGCAAGTAATTAGAGATGCGTAAAGCTCAGCAGTCTTGGTTCACATGTTTTTTTCAGTTTATTTTCAAAGTTTCCTATCTGTTTTCCTATCAGTGTGAGTTAAACCCCATTGATTTACTTTGAGTTTTAGGGTTTAGATAAACCCAAGAACCTGAAGGAAATCACTACTGACTCTGCAGAGTTTTGTTGAATTTCCATCTTGCCCTAAAATCTAACAAAATCACCTGAAATCATAACTCAGCCCATGTTTGCTCACATCTCACCTCAGGTTAACTGCAAAGTCTATGAACTTCTCACTTTTCAAGTTGTTACAAAATCTGAACCCAGGAGAGCTTTGCCTAGTGTCAGGTTTCTTTCTGAACAATTGCTATAGTTCTGAAAGTAAAGCTCGCTTTCTTCTATGGGGGCACAAACACCCATGTGCATATTTAGTGGCACAGGTCCATATTTGGAGATTTTGAAATATTGACATGCATTTTGAAGTGCATATACAGTTAGTTTTAGAAGCACATTTACCACTCCAGAACAACTACATATAGTTTGGCTGCCATTTGTAAACCATTAAATTTTTTTGAATATTTTCTAGAGTGAAATTAGAAAGACAAATAAACTTCTGAACAAATTAGGTAATTTTACTTTTCCTGTCCTGGCAGAGTGGACCAATTTGGCTTTGGCAAATTTGGCAGGGCATACCCTTACCTAATTAAATTGTACATAATTTCTATGCATTTCTCACCTATGTTCTTGTTTCACCCAGATTTCACTGAAATACCAGCCATCATATCTATCTTATACATTTCTTCTGTGCCACCCTGTCTTTAAAATGAACAATCCGTATCTGCAAGTATCTATACTATATAGATTAAACAAGAATTTTGTTTGAATACCAGAAAGTAAAGATGTCAATGATATTATGTGTTTTGAATGGCTAAGTTATCCATTACAGGGATAAATAAATGTTGAATACAGCAGGAGATAATACTCCAAAACCAAGTTACTGATTCCCTACCAGCATCTAGAGAGAAGAGTGATTGTTTGTGGAAGTGAATCCTCCTAAATTTATATACCCATGAGAATGAATGTAGAAGTTGTACATTTAAGATATTTTACATTGGATAATTAATAAGTGTAACAGGAATTCCTTTAGATAGCCATCATTTTGGAGTTTCTGTGTAGCAGGGAGAACATACAATGATAACATTTAAACACTCTCTTCTCTGTGTATTTCTTTTGTTTGGGAGGCCATCAGAAAAGATCAGTAACCTTCTTATAGGGCTCCAGGGTCATTTTTTCTCAGCTCGACCTAGACCTACTATGAATACCATTTATGCCATTTATTTTGCCATCCTCCTTATTAGACTGGTGATGAAAACTCCTGCATGTGTGCTGTGCTCTAGGCACCACTTTTCCACTTCTGAATTCACCTTTTATTTCCATAGTTCTTACTGCTACTTTTTTCATCATCTTCCCATCCTCCTTTCTTCCCTCCCTCCTCCCCTGGGAATTTCTCCATTATGTTTGAACTCTGTTCACCATAAGGAGTCCTGTTGTATGGTTGAACAATCATTCAGCACCAAAAGATTTTTTTTTAACCTTCTGCTACCACCTTTGAAACCACTTGTATGCCCACTTCCCCCAAAAATAATTTCTATGATTCTTTTCATATCATCATATCTTCCTGGGTCAGAATGACCAGTCAGAAAAAATGCATTTACGTCACTAATTTGTTACCTACAGTGGCAGGGCCAAGGCAGTAATAGCACCTCTAAAGCCAGAATATACTTATGCTGGCTGTTGGCTTAGAGGGCCCTGTACCTTTAATTAAAAATGCATATCCTATTAATACCCTATAGTGCATTAATTTTTACTGAAAGATAACAGCTACCTTATCTCTAAGGAAACTGGTCTTGATTTTATTAACTTACAGGACAGAAGAATAATTGGCACATATCATTGTCCAGAAATGTATTCAACAAAGGTATCTTTCATTGTTTTTTAAATGTTTTTATCCTTAGAGACTTAAAATTGAGGTCCTGACCATTTATGGTCATTAAAGATCCCATGGCACTTTTTGTAGGAGTAGGCACCGCAACCCCAAGCCTCCTGGCCAAATTTCAATTTGTGTAATTATGTTCTGCTTATTTGACCTTCCCACCACCACCCACCCACCCCATAGTTTCAATTGGCTACAGCATTCTTCATTTCCTGTATTAAAATAAAGTGTGTTGTTCTGCACTGATAGACAGTCACCACATTTCACCTGACAGGTGATTGCATTTCACTGGCTTGTGAAGTGATTCTTCTTTCTAAAGTTTGTAAAGCGCTTTGGGATCGTGCTGTGTACAGTAAACATGATTCATTATCATTCTATCTCAAACATCTATGTAGTAACAAATGTACCTGTACATTTTATTTAGGGCTGGGCGAACCTGGTAAATTCAAATGACATTCCTCACTCTAATCTCACAGTGAACCTTTTTTGAGGATCAAAAGTTAGGTTAATATTTTTTATTATTTTTCATTTTCACATCCCTCTGTGCTTCCTGGATTGGAAGTGAAAGATCTGAAATACCGGGAAAATTACTATTCTTGTGAGATGTTCAAAAAATGTTCCAGGTGTGGGAAGGTCAGATTAGTTCTGGATACTCATGCGAACTTTTGTGTGCTTATCTGAGCATTCAGCCATTTGGAGGTTCGCCCAACACTAATTTAATGTGTTCGGGGTTACTTCTGTTTTTCTTCAGAAAAGTTGTTGAGGTTTTGCAAAACCTCTTTTCCAGCTGTCATGGTAGACAAACGTGATATGTGCAGAAGAAGACACCTATCCCCAGAGACTAGTTTAGAATTTTAAATAAATAAAGGTTCTAAAACAAAATATATTCTTGCAACTACTTCCTTTCTGTTTAGTGATACTAAATGCAGCAGCTTGCTGTGCTGCCACATTTGCTAGGTGCAGGCTAACATTTCAGTGATCTTAATGACATATCAACAGCAGCCATACAAGACACAGTGCAAAAGAAATAAATAGTTAAGTGGAGAAAAGTTCTTAGCTGTTTACTGTAGCATGTCTAGTTCCAAGTCTATTTGACTATAATAAAACTTGTATTTGTATTTTCATACAAAGTATATTCTATAATGTTCTCTAAAGAACACCTTGTGGGCTGATATCAGTGCAGCCAGAGGGTAGATAAACTGTTCAGATTCAGTTCAGTCTCAAAGAACTTCAGCTGTGGCCAAATTTGTTTAAACCAAAGTCATTCCTATGGTAGATTCTTATAAATGTACAGATGTCTATCTTCCTTTTTAAGCCAAAGTAACCCAAGGCCTGACCTTTGTTAAACCTCTTGGGTGAAATCCTGGCCCTATTGGGGTGAATGACAAATCTCCCATTGACTTCAGTAGGGTCAGATTTTCACCCCTCATATCTGGATTAGACAATATGGAAAATGAAACTTTCAAAAGGGCTTGTAACTCGTCATTTTTCCTAATTAATTATCTAGTATTTGCTGTTAGTTAACCTCAGTATTTCCATAATTCAAAATATTTCTTGTGATAACTACATGGGGAATTGTAGGGAAAAGTACAAAGATTTAGGTAAGCTTATATATTTATTTTTTTAAAAAATGGAAAAGTTTTAAGGGCCACTGTTGCATTCCAGATTTACACTAGAGTAGAATTTAGTCCCGTATCTTTGAATGCCCTGACTTTTGTGTATTCAGGCTTTTAATCATAACATTGCATTAATGCTTTTTTCACTGAATACTTTTTTCATTGAATTGCCTTGTTTGAGTTATTAATTTTTTAAAAAAAGTTAGTAACCACATATTGAAACAAATGTGCAATTAAATTTAACGTGATTACACTCTGAAATAAATGAATTTTTTTTCTTGCCTCTAAAATTCAGCCCTGTGCTGTTGCCAGTGCTCTGGTCTGATGAGATGACCCAACATGCACTGTGCTTATGAAGATCATGAGCACTGGAGAGTGGAGACTGCCTATAGGTATAATATAGAGCATGTCCATATTTTCTCTCCCAGTCGCCAGTGGTTGTGTTAGAATTTCAAGATTTCTTATGTGATCTTCTTACAAAACTGCTGAGTATCTTGAGGGAGCAAATCATGTTTGCTTTATCCTCATAGGCATGCTCCAGCATTCATGTATAGCACCACTGAATTCACCTCTGTCGTGCACATTTGGAGGTTTTGTCAAAGCAGAGGCTGCATTTCATGTTAAAAGAAAAACCAAAACCAAAAAACTCCTAGCACTATATTAAACCCAGATATGTGTGCACAAGGGCAGTACCATACTTTTTCAAGATGCATGGAGGTTTGTGCTAGACATGTGAGATTAGGATGTGGCCACTGACGCTGGGTCATAACTGTGTATGGCCTCTGCTCTTAAAATCTGGGATCCAGCAAATATTATCTGTTCAGACATACAGGACAGGCCTTATTACTATTACCATTTACAAAGGAATGACAGTAAAAACTGTAATGGTTGTATTTAAAGGACAGGAGTAGAAGTTTTTTCGATAGATAGGAATCAAGTGGATTGGTATTGTTAGGTCCAACCTTTGTCAATGTGATCTCAGTTTACAACTGATTGGGCTTTTCGTTCCCCCATGCTAAAGCTGCCTTCTTATATCTTGCAGATGGATCCACATGAAAACATTTTGTTGAGCACACTTGAAATTAAAAATGAGATGGCTGCCTCCGAGGCTGTTATGGGGCTTGGGGACCCTAGAAGCACTATGCTGGCCTACGATACTTCAAGCATCCAGTACCGGAAAGCTGGCTTGCCCAGACACAGCTTTGGACGCAATGCCCTGGAGCGACATGTGGCACAAAAGAAAAGTAGGCTACGGAGACGTGCCTCTCAACTGAAAATTAACATCCCTGACTTGACTGATGTAAATGCCATAGATCGATGGTCACGCATATTCTTCCCTGTTGTTTTTTCCTTCTTCAATATTGTCTATTGGCTTTACTATGTGAACTAAAAAACAAAGCCACACAGAAAGCAAGAACTGGATTTCTCTCCAAATTGGTTGTACAGCCAAAAGTGGGACTTAGAAAAATTCTATTCAGGACAAAAGTTACTTTAAAACACCTTAGTTGCTGGCCCACTCTACGGTCTGTTTTATAATGTTTCAGTTGCTTCTGCTAAGTCATAAACACATTCTTAGTTACAGTAGAAACATGTTCCCCCTTTTAAAAATGTGGGTGTATATGAAGAGTGAAAGCAAAATTCCATTCAATCATTTTTTTCAACACTCATATATATGAGTTTAAAAACTTAAACTATAAAAAAGGGAAATTTGGGAGACAGGTTTGAGTTTTAACAGCAGAATGTGTCATTTCTTTGAAATTGCACATCGAGTACATATGCATCTATACTTGATTAAAGAGTGTACTAAGATGCTATCATGCTTATGAAACATATACACTTATCTTCTAAATGTGTAAACTCAAACAAGTAGTGCCTATCATCTCACCTTCATGATGATGATGGTCAAAGATTTCTGAGCAGTAGTCAGGTAATTGCTAATTTTTATTGAAAGACTAAATCTTTGACTGATATTATGAGCGGGTTAGGAGTTTGTACAGAAACTTAAGCAAGTAATACTAGTTTTGTTTTGGATTTTAAAGAGTTGGCATAAGGTCATGGTTACAATTCATTGCACTTTTGATATGTGGGGGAATGTGGAAATCAGATTTAGAGATGGACCAACCTATCATGACCTAAATGGTGGACATGTTGATGTGCTCAGTTCCTGGGAGATGGAATCATTTGTCCAAAGTGCCAAATGTTGGTTGGCCAAATAGTAACTTTACAGACGGCTAATGGAAACCATTGGTGCCCTGCCCTTTTAGGATAGAAAAGGGGAGACAAGTGGCAACCATTCAAGAATGCAGCCCCAAAGAAAAGGAAGGCTAGAATCATATTGTACAAATGAATGTTGTCAGTCAATGTCCCTGTATGAGTCCAAAAGATTCATATGGAATTGAGTGGTTTTTTTCAGGTTTGTAAGCTTCCGTGCTTTACAACTGAGAATGCTTTTATATTCAGAATCTAACGTCCAATTTAAAAGTTATTGAGAGAGCAGACAGTTACAGGAATTAATATGTTAGCTGTTTGAAGAATTCAGATTTCAGAAAGTTTCCATTTTTGTAACTTCAATAGAAAATTTACAGATAGGATATTTTCTCCAGCTGGACTAGACCGTGCCATGCATTGTTTGTTTGTTTGTTTAATTTAATTTGATATTATAAAGGGAACAATTTGGTAGGCATGCCTTTAACAGATTAACTAAGCTTTTCAGTGTTTCCTGCTTTAGAAGGTCTAATGGCTTCCTTTAAAAACTGGCAAAATTCAATTTTGCCTTAGAAAATGTGGGAGATTTTTATTTAAAAGAAAATAGTATCCTCTTGTTTTTCCTTCCATGTTATTTTTTTTTTTTATAGGAGAACTATTCCTAAAGGGTCAGGCAAGTTAGAAAATGTGCTCATTTAATGAAAAATAAAAATTGACAACTGTGGTAAGAAAAATCACCAACTTCTAATGACTTCTACAGAACTATTCACTCTGCTCTTCAACGAAAAATAGTTACGATAGCAGTAGACACATCCTGTTGTAACTATGCTACCTCTCAGCTATATACAGATTTCTTAAAGAACCACAAATTCCAGCATGCTCTGAATAGTAGTATTTCTGATATAGCAGAGGAAAATTTACAGCTATGTTTTCCATATTTAAGGATTCAATTGCCAGTCCTTTTAAGAATGATTCCTTAACATTTTTCATAAAAAGCAGATTTTTTTTCTCTCCTTTAAAAAAGTAGTAGTATCTCATGGAAATTTCTGTGGAGAAGGGTTAGGAGAGACAAATGATTAGAGGAAAACTGCTTTGAGGATTAATAGGCCAAGTTTACACCATTATTTTTTACTTTTATTCCACATTACCATGGGTTTCTGCTTCAGAAAGAGAGAAAAAATAGCTTTGAATGTTATTGGGAAAGAACCTGAAAATTAGATGCACTGAGTACCCACAACTCTCTTTTTTAGGGGAATGGTGGGTACTCAGTACTGACTCTTTGGTCAAACCCTGAACTGCATGTATATTCAAGCTTTTGACCATGTGATTAGCCTTTCCATGGCTAATCACACATGAGTTCTCAGTGCATTTCACAAACCAGAACAATGTGCTTTTGTAGCTGCATTTGAAGTTTGAACTTCTATGAATCATGCATGCAAACTCATCCTAACTTCTCGGGAAAGGATCCACACCACAAATTGGTAACAGTCTTAGAAGTCTATTTTTATATATGGCACCCTTTGTGATAACCCAATGCTGTCTTATACTCACAGTTTTCATTCAATGCACTAAGAGCCTTTAACACTTGTGTTTCACAGAAGCATAGTTTAAATACAGGGAGCACAGTGTACACAAATGGTAGATATGCCTCAAATATAAAACCTAATAGAGAGTATGTTTACTCTCTGCACTGGTTTAGCAAGTCAGCTGTAGTCAAAACCATGGAGATCAGATCCTAGTATTGCATATTAATTTATCTGAAGATATAGTACAAGCCATAATACTCTCTAATGTTGCTATTTGTCAGGTAAGAGAAAATGTCTGGTTTCTGCTCAGGTGTCACTGGGAAGGATGTATCAATAGGAGGAAGGAGCACTTTAATTTCCTTTTGGCTACTAATGTCATGTACAAAAACTTTTGGAAAACCCTTCCAAATGTGGATTGGTATAATTTTGTACTAAAGCTAAACACTGTGATATGAATAGGGTGGGTGGTGGGGGTAGTGTAGGGGAGGATAACTGACAAGACCCTGGCATGGAAGAACCAGAACCAAGGGAGTGTGAGTCATTACCTCCTCTTCTTGGGACATTTGTGACAAAAGTGATAAATTACGCCAGCATACAACAGCTGTGCTTTTTATCATGTGTACTACCCTCTGAGTAAATTAGACCAACCAGACTAGCTTTTACCTTAGAATTTACCTAAAAAGAATACTCCAAACCCTTCCACTCCTGTTCACTGTTGTTAGATCCACTAACTAAAATATTAAAGTTACAATTTAGATAATGTTTGTAATATAATTAGAAATACACATGTTGTTATTTCATTATGCAGAACAGCCAGCAATTAAGGTGTTTTTCATCTTTGTGAAATTCATGGGAAAATTATGACTATAATATGGCACAGTTTTAATTAATGATATATTTGAGATCAATATGTAAATATAAACTGTATATGACTGCTAGTAAGTATAATATGCATTTTCAGAACTGAAAACTCATGCAACATATTTCTGTGTTTGCATAAGGAATGTTACGTTTCTATCCTATTGCGGTTTAATGACTGGGAAGAAAGACTCAAGCAATGTCATTCTGAATATTTCCTTTATCGTTCCCGGGGGTGGGAGGGAGAACCAGAGTCTTAAATAATGTTACAGAATACTTCAGAGAGTTTTTAGACTCTAATACAAAGGACATAAAATCTGTCAGGTACAAAAGCACAATGCATAGAGAAAGTGAGGGGGGTGGTCTTATACCGAGGGAACAAACCCTGTTCATTTTAGGCAAAGTGTGCATTAAAATTAAAGGTCAAATAACTTTTACTATAAATATTAAACCATGTTCCAATTCCATAATTAACACGCTACTTAACATAAGAGAAGTAAACAAATGTTAAACATTATCCAAGTGTATGTGTATATAGACAAATATATTTATATATATCTATATATGCATATGTGTTTATATACACATTATATAAATACACATATTCATATGTTGGTGTGTTAAAGGAATAAGCTAATAACAGTTTTGTTTCTATCATCACCCAGAGTATGAATAATTTTTTGAGAAAGCAAATTAATGTATTAAAAAAAATCTTACTATACAGGGTAACTGGGCATTTCTATATCAGCAGATCAATGCATATAATTCTTATGAAGCATTGCACAGTTTGACATTTATGATAGTACTGTACCTCCTTGCATCTGAAATTAGACTACTCCTCACATTGCTTGCCTATTTCTTCTCCTTTTTTTTTAGTAACAACACTGTCCACTAGTAACTTTTCAATAACAAAAAAGTCCTATTGATACCAAGAAAAAAAGAAAATATTAATATTTATAGAAAAATAACTTAGGGCGGGGGATGTCCAGGGTACAATATTATAATAGTAGTGATCATAACATTTTGCTATGTGTACATAGAACATATAATGTGAGCAACCATGATTTAAGCTGAACTTGTGTAAATATTATCAGATTTCTTAAACATTTTTAACTTCTAATTTGTACTTTATGGTAAGGCAAAAAGCTAATTCTATTTATGGTTTAGGTTAATGTGTCCTAAAATTATGTAAATAACTAAATAAGCTGTAAATGAGCAGTCAATAGATAAGGTAATTGTTTAGTGACTTTTTTTTACTAAGTACAATAATTGCAGTGCTCTAGCAGAGTAATTTAAACACCCTTTTGCATAAACAGATTTGGATTTGAGATAAGAGTTTTAATACAAAAATTCAAGGAAGTACTGTAGTGTAAAATTGTCATTGCAACAATGTTACTGCTTGCATAACAGGTTATTTTTGTATGGTTAAAAAATTAAAGCAACAGAAGATTGTAGTTCAGCGCTCAGTACTCAGATCAACATTAAGATGGTAGGACCTGATTCTCATTTACAGTGAGACCCTTTTACACCACTTTGGCCTGTTAAGTAAAGGGATATTAGTGTAAAGGAGAATTCAGTCCATAATGATTTCGCTACAGAAAGCCTGTCTGCTGCATCTGTTCCTGAAATCTGTCTCTCTTATGATATATATATTAGTAGACTTTAAAATAAAAACCTGTTTGACCGTCATTAGATAGCATAGTCCCCCAAAGCCAAAGAATCTTCACTTCAGAAATTGTTTAAAAAGGGAAAACTAGTAAGTCACTGCTTAACACCAAAGGTAAAGTTTAACAAAATGCACTAGGAACTTTGTCAAAATTTTTAAGGAGCAAATGGAATGTTAATCAAAACCACTGCCCTATTCTACTTTGTAAAAATAACAACATTTTAAATATCCATTAATTAATTCTAATTGAAATAGATCATCTCTGCAAGAATATGCAAGACACACATTTATATGTATCAAATTATTTATTTATTTTTAGTAAATGCTTTGACAGTGAATATGAAATGTTGGAAATCTTAGCTACACTGTCATACTATTTTTTTTTTAATGTTTCTCTCGGTCATGAGGTCATCTATTCCAATTTGATAAACATTTTGTATGTTTGCACTGTTACTGCCATGTGACAAATATTCGCCAGGCTTTATTGTTTATGGTCCATCGTATGGATTGAGTTAAAGATCATGTGGACATTTGAATCATAAGTAATTCTAACAAGCTGACTATGATTTGACTTCCTTCACATTTTTATTTGCATGGGTGTTTAAATGGTTCTGTTAGTACTGTCTTTGCACAGTTCTGATTTATCTCTTTTTTACTTAGTACTATTTACTTCATAATGTAGTAATCATCAGCCTTACTAATGACCTTGTAGCCTTTCTTATATGCACATAATGCACATTTTCCAATGGCTAGAAAACGCAAAATACTAGTGGATATCATTGCATCAGATCTTCATGTCTTTCTCAAAAGGACTGCTAACCTCTGGGATAAATGAGGTAGTAAAATGATGATTGTAAATGAGTAGCACATAAGAGATATTTTCTTGAATTTAAACTTATTGCAGCCAGTTTCAGCATGTAAATATATAATAATAATGTTGGCTAGTGTGTAATTCTTGAACTAAAAAAAAAAAATAAAGAAAACCTAACAGAATGTACATGTAGTTGTGTAATGTTGGGAAGGCATGTTACTCACACCATAGATATTTAGAGTGAAATTTCATAGATGTAAAGAAGATCAGAATGGGCCATTGTGATCACCTAGTCTTACCACTTGTATAAAACAGGCCCTAGAACTTCCCCAAAATAATTCAGAGACCATATCTTTTAGAAAAACATCCAAGCTTGATTTAAAAATTGCCTGTGATGGCGAATCCACCAAGACCGTTGGTGTAAATTGTTTCAGTGGTTAATTACCCTCATCTTGAGGGCCTCAGTTTTCATTTTGCCTTTATTCCAGCATTACTCCTACTGAAATCAATGGTTCTGGGAAAACTGGGTCCATACGTCTAAGGAGAACCTCTAAACATCTGATGCGTATCTTCCCCCTCTAGGACAGAAGGAGATTGGTCAGCTGCTTGTGTGGCATCATTCCTGCAGATGCTATAGAGCCCTCATGGTTCCAGTGTCTATTCATAGGAATGAGTAGCTGGGAACTGTGGAACACACAGTCAACCATCTGGCCATATAGCCACCTGAAAAGTGAATAGAGCCTGCAGAAGTTTTATCTTTTCTTTGAAGACCTCCTCCTGGGAGCAGCCATGACGGAGGAAGGACTTGGTGGCATAGCTTCAATGGAGCATTGCTACTTCAGTTTGGGGGACAACAAGGAGCTAGAGTAAAACAGAGGGGCAGTCCACACAGATGACCCTGGCCTTCCACATTTACCTAGGGATATGCCAGGTTTGCAGGCCAGACCATGTGGCCTATTCCATGATGTAATTATTGGGGAAGAGCTCCATAAGGAGTTACACACAAGAGATTTCCCTCCTCAGAGTCTCTTCCTCCGGGCGTTTATAAGAACGTGAAGGTTTGGAGGTCAGTGGAGGGGAATTACCATTAGTAGCTGTGAGTCTGAGATGTGTGACTCACAGATGTTGTGTATTATTTGAAACATCATGTCTATCTTTACATACTTGCAATTTTACCACCTGAGAATAGGGTTTCATTTTAATTGATACTCACAATATTCTGAATCAACACCAGAGGGCTGGGATGTTGTAAAAGCATCTGGATTCTGGCTGTGCATAGCTCCAGGTACATAGCGTAGAAAACTTCAGAACAGGATGAAGAGAGCATAAATCTTTATGGGTATAAATTTGTCTCAGTTATCCTCAAGGAGCTCACGAGGCATTCCAAAAGAAACTGGGTAGGGGCAAAATGGACAGGCGATGGCTACTGCTGTGGGGAGAGCCTGTCCCTTAGGTCAGTGGTTCTCAGCCAGGGGTACGCAGAGGTCTGCCAGGGGGTACATCAACTCATTTAGATATTTGCCTAGTTTTACAACAGGCTTCATAAAAAGCAGTAGCCAAGTCAGTACAAACTAAAATTTCATATGGACAATGACTTGTTTATACTGCTCTATAAACTATACACTGAAATGTAAGTACAATATTTATATTCCAAATAATTTATTTTTTAATTATATGGTAAAAATAAGAAAGTAAGCAGTTTTTTCCATAAAAGTGTGCTGTGATACTTTTGTATTTTTATGTCTGATTTTGTAAGTAAGTAGCTTTTTAAGTGAGGTGAAACTTGGGGTACGCAAAACAAATCAGACTCCTGAAAAGGATACAGTAATCTGGAAAGATCCAGAGCCAGTGCCTTAGAGCATTCCTATCCCTGATTCTATGACTAATTGTGGCATTCAAGCCCCAGCCCAAAAAGACGGCAGTGCAGGGCTGTACTGATTTAAGGGCATCCCAGGGAGGGGGAGCATGAGTAGTAGTTGTCTCTGGCCATTTTGTGGTGATAAGAAGGGATGGCTTTCTACAATATTGCACATACACAAAAGGCCATCAGTATGGCCTATGTGGAAGGACGAAGTGGAAAAGTAGGGGCACCAGAAGGGAGAACAAAGTGTCTGTGGGGACAATAACAGCAACCAAATCCCCATCTTCACTGCAGGTGGTTCCCATTCTTGTCAGGAAGTGCACACAGCAGCTGGTGGCTTCTTTGAAATTGTTCACCTGCCTGTTTCCTCCACCTGACCCCTGATCCCTCAACTCCACTATTCCAGGAATGGCAGATGACTGACCTGTTTTACTAGTCTTCAATGTGGACAGACACCACTAGAACTGCAGAGAGGAGCAGACATACAGAGTCTTGGAGAGGGGAAGAGCCACATCTGACAGCAAAGAGAAGAGATGCTGGCATTAAGAGGTACGTTTTGAGTGAGTGTCAGCAGAGTCAGGGTATGAGGAGCAAGACACTACAGAATTGTTTAGGAAAATTCCATTTTGAATTTGTGCTTGGGGTGGGGTGTGTATCATGGAAATTCATTCTACCCCTGCTGGTCTTCAAGGAAGGGTTCTAGTATGAGGGTCCAAAAGGATTCCTGGGACACAATAAAATGCCAACATGTTTGTCTCATATGTGGCATATATGCATTACCGTAATTTCCAAAAGTGGTGTTTTAGCTCAAACAAAATGTTTTAAGCTTGGCTAAACACATTTTAGTAGCATACAAATATTTATGCCTCATTAGTAAATCTCATCTCCAAAATTGAAATAAAATAATATTCTTAAATTGTGTAAATGTTTCCAATATCTGATATCTAATCAATGGAAAAGAATTAAAAAGCACTGAATAGTGCTTCGAATAATTAAGATAGCTTTGTTCTATCTTCAGCTTTGACACTAACTCACTATGTGACCTTGAGTAACTCACTTTGTCTCTCTGAGCATTAGTTTCCTCATCTGTAAAACAGAAATAATATTCATCTCTCTCATTAAAATGTTGTTTTTCCAAATATTTGTAAAGAGATAGAGATTAGTTAAGGAAATACACCATGTATACACACACACAGAAAGAATTAGTATCTAATAAATCACTATTCCCTTTGTGAATTAAACTTCTCTTTTTATTTAAAGTAACAAATTTACTTTTATTTATAGCTGTCATGAATATTGCACAATTACATGCAAGTCAAGTAATGAAAATTGGCTCCAAACAGATTGTAACAGTTATACATTAATAAATTTAACATTGATACATAAATAGCAAGTATGTTCATTAATATAAATCCTTGGACTATCAACATTAATGACCACCATGACATTATTAATTTGTTACACTACTCATAGTTTGAAGGATATTCGGCGTGGCTGGTTTAGCAGAATGCTTATTAGTCTGAGTAATTAATAAATTAACAAATGGTGAATAGATACAGAAAAAGGGCCAGATACTCAGTTGGTGAAAATCACTTAAGTCAATGGAGATATGCTGACTTACATCAATTGAAGATCTGGTCAATCCTGTACTCTGGTTATATTTCAGGGACAAACCTTTAGAATACAGCTCATCCCATAGACTAGAATATTTTGTTCACTCTTTGACAGGTTGTCAGACCTGACATAGTGCATTTATTTTGGCACTTTAGTGGCTAATGCAATGCTTCCACCTGAGACCATTTCCTTTAAACTTTCCCTTTTTTTGAAAGAACATAACCTGGAAAATGAAATCTCCTGATGTTTGTTATTTTTTCTTACTAACCATTTGAAAAAAAGCCATATAATCTGTGTATATACACTTTTGGCGCTACAAGGCTATTCTACTGTCTTTCAAAGGGTACATGAAAAAAAGTGGCATACTTATGCTTAAAGAGATAGGTCTAATTAATTTCCTCTGTTTTCTATTTCAGCCCACGTGAACCTAGTCTCAAACCTCTCAGTCCAAAAAAGTACTGATTTCCAGATTAGAAATTTACGAAGTTGTTGTTTTGAAGACTCTGACTGATCACCTTTGTCTTTGATCTTCAGTTGTTTGTTCATATTTTATAACATTAACATTCATGAACAAACTGCAAAATAAAAGATCACAAAGAGGCACAAGAGAACAATGCAGCACAAGTTAGAGGAAACTAAGTCCTTGCATATGCTCTTTGACAATAGCAACAAAGGAAAAGGTGCAGTGATATACACACAGCACAACTGTCACCAACCAACAAAAGGACAAATTTGGTAGCATTATCTAGTATGGTATTCTGTCGTGAAAGCTTTGTACGGTAATCTCTCCTTCAGTGAAAGTAAAATGAGAAGATATGAAACATGGCAGAATAATAAAAACAGAAGAATGAGCACTTATGTCAGGAAAAAGACTTCAGGTTTCCCAGACTAATTTAATTATTTTCACTCCTATTCATGTATTTCATGGTGTAAAATAAAGGCTCATATTTTAAAAGAATGTGTACATTTTCCACATACCTAGATTGTATGTACAGTAATGTGCATTTGCAAAGGTGCCCATGCAAACTCTAAATCTGCACACCTGAATTAGGCACTGGTCACACACAATAAGAGCGCTCCTCCTTTCACACATTTGAGCCATACTGTTCCAGTAGAAATAAGCCAGACAAATGTATTATACTCCCAAGCTTTCATACCTAAGATCAAACCAAGGAGGCAGGGTGGGTATTATTACACGGGCAGACCTTACAGGTTCAAATCTGTTTCAGATCACAAATGAAATTTGGTCTCAGTCTAGATCCCAACATCCAATGTAAAGTCAAACCACAACGGTTTGCTAAAATACCATATGAGGATCACCTTTCAAGATCGGGATTGAAATATTAAGAACAGAAGAGAATGGAATGGTGTATGGGGGAATGTAGACAATACCTTCCAAGCAATGGATGACTCAAGACAGTGGGACTCTAGTCTCTCTCTTTCTCTCTCTCTTTTCCCCACTCACAATAGATGTCTCAAAAATAGAAGATTTCTTGATATTGTGGGCAGGGAGAAGCCCCCTGTATTTTATAGCATTAGCTTTACCCTGATGCTATGAATTTGGGATTTCAGTGTGAAGATGTTAGCTGATCCCACTCAATCGGACACACCTGAAATGTTTTACGGAAGGTCTCCAAATCAGGCTAAGGAAGGTTAAACAATGTCTGATATTATTTGCCTGCATTAACTAGTAACAGTTACACAATATCTGAACAGGTGACTTTCAGACTAACTTAAGATCATAGAGAGCGAGAACCTGTTTAATATGAGAACCAGACAAAAATTTCCAGGAGGACGAAACAAAGAAGGAAAGAAAAAAGAAAAACTGTCATTTTTCTCACTGATCATACGGGATTCTAAAGAATCCTACAAGTTCCTTTTGTGATACAGTATGTTTCTTTTACCCTTAAATGCATCTCACCTAGTCAGCATCTGCTTTCCCCACATTACTCCTTAGTCTTCAGAGAGTGAAGCCCTTTGCAATAAGCTCCATTTTTGCTGATGGAATGGAAGGCTGCACAGCATATGCCCATCTGACTTCTCCTTCATTGGACATGTGTTGTACATTCTGCGGCACTTAAAAAAATGCCAAATTTCATTCCCCCTCCTACCAGTGAGTAGGATTTGCCCCAGCGTATTCCACCCAAACATCTTGTTGACAAACCACCTTTTTCAACTACTATGCAAATCCTGAAAATTGTCAGAACAGTTAAAACAATGGGGGGAGATGTTCCTCTTTTAATAACTGGGATAACTAGACCCATCTGTTAGGCTGCAAACTAGAACATCTTGTTTATATTTTGCGGGCACTCATGCATGTTACTGAACTGGAAACAATAGCATATGAGAAGCTGTATATTAATTAGAACATAGTTGGCTCTGCTTAGATACCGCAGGAAATTTACACTGGAGGCTTTAATTCGAATGAAATGAAAGTATGGGAAAACAGGAAGATATGTTATTGTGTTAAAGACCCTATCGCTTAACCACTTGATGAAGGAGTGTTGTAGAATGTCCCTATGAGTTTCTAGTCAATGTGAACATACTCTGTAGTAGTGTTTACATTAGGGATATGTACCTGGTAACCAGACCTTAGTGAGTGATATGTAACAAATAATTTATTAGATGAGCTCTGTCTCTGTTCTTGTTAAAGGAATGTCTGAGGTTCCTATTTTCTCACATTTATGTGCTGCTTGAAGGCATTTGATTATTTTTTTTAATTAATTTTGTTTACTTTTTGAGCAGTGTTTAGTTGCGATTGGTCATGTCATCACATAGTACAGTATCTCTGATTGGATGAGCCTAGACATAATAAGAATGGATGATGGAAACAAAATAAAAAGTTTGCTACCTGCAAGTATTCAAACATGAAAACCTAGCATCAGGAGGCATGGCCTTCACCCTCACCCTTGGGTTCCTTGTACATCATAGGCCACTGATGGCAGTTTGAGGTCTCTTCTAGAATAACCTTACCAGCTAGTTTGGGACAGTTTACTCCAGTTAATTATTGTTTGTTATGTAAAATTGTGGCCTCCACATTTAACCACATAATGGTCTCATTTGTTTCTGTGTCCACACTGAAATAATGTACCCTTAGAATGGATGAAGAATATGGTGGGACCAGAGCATGTCTGGTTGTTGTTTCCAAAGACTCAATAATAGAATGAAAGGATCTCAAGAGATGTGGCCTCCTCAGGGATTCTAAGTAATAGTGCCTTTTATAGTTAATTCTTAATGGCCAAAGCCCAGTAAAAGGTTGGAATCTGGAAATAAAAGCCCCCCAGGCCCTAAGTAGTGCTGAAAAAAACCCATTTTGTCTTTAGCTTTAAAGTCAGTAGAGCCATCGGTGGACGAGTCAAATCTGCTTTTGAGCACTCAGCTTTCTGTGTGTGTGATACAGTCTATGCAGATGCATGGATGCCCACAATATACCTGCAAGCACTGTGTGAAATTAATACTGCTATACACTTGTTGAAAATAAAGAGCTTCTCTGAAGACAGTTGACAATTAATTTGCAGGAAAGCAGTGTTGGTAGCCTCTGCAGGTGTATCTCCAGGTACTGCTACTGCACCAATTATGATAAAACATTGTCTTCCCATAGTCACTAAGCCATATGCTGTGCACTTGAAGGGAATGTGTATTATTTATTAGTCTGCTGAAAAAATGTGCTGGTATCCTTTTTGCATTCACGGTATCTTTCTTTTAATTACAGATTTCAGAGTAGCAGCCGTGTTAGTCTGTATTCGCAAAAAGAACAGGAGTACTTGTGGCACCTTAGAGACTAACCAATTTATTTGAGCATAAGCTTTCGTGAGCTACAGCTCACTTATGCTCAGATATATTTGTTAGTCTCTAAGGTGCCCCAAGTCCTCCTTTTCTTTTTTCTTTTAATTGTTTACTTATCTGAAAGAGAGAGAGAAAATAGCTGTCACTCTTGCTTCTTTATTTTTAAACACCCCCTCCCCAACCCCATGTTTCCATCTGACTTCAAATAAGTTAAAGCTTCCACAGGACTTCTATGTAGTGCCTCATTTAATTCATTTAATTCAAAGTGCCTCATTTAATCAAAACCAGTTCGTTTTTGGACTGCTACAATTTATTATAGTTAGCCCATTATAAATTAGACAGTGTCTCCAGGGATCTGTTCTGTACTTGAAATATCACAAAACTGCTGTCATACATAATGCCAATAAAATCTGCTAAATTTATACCCACCAAAAACGTACTTTACATTACGTAATGACCAAGTTTAATTTTGATGTATAAATGGGCTTTTTTTTTTTTTTTTAATTGTCCTGTATTTTCTTGCAGACCGTGTTTTTTCTCTACTTCAGAACAGGGCCTTGGAAAATCTGTTTGGTGTGTAGTGTGACTGTTCTTATTTTATAAGAATTGGACATACTTCCAATTCTCCTCTAGAGACAAAAGCATGCAAAGGGCAATTTTCTCTGCCAGCTCATGTAAAAGTCTGTGGGATTATATAAACAGACAGGAGCAGATTGGTTCCTAGAGTTTCTAGCTTTTTCTTCTCTTAAGCAGTTTGTACGCTGGATGGTGAAAACAACAGTAGGATTGATGTGTGAAGTACAAGTCGACCTGATACAATAGATTATGAGAGTTCAGTTGCACAATTTCAAAACGTAATATGATACAATTTAAAAGCAATATTCATTTAAGTTGTAGAGAACCCCTGTACCCAATCCAATTACTACTAAAAACTGACACATTTCCCGCAAAAAATCACTGAGCCTGATTCTGCATCTACATGGGTTTTACATCAGTGTAAATCAGTGGTGCTCGAACTGACTTGTAGTATGAGAAGAGCAAGCAGAATTATGGCAAGCAACTCTAATGTTAATAAGTACACAGTTATTAGCTACATAAAGGACCTCGCCGGTAAACCTGCCTCCAGTACTGTACCCGACTACTTCCATAATAAGAAAAATTAAAGTAAGAATGTTATACTACTAACTGATGTGCCCATTCCTCATGGCAATAGAAGCTGAGGCTGTATTTACATTGATAGGCATTCAGAAGCAAACATAAGGAGGAAGAAGCACAGGTGAAGATGAAGAACAATTTTTCATATCAAACAGGAGGGAAAATCGTTCTTTGTAAAAATATCTTCATGGTCCTGGGACATCAGGAGAATTAATGAACTCCTTTGTGATAATTCACTAATAAAAGGCAACTCCACTGTTTTCCCTTGCTTATCATTGTGTTTGGCTGAACCAAGATACCTGAGCACAGAGGGTACACAGTTCACACTACAGTATTTAAGTGCCTCTTTGATTATGTTAGGGTTAGGTTGGCTTCAGGCTTTACAAAGGAGTGCCTCACACATGGAGATCAGCTACTCCACTTGTTTTACAGAACCAAAGAGACAGGAACCAAAAGTAGTTAGCCATCGGGAATCCAAAAGAGCAAAGACGTCCCTATCAGATACCAGATATTGTTTGTTAAAGCGAAACTTATAATTAACTAAAGATTGGGTGTGTCTGCTAATACCAATGCACACTAGGCAAAACAGCCCCACTTAGCCAAAACCCCATCTTCAAAACATTTGATGAAAATCTGAGCATTGGGCGATATTCTGATGGCTCAAATAGAGATTAAAATACTTGCATAGCTAGTATTTTCTTTTATCAATTTTCTACACAGGCTTTTCTAGTTTCATATAAGACATGCTACTGTGTATGTGTTTGCCAACTCCTGTTGGCCTTACAAGGCGGGGGTGAGAGAAAATAACCAAATCAGACTCAAATAAATATACAGCGTAAATATCATCGTTGCAAATGACATAAGAGAAAATGTCAGGAATCTGGGTGGAGGGAAAGAGAGAGCTTTAAGGATCTTTTTTCTAATGAAGTTTGAACCTTCACATTCTCTTGCAAACTGCATAAAGTCTGGGAAATAAACTCCTCTCTGATCAATTGGACATCAGGAAAGTTCATGTATGACCTAGAGGTTCATAAATAATGAAGGGTTTCCTTAAGTTGAAGTTTATGGAGGCCTAGAGCATTCACAGGTTTGGTTTGAAATGGAAAAAGGTTAGGATAAGCTAAAATTGCTCTGGTGTCTACTGAGATGACTGGGAGCACAGTATAACTTTTTGTTGCTTCTTTGCTTGGGTAGGAGAAATAATTCTATAATTTAATAAAAATCATTTTTAGTCTCAGAAAGTCAAATGCTTGTGCCGGGTCTCATGACTATATAAGGTGCACTTTAAAATTGGAGATGGAAGACAGAAACACAGTGAAAAGGTCAGGGTTCTGCATATGAGAACATTTTTACTGTAAAATGGAGTGAGAATACCGAATTCTGCTTTACTAACAACCAATTTTAGCCTGTGTGATGCATTTAGTTTTGCTTTAAGGAGCAGAGTTTCCTACCACAACCTTGATGTTCAATATTGTTGTTGTAATAAAATGTTAAACTGGGCTCATTTCTCCTTTTCCATTTCATAGATGACTGTATAGAAAGTCCACTGTAATTAACATTACTTAGATTGCAGAATGAACTCCTTCATTAAGTTTATTGCACATAAAAGTGGTTCCCTTTGTCAAAACCATATGCATGTACTGTATTTACAGATGCACAATTAATGTGTTGTAATTAGAGACAAATTAAAAACGGTAAAGCTTGATTTTCAATTAGATGACAACTTTGCTCACTTTTGGATAGAAATGAATCTAATTAGAAGAACCTTAACATAATCAGATATAAAGCCTGGGTTTATTAGGATATCTTAAACATCTCATTCTACAGCAATTCCTATGTTTATATTATACAGAACTCTGAAACTGCTAGACCAAATTTGCTCAGGGTTAACCCCTTGGTTCCAATGTACCATGCCAGTTAACTTCAGCAGCCCTCTAATCTCATAGGCTTGGCAGTGCTCCTGGGTTTGCTAAACCCTTTGATGTTTCAAAATCCAATGAGGAGCATCTCCTTCTCCCGGTCTTTCCCACTGTGAACTGACTTGCTGCTTCTGTCCCATGCTACATGAAAAACAGTTCCTTGCCCCTCTATGTCAGCCAGCTGCTGTTACATAAACTCACAACTGCTGGCTTGTCTCCTCCTCAGTTCTTTCTTTCTGCCTTGATCCCAATATGGTAACACCCATTTCCCATTTTTTTATTCTGCCTCTGCGAAAAGCTGCCAACAATTTTCCTTCATTTTTTCTCCTGGTACTTAGTTGGGTCTGTCCACACGGCTTCAGATCCATTTTCTCTCCATGCCCACAACTATCAAAACAACCCCTTCTGCTTCCCTCTTGCTGTCACCTTCTGATCTGTCACTCCTTCTCTGCCCTCTATCTATATCACCTTCAGGAACACCTGCTTCTCCCTGCTGTCTGGAGTGGCTCACAACTGTGAGTGCCTACCTCAGAGCAGACTGTCAGAAGCCAGGAAGATATCCCAAGCTGTGTTCTATAATTAGATTTCACCAAGCCAGTACTACATGTGAACTCCTGGATCACTATACCAGTCTTACCCTGGAGTCACAGACAGTCCCCTTAGACTCTCCTGCCTATCTTGTTATCCAGACAAACTGGACTTTGGTCACTTAAACCAAAAATCACACCACATCAGGTTTCTCCCAGTCCCAAGAGACTAGTCACTTACCCCAGATCAATTGGTACTCCACATCTTTCACCAAAGACAACTCTGGCAGCCAATTTTGTAGTAAACTAACTAAAGGTTTATTAGCTAAGAAAAAAGAATGAAAGTTATTGAGGGGTTAAAGCAGGTAAAATTTATTTACAGGTGAGTCACAGTTTGTAATTCTAAATGGTGGCAGTAATGTAATAAACTGCCAATTTCTCAAAAGTCTTTTCAGGGTACCCAGATCATCTCTGAGGTTCTCTGCTTTGCATCTGGTACAATTCCCTGTAAAAGTCCAAACAGTTCAGAGATGAAGGCTCTTTCTTTGACTGCATTCTTATATCCTCTTCTGGCAGAAGACAAGCTGACAGTGTCTCTACCCTTGTGGATTTTTCCTTTGATGACAATGAGTGAGGAATGCACATGCATGTTGAGTCTCTGACCTCGGGTCATCTCACACAATGGCCATTTGCTTTGGAATTAGTCTTTTCTGTCAAAGTCCTTAAGTCCTTCATTAGCATTCCACAAGATTTATTTGATGGTGTGACAGGGTGCTGATTAATAACTGCTTAGCCAACACTCTGCCATTCCAATTCCAATTAAGGGAGGTGAATTGGAGATGACTTGAGGAACCTGAGCCTGATTGGCAGAAGCAGAACAGCTGCCAACCTGATTAGACTGGGGCTGCATAAAAGCTTCAGAGGAAGGAAGCCAAAGGGGCAGACAGAAGGGGGCGGGGCCCGGCCCGGCCCGGCCCGAGTGGAAAGAAGAGAAGCCCCCTAAGGCTGGAACACCCAATGCTATGTGGTGAGAGGTGGTGGGTTTGCATTATAAATAAGCTGCACCAGTGACTGCTGAGTCAGAAGATCTCTGAGTGATTTTTGGAGCAGAGCATCAGCAGGACCTGCTATTCCTCTGTTACACGTGGTTATTTACTTATGGGGTATACACAATATACATGTTTGCTATTACATTATAACAGGAACAGATAAACTGAAACAATACGAGGAACATTTCACTAGTTTTCATGAAATTTAAACACCAGAATACGCTCTTACATTTACATTCATTTTGGTCTATACTAATACAGAAGTGGATTGACCTGATTCTAACATGACCTGGTTTGCCAGTGTGACGCAGGCAATACAACCAATTTCTCACCCACCTCCTTCCATCGCTTAGTTTACAAAGCAAATCAGGAACAAGATTGTTAATCAACAGTTTCATGGGGCGAACAAATTGCGCAACATTCTTGGCTCCTCCTTCCCCTCGTTTCGAATGGATTTGTGGATTTTGTGGGGCTTATTATGATCATACACAAGCAGTAGTAAATGCTGGGGGTAGGGATAGCTCAGTGGTTTGAGCATTGCTAAACCCAGGGTTGTGAGTTCAATCCTTGAGGGAGCCATTTAGGGATGTGGGGCAAAAATTGGGGATTGGTCCTGCTTTGAGGACTAGATGACCTCCTGAGGTCCCTTCCAACCCTGATATTCTATGATTCTACTGGTGCTCATGGTGGATGCAAAACTACGCCACAGGCAAGGGGAGCCTCTTCCTTCCCTCTGTCTCTCTACACGTATGCGACCTGTCACAGCCATGTAGCCACATAAAGCTTGCTCATGAGGGTGCTCACTGTAGGATTATTCCATGTAGTATGCATAGTCAGGAAATGCTGTTGTGATTAAATTTGTAAGTAGAATTGGTTGTACCTATTCTGATGGAATGTTTTTCTGTTAGAAAAAACTGAACTTTGTCAGTGCTCCCAGAATGGAACTTTTCCAGTCTTTCCTTCTTGTGAAAAATGTCAAATTTTGATCTCTTGGTCCTGATTTAGGATAAATGAAATTTTCAAAATTTTAATGTAAGTAAAAGGTTGTTTTCCGGCCAACTCTGATTCTAATCTCCATGATTTAAGGGATGGAGCCCTCTGTTGGCAAGAAGAGGCAAAGCCATTTTAGGCCTCCTTCCTTTGCATATGGTTACCCATAATTCTACCCTGTAAGTTTTTGTTGTTTTTTGGTTAAAATGTGCATATGTGATGATAAAAAAATATCCTTATTGTCTAATGAAAGGGCATATGAACTATACTAAATATGCTCGGAATGAGGGATCACCACTAGGGTATAAGATGTGAAATAAGACTGGGTAATGGAGCTTGGGTCCACTAGAAAAAAAGCGGGCGGGGGGGGGAGTACTAGATAAAAGAGATGTATCCAAAGAAGCAGTGACTCTGTCTAAAGGTATTGTTTGCTTTGGGTTCCCCTACCCAAAGATCCTGAGAGGGGGAGTCAGTGGATGAGGCTTGACCAGACCAAGGAGTAAAGGTGATTATATGATGAGGCATGTCTCGCTGGCAGCAGACCAGGGAACAGAGATGACTCCGGATTGGTGAAGACATGCAGCTGACATGCAGCAATGACTAGCTGGCCCTGCAGCAGCAGTGGGAAGCTGACTCTGAACTGCACTGGCAGTGATGTGGACTCCATAGCAGGACTGGCAGAGATGAGCCCTAAATCTTGTAGCAGGGACCCTGTAACATCTAGCACTACCCTTTCTAGTACAGTACAGTCAGTATAATTTTCCTTATGTTTCTTTACTTCCTATTACATTCACGTTACTTTATTCCTCTCCCAAATTCTCAATTTACCACAGAGTTTTGTCTAGCAATGTGTAACTGCCTCTAGACATGTAGGAGGACAGTGACCTCTGTGCCACCTTTGATGGGAGACTGAGTGACACCCACACACCCACACCCCTAATGGAGGTGCCAGGTTGCACATATAATTTGGGGAGTCTGGAAACAGTCACAGCGCTGGACTCAGAATCCTTTCACTCAAGAGATTCACTAGGATCCTAGCAGTGCTTATCTATATGCAGGGGCTTGGGAATCTGCCCCATCGTGGTTTTAAGCAGATGGATCAAGACATAACTTGCTCATTTTAAAATATGATTTAAAATATGATTGAGGCAAGGTAAGTGCCTCTCAGCTTATAGCCATTGATTTTCAGTTGCTGTTTTAGAAGTGTTGCAAAAGTAACAGAAAAGTGTTCACTTACCTAAATACTCTCTCTTAGGAATGTTATTAAGACATGCCAGAGCAAAAGCAAAATAGCCTAATAGTAGAGCAAAGATTTGGAAGTCACAGCCATATTAACATTAGCTCTAGGGTATTTGCTTTATTAAATGCTTTGATAATATTGTGGTGATCTAAGATGAAATGGTGTTTGATCCAAATAAATATTAAGGAGATCTTAGAGTGTGTGGGCTGTAACTAAACTGGCAATTAAAAGCAGGGAAGAGAGAAATGACCAGCTCATGGGTTTGGAGAATGCTAAACTGATTGGGGCAAAAGTTGCTACTCATCAGGACAGAAGCCATTTTGCTTGGAATGTTTTGGGCGATATCAACATTAGGATATTTTTGCTCGAACTTCCACCTGGTGCTCTCACTGATTCAGCTTTAACAATGGCACGTAAGAGCATTCGTGTTGACAGGGCTCTGATTGGCCTCCAACTGATCTGGATATAGTTTAATTTGGGGACAGTGGTGAACCTTTGATAGAAATATGCAGTTAATATGGTGTTAATCAGAGAAATTTCAATAGCTCTGTGGATAAGAAAATGCCTTTCAGAAGTTTGATTTTGCTGAAATTTTGTTGCAGAACAAAGCGGGAAAAGTCAACAGTGTTGGAACATCCTATTTTGGCATTTTCAGAAAGAAACATTTTGATTTTTTCATTTTGAAAATACTTTTTTTTAAATTTTTTATTTTGTAGTCTATGTTATCATATAATATAAATGACCCCAAATGGATTTTTGTCCAGAATTTAGAAATGTTCGGGGTTTTCTCCCAATTTGGAACAAAGCCAAATTTCAAAATCTCCAAGTCCTTTGCAAAACAGAACAGCTGTTCTACACAGCTCTAATTGGCACCAGTTGGTCAGCCTCTGGTTGTACAAGCCATCCAACAGAGACTATTACACCAACAGTGCATGCCCATCTGCAGTGAGACACATTGGAAAGAACTCTCTTTATAGATGGTCATTAGCAACTCTGCCTATTGGAAGGGAGGCTGTTTTAATGACCTCAACAGAACCTAGTTCCAGTGTCTTTTTTTTTTGGAAACATTAGTTGTCAGAAAAGATGAAACGAGAGAAACATTTGTGGCAGTACCCAACTATTGAGGCACTTATTCGAGTCTGCTATGGAGTAGTTAAGTTTTATTGCACAATTATACTTCATCCTATCAAAGGAAACCACATATCCCTTCTTACACCATAAGGTAACATGATACTAATAGTTCTGTTTGCAACACTCCAGAAGACAAATGCTAGCTTGATTCATTCTACTATAAAATGCCTCCTCCTTCACATTTATGGAAATGGGCATTTGCAAATTTATATAAAACATCTCCCCAGAGGATGTACCTGCAAATGTAAGCTCAAAATGAAGGAAAGAACAGTGATCTTAATTAAATTCTTATGAAATGCAGATATAGGTAAACCCTTAGAGAAATTAAGTAGATAACAAATCAATTTTTTTAAAAAGTTAAAGGAATTTGCTTGAATCAAGCCAGCAATATGTAATGCATTAAGATATACAGATCTCATTGTACAACAAAAACAAAACACATGCAGTTAAACCTGGGCCTGGCTTTTAACAAACAACCTCCCATTTTGCACCTATAGTTGTGTGCCTGAAAATAACTGGTTGTAATTCACTGTAAGCATGAGTACTCTGGGCAGTATTCCCCCTCAAACAAATAGGACTACACTTGGAGCAAGACATTACTCGATGTAGGTTAAGGGTATCAGAATCTAGCCCTGAACAATTTAGTTTTCCAATTAGCTGCTTCTGTTGATTTTGGAGACATGGAAGCTGAAACTGCAACATGAAAAGAACCTGAAATTATAACCTAAACTTGATTCAGAAAGAGTGCAGCTTATCAGAACATTTGCAGCCTGCAAGGCAGAAATCCTTCTGCTTCATTTAAATACTGAAATGAAAAGACATTCTGATGGACTGTCTGATCCTTTTTTGATAGACAATGAAACCTTGGATTTTCTCGTTCAAGGTACATGTTCATAGAATGCAAAGCAGAAATATCCATTCACCTTAGCAGTGTCCAGTGCAGTAAATCCAGATCACACAGGTACTGCCTGTGAAGGTAGTTCCTAAACCAAGAATATATATTCTACTCTATTCAATCATCTGGTTAAGGTGGCATAACTTTGCAACATATGCTCATTTTTGACGTGGACTGTCAGAACTGCCTCGCCACCCCCAATGAATACCTCTGTTTTCATATTTTTTTTATATTTCTGAGAACTAGTGTCAGACAGTCAACAGTCCCTTATTTGTAAACAAACATGTCCCTGTCTCAGCATGTATTAGGAGGCATTAATTAAGATGATTGAGTCTTTATTGGAGAAGCTTTGTTTCCTTAAATCTATAACAATAAAATAGTGAGGATTACAAAATCCAGAACTTCAGCGAGCTTTAATGCCTATCCTTTCCCTTCATCTTCACCCTAAAACTAAAGCCACCAGACTTTCATGCTTACTAGGAACAGTGGAAAGCACATTGGAAAGGTGGCTCTCTGCTCCCTACAACATAATCATTATTCCGACCTCTTATCTTGCCCTTTTCATCAGTAGAGCTCAAAGTGCTTTATAAAGGAGGTTGGTATCTATAGCCCCATTTTACATATGGGGAAACAGAGCAGTGAAGTGACTTGCCCAAGGTCACCCAGAAGCTCAATGGCTGAGCTGGGAATAGAATCCAGGCCTCCTTAGTCTCACTCAGTCCAGTGCTCTGTATAGTAGACAACTCTACCTCCAACAGGTCCCCGAGAATTTCAGGTCAATAGCAACTTCCAGACCTCTAGCTATATCATATTAGGGCCTGATTATGTGAGATACTCAGTTCTCCTCAGATCCTATTGACTTTAAAATTGAGGCCACCCAACACCTCACATTACCAGGACCTGAAATGAAAATCAAATGCTGGAGGTGCAAGTCTAGGCTGCTGAGAATTTTCATAAGCACTCAGTGTTGGCCTAATTCTACTTCCATTGCATTGGCACATCATTATGGCATTGCTGAAAAGCTCTGGCATTCCCCAAACTGTTTTCAAGGATGGCAAGGCAGAGCAACTTTATGCTCATGAGTATTTTGGGTCTACCTGAGAGGACTGGCATGTATTTTAACTCTGACTTATCTCTAATGTGTCATTTACTTTTGTAAATTAGGACATTATTACACTTGATGAGAAACTACAGCTGACTCAGACAGGCATACTACAGATAGTGCTAATTATCCCTGTCTCTCACTCTCATACCCCTTTTGCATCCCTCCAGCTCCCTTTCAAGACCAGAAAACAAAAAAATGAAGAGTAATTCCACCCCTAAGAACATACAGCAAGTATTGGTAGCAACTGCTACCTACACAGTGGGAATACTTTAAAAGTTCATTTGAGTTTTAGAGAGAGTGCAGGTTTCTGAATTAGTCCCCAAATACTGGAAATGGGGGAAGCCACTGGAACTGGAAGGAACACACTGTATATTGGGATTAAAGTTTCCATTGACTTTTAGTAAGGCACTCATTTCCTGAAAGAGATGTGATTTAAATACAACCACCACCATTTGGAGTGGGAGGAGGTGGACATGCTTGAGCTGCAGGTGTGGAACTGTCCCTGCTAATGGCAGTAATCATGCTCCCCTCTAAGGGCTTTTACACACTACCACTTATGTCGCTCAGGGGTGTGAAAAAGGTGGTTTCATTGTGCTGGTAGGAGAGATCTCTCCCTTTGACATAGAGCATCTTCACCAGATGTGCAAGACTAGCTCAAAGAGAAAATGAACGCTGAAGAGTTCAAAGTTCATTTCTCTAGAACAGAGCCACTTAAGGACACATCACCAGTCATGTAGAAGTAAGAGTAATTATATATATATATATATAATCTCAATTTAAAATACATTAATGATGCAGTTGATAACATTAATATCACCCTTTTTATTTGATTATTTTATGTTCATGTCCTCAAGACCCAGTCCTCCGGTCTTGACAAGATACTCTCCTTGATCATAGAGTGAGTCATGAAGGGGGCGCAACAGAGGATCTTTGCCACAGGAGGATTTTGTCTTTGCAAGGAGAATCCTCAGCTATCCCCACAGGCCTGGTTTATGCTGCTTGAATGGTGCAAGAATGACTTTATCAGGGAGAGGATCTGAGCTTCTGGGCTTCCTTGTTCACTCTGTGCTTAGTTATTTTGGGTTGGCAGAGAGGCTCATTGTTGGCTGTGACTGGGGACCAGGTAGGCCCACTGAACTTAAATTAAACATTAAATATGAAAATGAATCATATCATCAGTATAGTATTACTTGTGTTATATAAAATTAAATTCCTTTTGTGCTTCCCATACATTTTACAGTGCTTTAGGTCTTTATACTGGCTGCATTTTTGAGGATATCAAGGAGAAATGGAGGTTCTAATAAGGGGAAGCTGAGCTTTTAGTATCCAGGATGGCAAAGGAACTGCCTGGAAAATTCAGTGCTGAGTGTTTCTGCAAAAATGATCCACAATGAAATAAGTAAGGATGTTGACATTTAATTTGCAATGAATAGGTTTCATAGTCAACATCTAGTTGAAACAATCAGGCAGTTATTCATACTTCTCTTAGACCTAAGTTTTTTAAGTTGGTGGTTCTCAACCTTTCCAGACTACTGTATCTCTTTCAAGAGTCTGATTTGTCTTGCATACCTGAAGTTTCACCTCACTTAAAAACTACTTGCTTACAAAATCAGCCATAAAAATAGAAAAGTGTCCTGAAAAAAATTTTACTTTCTCATTTTGTCTGTATGAAATTACAGTTTGTACTGACTTCACTTGTGCTTTTTATGTAGCCTTTTGTAAAACTAGTCAAATATTTAAATGAGTTGTTGTACCCACTGGAAGATGTCTGCCTAGCCCCAGAGGTATACATACCCCTGGTTGAGAACCACAGTTCTAGGAAGACAACTACATAGGAAGACAACTGAATGTTTTACACTCATTTCATACTTTGGTGATTTTCTTTGGCATCATAAGGGCTAGAATTGTTTTTAAGTGATGATTCTGGAGCTCAATTTTACATCATAGGGTGGATTCTGCAGCAAATACTATGGCAGCTGAACCACAGAATAGACGGGAGGACGGGGGGGGGGAGAACAACCACAGTAGAAGCTGCTGTATTATACTCAGTGTTGTTTAAATTGTTAATACTTCAGCATCACGTAGGTCAGACCTCATGCTCACTTATAATATATATACACACTGCTACCAAATAATAGTTTAAAAAATCCCAATTTTTTTTCAAATACTTGTTTCCTTTTGACATTTAAATAAAAAACACGCATATATAATTTGCTCCCTCTTTTCCCTTTCCCAGGATTGGTTTCTTTGTGGGGTTTTTCTTCGCACATACTGCAGGCTAGCTTCTCTCCTAACAAGAGAAAAATTGATACCAAGATATACTGAGAATGTGTTGTAGTTACCAAGGAAGTCGTTTCCCAAGCAACAGTAACCACATAACATTTGACAGAATTTCTTCTTCCAGTGGCTGTATCATTTTTGCAAATTTGAAGATGGTACTTGGATAACGGATAAGTGGATTTGTCACTTCAACCTCATTGATTGAAGGATGTATGGGGGCACTAACATTTTTGGTGAGGCATGTGTTAACTTTAACTAGATTTGATCTGTTTTTTTTCCCACTTTCCTAATAGCAGATGAGTTGCTGATGTGTCAGTTAATCCTGCAGCATGTGGGCAGATGCTGTGAGCACCATTCTCAGTTGTTACACATGCAGTGATGATATTTACCATTCAAGAAGGAGACAGCAGTAACTTGGTTTGCTCAAGATGATTGGATGAGACAGTTGCCAGCCTGATGATGTCAAAAAGTATAGAAAACATATGCACATCTTCAGTATTAGTGGAAAGAGCCAACGCAGGAGAAATGCTATGTCTGAGGATTGTCTCCTCATCAGTGATCATGACACTGCTGGGCCTCGGACTAAGAGCACAAGAACTCTAGTCATTCCATTTTCATCAAGAAATAACAAAAATGAAGGGTGTTGAAAAAGAACTTGATTGATCCTGGTTCTTGTGTTAACTGGTAGGTAATAGAACAATTCTTTGCAGCCTAACAAGCAGTACAGGTTAACATTTCCTCAAAGGTGTTGTGGAAAGTGTGAGTAATGTCTAGCTCAGCAGTTCTCAGACTGTGGGTTGGGACCCCAAAGTGAGTCACGACCACGTTTTAATGGGGTCCCCAATACTGGTATTAGACTTGCTGGGGCCCTGGCTTTAAGCTGGGCTTTAGCCCTGAGTGGCAGGACTCAGGTTACATGTCTTCCACCCCAGGCTGAAGCCCTTTGGCTTTGACCCCCTGCTCCCACCATCCAGGTAGCAGGGCTTGGGCTTTGGCTTGGCCCCCTGCCCAGGGCAGTGGAGCCTGGGCTTTAACCCCCCATGACTCTCCTGGGGTCCTGTAGTAATTTTTGTTGCCAGAAGGGGGTCATGGTGCAATAAAGTTTGAGAACTGCTGGTCTAGCTACATCTACATACTGGTATATGTTTGCCAATTAGTAGAAAGTCACTCAAAATGGACTTAGTGAATAGGGGCACATATCTGCACTTCTGGCTCAGGTAAAATGTTTATTGACTATAGTGGTTATTTGGCTTTCTGACGCAATGCAGGATCCACCCCTTAGTTGAGTCACTCAAGCAAATTCAGAAGACATGTAAATCAGACTCTTTTACACTAAGGCTCCTTAAGCTTGTAACATGTCCTCAGACCTGCTTAGGCCCACTTCCCAATATGTGAGTAAGTGTAAGGAAGTGAAGATTGGAGGCATTCACATGCCCAGGGCCAAAGGAGAAGGATGTGTGATAAAGGAGGAAGTGACTTACTATAATATTTTTTATCAACTCTTGTTAATTGTTTTTCTTGACTCTTTTCTAACAACTTAGAATTCTGTCATGGATCCACAGGCTCTGTGCTGTGCCTCAGCTTTTGAAAAATCTCTTAGAGCAAACCCTTCAGTGTGGCAGACCCCCCAAGTAGTCCCACTCTTCCTTAAGGGTAACCTCTAAAGCCTCACTGCCTACTAGACCAGGATGGGCAAACTTTTGGCCCGAGGCCACAACTGGGTATGGAAATTGTATGGTGGGCCATGAATGCTCACAAAATTGGGGTTGGGTACAGGAGGGGGTGAAGGCTCTGGCTGGGGGTGCGAGCTCTGCGGTGGGGCCAGAAATGAGGCATTCAGGGTATGGGAGGGGGCTCCAAGCTGGGGTAGGGGCAGAGGGGTGAGGGCTCCAGCTGGGGGTGTGGGCTCTGGGGTGGGGCTGGGGATGAGGGGTTTGGGGTACAGAAGGGTTCTCCGGGTTGGAACTGAGGTGTTCGGAGAGTGGGAGGGGGATCAGGGCTGGGGCAGGGGGTTGGAGCACTGGGGGCAGGGGTGGCTCAGGGGTGAGGGCTCTGGGTAGTACTTATCTCCCACGGCTCCCAGTAGCAGCAACACGTCCCCCCTCTGGCTCCTACACGGTGATGCGGCCAGGCGTCTCTGCTGCACACTGTCCTGTCCACAGGCGCCGTCCCGCAGCTCCCATTGGCCATGGTTCCTGGCCAATGGGAGCTGCGGGGATGGCGCTTGGGGTGGGGGCAGAGTGTGCAGTGAAGCCCCCTGGTTGCCCCATGCATAGAAGCCAGAGAGGGGACATGCCACTGCTTCCAGGAGCTGCGTGGAGTGGCTCCCGACCTGGCTCCCCAGCTGGAGTGCCGAAGCAGGCCAAGCCCCAGACCCTGCTCCCCAGTGGGAGCTTGAGGGCTGGATTAAAATGGTGGTGGGCTGGATGCGTGGGCCGTAGTTTGCCCACCCCTGTACTAGACACAAGCTTCAGCACTCCCTCTTCATACCATGAGTTCCGTCCAATGAGTCCAACTGAGAGAGACTCCTGTTAGACACTCTTCAAGGACTCCTGCACCCCAGCAAGTATTTGCACTGACACCATGTGGTGTTTTGAAAACAGAGGAGCAGCTGGAGCACAGCATTGGAAGTCCTTAGGTTAGCATAGAGAATTAAAGGTTAAAGCATAGTCCATTCTGGTCAAGCCAGAGCAATTCACCAGCCAAACTGCAGTGAGATCCATTTTCAGCCTCTGTCCCTCTCTGACTTCCTTAGTCAGTCCCAGTAGAGAGCTGAAAGCTTCTTTCAGAGTCCACACTTTATTTCCCCCACTTTGATACCTTTCTGTCCTTTGTTCCGGAGCTGGGATCTCTGCTCAGCTACCCTGCTGAGAGGCTGGGAAATCCTCCTCCTTCTGGGTTGTTGGTTGCTAGGTGTCCATGTTCTGTCCTTGTCTTCCCATATTTTCCATTTAAATGGGTTGGCCTCGGCAAGTCCTTTTAGTGACCCATTCAGTCAGGTCAGAAAGCTAGGTGACGCACACTCACTTATGTCTCTTAGTCTGCCCTGAGAGCAAACTTAATCCTTTCCCCCTCACTAGATAACAATGCAAAGTATGGGGGGGTGGGAACTAAGGTACACACTGGGTTCATAAAAATATCACAAGAAATTCCTACTTTGTCACAACTTCTGGTTTGCCTAAAATAAAAAAACTGGGTGTTAGACTCCCCCGGCGGCGCTCCGGGTCTTCAGCAGCACTTCGGCGTCGGGTCCTTCACTCGCTCCTGTCTTTGGCACCGAAGACCCGGAGCGCTGCCGGGTGAGTAAAAATTTTAAAGGCCCCAAGTAATTAAAAAGGCGCCACTTCTGCTCGGCCGGGGAGTGGCCAATGTCCCGCTCCCCCCAGCTACACTACTGGTGTTAGTCAGTCCATTGTAACTAACACATCTTAAAACTCTAATCTGAACAAGGCAAATTGTACTTTGGCACTAATCTGGCTGAGTTGAAGCCTAAACTTCCAAACAGATTCCCCTCTCCCCTAAATTTTGACCTCCCCGCCTCAACTCGACCAGTCAGTATGTACCAAATTACAACTTGCCTTATCTATCCTCGAGGTTTAGAACATATTGGTTAGAACATGCTGGCTAACTTGTTCTAACAACATATAACTCTTAGCCTAGTCTAGACATACCCTCCCGCAGGCTCAGTGGATCAAACTCAGAAGTGCTGTGTAACAGTAAAGGCAGCATAAGTTACATGTTGGTAAGTAGGTGTGAATCTAAATAAGTCTAAAAGAAGATAGACTGTTTTGTTAAAAATGCACACTGAGGTGTCCAGAGGAAGTGTAGACCACATGAAATTAGACTTACTTATTTTGATGTATTGAGACTCACCTCTACAGTTGGTTCCCTGATTTGTATCTGGAGCCATTCTGTAAGATGCAAATACACCACTTCAGCCAAGATTTATAAGTAGACTCTGAGATCAGTGGCCCAAATTCTTCAGTGGTTATTCTCCATACAGCCCTGTTGACTTCACTGAGATTACACATGGCAGATACGAGGTTATAAGTTTTTGGTTTAGATGCATTGTTTTGTCTCCCTTGCTGCTTTAGTCTCCATGACCTAATCAGAAGAGAAACCACCATCCTGGCTAAACAAGGCTTCCAGCCCAGTACAAGCTGCTCTTTACCTCACAGATCTAGAAAGGATAGAGGGAGACATCCAACCTAAAATGCAAGAGACACCACCTCAAGAGAAAACATCCAGCTACTCTGCAAATCAACAGACAAGTCCCACATGTTTCCTGCTAATTTACAGCTTTAAAAATCAAAGGTTTCCTAGAAAAGCTGACTGAGATACTGTCTGACATGGTGATGAACTTCCCAAGACTTACTGTTGTGGTAAATTTCAGCAACCATGTGGACAATACCTCTGATACGATGGTCTGAAATTGGCTCCTTTATACTTTTCACCCTTACTTTCTCGCAGGTAATTTTTTTCGGCTTTTGTACACATATTGCACATTCCTAGACCTGATTTTCAGACTGGAAGTGGATATAGGGAACAAATTCTGCGGTGACCACCACTTCCTCCAGGCTGATACCAAAACACTCTGTCTCCAAATAAAAAGAAGCAATCATAATTGTCTATCCTCAGAAGCTCTGTCAGCCAGACAAATTCCAAAAAATCCTTCCATGTAACACATTGTTACTGGAGCTTCCATGGTTCTCTGACCAATCATGAAAGAAGAAGGGGGAAAGAAAACCAAACATCAGCAAACATGGACAGATTCTGGCACAACCAATTGTTGCATCCCTATGCCCAGGACATAAAAGAAGCAAAGAAATTTCACCTCTCCTACACCATTGCAGCTGCTAAATCATAGCCGGCTGAATTCCTCCATAATATAAATTGCCTTGTTAACCCAAAATGCCTTGACTCATTTCTGGAACCAGCAGTTCCCACAGCAAAGAACTCTCAGCCTGCTTCTCAGAGCAAATGACAGCCTCTCAGAATACCAGGAAACATCCAATGGACCAAGCCTGAAAATATAATACTTCCTCTCTCTCTGTTTTAAAAAGTGCACAAAGTCTAGTCTCTGCAGCCTCAGGGGAAGAAACAGTGAGATCCAATTTTATGCATTTACTCTAATTTTGGAGACACTCAGATAACATGGATATGGGCGCTTTATAAACCTGCATGGATGGATAGATAGAAAAAACTGTGCTTCTAAAAGTTGGAATGAACTACTCTTTAATAGAGAGACTCAAGTGAATATTGCTGTGGTGGTACTAGCTAAGCCTGGTAAGACATCTGCTGCTGTGACTTGGATGAGTATACAGCTCTGCCTACCAGAAAGGCGCTGAGATGGGGATTTAACTGCATAGCTGAGGAAGTCTAGGTTATGTCCAAATACTAGTGTCTAGAGTAATGAGATAAAATTTAAAAGCCTTCCTACTTTGTTGATGGACAGAAATTTCATACAGCATTAGGCTCTTCCAATAGGAGTGAAAGCTGAACACAAAACATTGATGACTGTCTTGCAGAATGTCTTTGCTTGACGGGAGGTCCACATGCTATGGATGACTGAGTTCTGTCAGAATCCTCAGAGACCGAGTAAGAGCCTGGATTCAATACTTACAATTCTGAGAGCTTTTAAAACTGGGCCCCTCTGGAAAGTAACTATAACTAACTTTAACAGCCACTTGTTTCTTTGCAGAATATAATTTTGCCAGACAGTTCACCCCCTCTGTATTCTTTGCTCACCCATTTGTCTAGTCACCCTACTCATCTATCTATTGGGTGATCCTCAATTGCCTCATTTTCCCCACCACCCTTCCCCAAATCTTAATTTCCCCCCTCCCTTCTCTCCTTTCTTCCTTTTCTCTCCTTTACCAGCTCTTCCTCCTGATGTTCACTTCTCTCCCTTCTCCTGTATCCTACTACCGCATAACCTACTACCAGTTTGTACCCTGCCTTCGTATTCTCCTCTACCTTCTTCTTGATTTGGGTGACACTTTCCCTCATCCTGGCCCTCCTTGCATTTTCTCTCTCACCTTGAACAGAGAACTTGTCTACATGAACCCCATGCTAGCCTGCTGTGTACTAACTGTCTATGAGGATCTTGCTGATGTGCACTAACAGTTTATTAGTGCACTTTAATCTAGTCCTATTTCAAAGCAGGGTCATGCGGGGTGTCCTTCTTACAGTGGCCTCTTCTCCTTTTGCACACCATCTTCTGAACTGAGCCTGAAGGGCCATGGTGTAGGCTCTTCCCTTGGGAATACTCCTTCAAACACTATTTCTACCTCCCCTTTCCATGTAGCTCTCATCTTGAACTGCCCTCCAGCCACCTTCTTCCTCTTTGAGTTTGACACCTAGCTCTTCCTTTTCCACTCATCACAATTTCTTGTCCCTATTCTTGGTGACTTCAGTTTCCCTATTGATGTCTCTTCCAATCTGCCAGCAATCTGTCTCTTCAGACCTCCTTGCTTGATTGTCAGTCTGAGAACTACTCTTTCACCTGCCAAAATGGCCACTCATTTGACTGTTTCTTAAACATATTCTTTACCAATACCACTCCCCTTCTGATCTATCAAGAGACAAGTACTGTCTATCCTACCACCACCTCTCTTCATTCAACATTGTCCACTGGCCTTTTGCCCCTCTGCACAACTTTTCATGACCTCCAGTACATTGTCATCCACGATGTCTCCGTTACACTTTCCTTTCTTCCCAGCTCTCTCATCCCTCACCTCCACTGACCTTGAGATACAGTACGAGTTTTTTCAAAATTTTTACCCTTTCATTACTAACCAACATTTGCTCTTTTTTGTCAGCCACTGGAAATAAGGTGCAATAGGAATGAAGCTTTCAGCCTTATATATCTACCTGTCTCCATTTCAAACTGCAAACGTATATCAATCACTTGCCACTCTGGTTGGGACTGGTCACACTACATACCCCATGCTGAGCTAGAATTTTCACAAAAAGAAGCTTCTGTCCAAGGCAGCCATGTTGCCAGAAAGTGCTGACTGAGTCCATTGGGGGAATGTGGTCCACGCATAAGCAGCAGTAAGAAACTCTTTAACTAGGTAATAAAAATTGCTGTTTGGAAAAATGAGCAAAGGGGAGAATTCATTTCACCCTTGCTCTTTTTCAAATGGTGTTAAAACCATCAGCTGTTGCATTGGGTATGTGACTAGAATAGTGTATAGTGACAGCTTCTTCAAGCATAGGAAAACTGGCTCCTGCCTCCTGGGAAAGATAAATATCATAAATATTGATACAGGTTCAAATATGTCATACTGTGATGAAATGCTACAGATTCAAACGTCACTTGGTAGTGAAAGACCAACAGATTTGTTTTGAGGTAATTTATTTTTTGCTTTTGTCTTTGTTATTTAAAGGACCTTTAGGAAAGTGGTAAGCCCCCCAAAAATGACCTGCTGTGTTTCACGGGGGAGGTTAATTTTTTTGCAGGGAAGTTCATTGTGATTCTTTGGGCTCAGTACTGCCACCATTGAAATCCAGTATTGGGCCTTTTATATATGCCATATATAATAAATAATAATAACACCTAGCTCTTATATAGTAGTTTGCATAAGTAGATTTCGGAGCACTTTACAGCCTTTCAAATACGTCTTTCCAGTTTTTTAATTAATATTTTGATATAAATTTTTCAAAGAAAATAAGAATTCAGGGCTCAGTTGTACACTATGGTTGCCTGAGTGGTGTGTTTTTCTAAGTTAAGTAAAAATATCTTGCATTCAACAATTCTATTCTCTTATTCTTACTTTACTCAGCCCACAGCTTTTTGCTGGGCTCAGCAGTTGTAGAACCTTGCATTTTGATATGAAGGGTCAAATTCTGACCTCTGCAGACACCTACTTTACTTTGACACAACACTAACAACAACCAGCATTCCAAACATCATTCCCTTTTTTTAAAAATGAAACTGTCACAGGTCCTAGAGATGGCCCCTTCCTGGCCACTCTCAGGACTGTTAAGCCAGCTGTAAGCAGGGACATTCTTTCCAAACTGGTGGATTACCATTGGCAATATTGAAATGGGAATAGAGATTCTGGGGTAAACAGCCTACCAATTGCTCCCCTAACTTGGGAAGCCGTACACTGCCCAGCTTGACAGCACCCAGGAAAGATTCAGCTACCAGCGCAGCAAGTAAAGAATGGCTCTTGAATGTGGTTTTGGTAAATTGAAAAGATGCTGCCAGTGTTTACTCACTATCTTGGATCTCAGTGAGAAAAATATCCTAATGGTTACAGTTGCCTGCTGTGTCCTGAATTGCTTCACAGATACTAAGTGGGAAAAGCTACTGCCAGAATGGAGAATTGAGGTGGAGCAGGGAGCAGCTGTCTGCTGACTTTGAACAGCCAGACACCAGGGTGATTACAAGGGCCCAACATGGAGCTATGCAGCTGAGGGAAACTTTGAAAGAGCATTTTATCCACCTGTTACAGTAGTGTTCTGTGCTGGACCATTCTCTGGGGCTGAAACCTTGGGTGCTGCTAAGAATTGCTTGCTGTTTATTTATGTCCATGCCTGTGTGTTTTCCTGACTCTATGAATTATGTGGCAGTTGGTGTGCATTTAGAACTACTATGCGCTTTGAGTGCTGCTATGCATTCTGCAATGTGGGTGGAGAACAAATAATTTGATTTTCCAAAAATAGAACTTTATTGCATGGGGGAAATCAATGTGTACAAAACCATACAGGCAGCGTTATATTTTTTTTAACATAACGGGGTGATAATTTAAAATTAGAAAGGAA
Organism: Caretta caretta; assembly: GCF_965140235.1. Taxonomy (NCBI): domain Eukaryota; kingdom Metazoa; phylum Chordata; order Testudines; family Cheloniidae; genus Caretta; species Caretta caretta. The sequence continues at coordinate 24,335,289 of NC_134213.1, read as the reverse complement.
GTAAACATTTATGCCCCTTTGAGCGCACATGTGTAGTCTGTTGTGACTACACATACACTAACCTGTGAGAACCATGGTTAGCATATGTGAAGCTGCGGTTTTTCTTGCTGTCCCTTGGTGCAGAGTGGTAAGGGTAATGGTGCACTCTGTGATGCCGTGTGGTATATTGGGAGTGTGTGAAGAGCAGTGACCATGGAGTTCTCCAAGTACTTCAAAGGCTGGGGAGTCTGGGATTTTTGGACCAGTAGGTCAACCAGGGTCTGCAGAACTTTGTTTTGCTGCCTTCAAAAAGTGATTAGGCCCTGGTGCTTTTCTCGCTCCTTGTCCTGCTGTGACTCCTGTGCCTTTTTCCTGTCCTCTCCGTCTTTCCACAATCTGTTGGTCATATTTGGCCCTCCAAGCCCTTTTTTCATGGTCTGATGCTGCATTGGCATAGGATCTTGCAGAGCATGTCCTGCCTATTCTGCTGCTTTCTCCTCCTCAGGCTCAGGTTTTCTATGGGCATGCAGCGGGCACCCTGTAGGCAACCACACCAGAACTTGCTGATAAAACAGACAGATGTACCATTGGATTTACAGGCACAAGAAAAAGGGAAAGATAAGTTTCAGAATGCCCTTCCCTTATTCCCATAAACACTTTTCAATAAGAAATTCTTTTTGACACTTCAGCTCTGGAGTGCATTGGACAACACCACTCTCCAGCCCAGGCCTGGTGAGTATGGCCCACAGAGGCGAAGGCTGGAAAGTCTAAGAATATTTATTGCATGAAGGAATAAAATTTTGGTCCCTATTGGTATGAATATAGCACAGTGGTACTGAATATTGGCACTATTTTCCACTATTTTTAGCTGATATCTGACTGCTGAGGGTCACAAAGAGCACAACTACTCCTGGTGTCCTGAAGCCAGCTGGGCCCATGTGCCGCTAGCCTGTTTACTTCAATGGTGCCAGCTCAACTCACTGTGGAGTGGCATGGGAAAGTGTCCTACTGTGGAAGAAGAAATAAGGCAGTTATCCCTAGAAGACTTCAGGATTGGATTGCAGAGTATCTCCATCAAGACCTCTGAGGAGGATAAAAGGGATATGAAATAAACTCCTCCCGATACCCCCCTCCCACTCCTGCCAAACCCTACAGGGAATGAAAAGGAGATACCAACTCTACCTCTATTTGTTGTACCATTACCTCTTCTCATCTGAGTAAAACAATGAACAGTGGATAACTTTGTCTTGTTTGCTTGGGGCTGGGCTGGGTGCCATCTTAGGCATTGTAAAGGAAAAACGCATGCAACACATTTACCCGAGCTCCTTTCCCCTTCACAAGGCTCATCTGCACTTGCCTGGCGGGACTGGCTAGTATGTGGTAGAGTCTCAAACAGGTCCTGGTTCATGGTTTGTCTGGAGTTCTTCCATATTACCCCCTTCGTCCTCCTCCTCTCTATTCATGGCAGGGGTCTCTGTCTCGGATGCCTCCAAGGTATCCAGTTGATCTATGGTGTGCTGATGCAGTTTCCACGTGCAGCTCACTGTAGAAATGGCAGGTCGGTAGCACAGCCCCAGATCTGTTGTGGTGCTCCCTGAATTTGTGGTTTCCCTGGCAAAGTTTCTTCGTCATCCCACGGCCCTGCTGCTGATCCCTGTCACTCCCCTTTGCCTGCATCCCCTCTTCAATCTGCTCACAGGTGTTCACGTTTCTTCGGCTGATCCATAGCTGTACTTGTACAACCTCTTCTTCCCGCAGGCCCAAGAGATCCAATGCGTCCTGTCTACTCCAGGCAGGAGCATGTCTAGACTGCAGACTAGCCTGGTCAAATGGGCAGCTGCAAACAAGAAGGGTGAACTACTGGGTGCCTACCAAAGTGGACAATCAGGGAAAGGCATTTGAAAACATGTAAGGGGCTTTAAAGGGTGTGTGTGTGGCTGCTGGTGTCTGTGAACCCTGGGCACAGAAGTTTTAAATTGTTACCAGAGCAGTCACTGTTGCAGGGAATAGGGCATTGTGGGATGGCTGCTGGAGGAGTGTTAGTGGATACAGTGTCTACACTCACACTGCATCAGCCTCAGTAGGTCAACTATGGTGCTACACCATTTGGGGAGGTGGTTTTACTGTGTCCCTGTAACTGGGCACTTATGTTGGCCAGAGACACACACACACAGATCAATGTAAGGTGACCTGTGTAAACCTAACTTTGTGGTGTAGACCATGCTGAGGGCTGCTGTGAGGGAAATCCAAGTCTCTGTGCTTTGGATCCCCAGAGTGTGTCAAGCCCCTGGAGCCAGGGGTGCTGGAACAATTTGTATAGTGGGGTGCTGAGACCCATCCTTTAAACCCTGTATACCACTTGATGGAAACCACTTCAAGCCAAGGGGTGAGGCAGCACCCCCAGCACACCTAGTTCCAGCACCTATGCCTGGAGTCTGAAGAAAGTACAGACCCTGCCCCAAACTCTGGGTATCTAGGCACAGTCTCAGAGTGGCAGACCGGTTGTATTAATTTATATGGCAAAAAAGGGCTCTAAGAATCAAAGGTGTTGACATGAACCACAGAACCCTAACACTGTCCAACATTAAACTAGGTTTGGGGTTTGGTATACAGAAACTTTAGCCTGCTTAGCACCACGGTAATCACACCATTAAAAATTTGTTTTAACCTTTTATTAAAGGTACAGAAAAGAAGGAAAAACAGTCAAAGCATTTGAAATGCAAATGACAGGCAAGGCTTTTATTTTAAGAACATCCCTTGTTCCCTTTCCCTTTAGCTGGACAGAGATTTTAGGAGGAAAAATTCCCCCCTCCTTGTTTGACAGTCTTTGAGAGGGTATTAAAGATGGTAATAACTGTCCTTTTTTGGGGAAAAAGAAAATAAGTTAGTTGAGATGGGCTGGAGCTGTTGTTATTGCTGCTGTTAAAGCCGGATCCCATTTCCTAGAAGACAAAAAAAGACAAACACACAAAAGGGGAGAGAAAATAATAGCAAAGATAGAAGCTACATTTTCTGTCTCTGGTATTGACCATCACTTGCAGACTCACTGCTGCAGAGACACAGGCACAGTATGCAGTCTTATCAGCCACTTTGAGACCTGGTAAACTTGTACCAGCATTGGGCTGTTTGGGGCATTACATTTAGCTGCTTTTTTTTTTTCTAGTTATAGGTTTACAGAAATGTTGCAAAATATGCAGGCTGGCTGGCTGAGCCATAGTCTTGTTAGATGGAAGGAAAAGGGAGAGAGATAGGACAGAGAAGAAATAGGATCTGGAAGGAAAAGAACACCCAGGGAGGGGGAGGGCGTTTTGAGGGAACAGAGAACGAGAGGAAGTCTCACATCGCAGGTAGTACTTGGGATTCAGCTAGTGAGGTCATCTGGGTCTGTCTGTCTTTCTTTCTGGCCAGGACATCTCTTATGATTAAGATGAAGGAGATTTGCGATCCCAGGGGACAGTGAGGGTGGCATCTAGGATAGTGAAGCTCAGTCCAGTAGTCAACTTTTTACCCAAAGTTCTGCTCACTCACCATTGTCTCTGGCCTGACGTGACACAACCCCGCTAACTCAGCATGGATTCACATACATATAGGCTCTCCAAAGCACAACAACTTCCTGACACAATTTCATAAATTCATCCACAATTCAGAATTGTTACAGACAGAATCGTTAGTCTGCCAAAGAAACAATTAAGCTGAAGCTTTTTCTTTTATCAATACATTACATCCCACAAATACTCAACTACTCTCAATGAGTCTGTTTATTTTTTAACTATTTACTATGAACTGTGTGTTGTTTTTTCAGGTGCTGTAACAAGTCAGTGAGCTCCAGGTCCTAGAAATACAGCTGCCTCTTGTGGCATTGGTATGTATGACAGATCAATAGCTGTGTGCCGAGTGAGCTTTCTTCCTTGGAGTCCCTGTATCTATAAAAGCAAGTTGTCCCATATCTATAAAAGCAGGAGCATCCACAGGGTAGCCTGCTAGTTGTCATATAGATGAAGTCACAGGCACGTTCTTCTGTGTGCGTACTCTTAAGGCATTTGTTCTGCAAATTATTGCAACCAGTAACAGATGTTTGCAGTTTCCTCACAATAGAACTCTTCATTCTGTTGTAATCTCATATGGTCTTGAGGCAACTAGGTGTATGCCCATAGCCCTGTCTCTCCAAGTGCAACCCAAGTTCCAACAACTTCTCCCTGTTCAAACGCTTTGCTATGCAGCAATTTTGTCATAGTGAAACCTTTTATTTTCTTTATTTTTCCTCCTGCACTAGGTTGAGACCATCTTTGAGTCTTATCCTGTGCAGCCTGAAGAAGGGGAAGTCTGGTCCTAGTCTGATGTCCCAGCAGAATAACAGGTTGCTCAATGATACTTAAAAGTGTTGAGATGTAGTTAAGCAAAGCAGAATTTTTTCTGTTTAATGTCTAGTCCAGTGATGAGCTGCCAAAATGTTAACAACCGGTTCCCTCCTCACCCCATGAGGGGGTCGTGGCCCACCCCCGCCCCCTGGGACTCCTGCCCCATCCAACCCCCCGCGTTCCTTGACATCTTCCCCCCCGGAACCTCTGCTCCATCCATACCCCTCCCCTGTCCCCTGACTGTCCCCAGAACAGGGCAGGAGGGTTTCATGGGCCACTGTACTGGGTGCCCACCCTGCCCCTAAGAGCCAGAGGAATCTGCCGGGGGGCGAGGTGGAGAGTCCTGGCATTGCTTTCCTGGGGCAGCTCCCAGGAAACATCCAGCAGGTCCCTCTGGCTGCTAGGGGTGGGGGAGCATAGCTAGGGAGGATCAGGGGAAGTGGCCGCTCCCCCCACTGATCACATCAAAAGTGGCACCTTAGCCACCAACTCCGTGGGTGCTCCAGGGCTGGAGCACCCACGGGGAAAATTTGGTGGGTGCAGAGCACCCACCGGCAGCTCCCTACCCCACCTTGTGCCCGACCCCAACTCACCTCCGCTCTGCTTCCTCCCCTGAACGCGTCACCCCACTCTGCTTCTCCGCCCCGGCTTCCCGCGAATCAGCTGTTTGCGCAGGAATCCTGGGAGAGCTGAAAAGCAAGCGGTGGCTTTACCCTCAGGCCCAGGGAGGCAGAGGCCGAGGCGAGCTGGGGCGGGGAGAAGTTCCCCTGTGCCCCCCGGTTACCTGCTGCAGCACAGGCGGCCCTCCTCGTGCCCCCCCGCCACAGCTCACCTCCGCTCTGCCTCCCTGGGCCTGAGCGCAAAGCTGCCGCTTGCTTCTCAGCTCTCCCAGGCTTCCCACGCAAACAGCTGATTCTTGGGAAGCTGGGTGGATGGAGAAGCAGAGCGGGGCCGCGTGTTTAGGGGAGGAGGTGGACGCAGAGCAGAGGTGAGCTGGGGCTGGGCGCGGGGCGGGGAGCTGCCGGTGGGTGCTCTGCACCCAAGAAATTTTCCCCATGGGTGCTCCAGCCCCAGAGCACCCACGTAGTGGGCACCTAAGGCGCCACTTTTGGCCGGTTGTTAAATTTAGAAGCTGTCAAGGTTCCTCCCCCACTCTGAACTCTAGGGTACAGATGTGGGGACCTGCATGAAAAACCTCCTAAGCTTATCTTTACCAGCTTAGGTCAAAACTTCCCCAAGGTACAAAATATTACACCCGTTATCCCTGGAATGGCCGCTACCACCACCAAACAATTACTGGTTACTGGGGAAGAGCTGTTTGGACGCGTCTGTCCCCCCAAAATACTTCCCAAAACCTTGCACCCCACTTCCTGGACAAGGTTTGGTAAAAAGCCTCACCAATTTGCCTAGGTGACTACAGACCCAAACCCTTGGACCTGAGAACAATGAAAAAGCATTCAGTTTTTACAAGAAGACTTTTAATAAAAAATAGAAGTAAATAGAAATAAAGAAATCCCCCCTGTAAAATCAGGATGGTAGATATCTTACAGGGTAATTAGATTCAAAAACATAGAGAACCCCTCTAGGCAAAACCTTAAGTTACAAAAAAGATACACAGACAGAAATAGTTATTCTATTCAGCACAATGCTTTTCTCAGCCATTTAAAGAAACCATAATCTAACACATACCTAGCTAGATTACTTACTAAAAGTTCTAAGACTCCATTCCTGTTCTGTCCCTGGCCAAGCCGACTACAGACAGACACAAACCCTTTGTTTGTCTCCCTCCTCCCAGCTTTTGAAAGTATCTTGTCTCCTCATTGGTCATTTTGGTCAGGTGCCAGCAAGGTTACCTTTAGCTTCTTAACCCTTTACAGGTGAGAGGAGCTTTCCCCTGGCCAGGAGGGATTTCAAAGGGGTTTACCCTTCCCTTTATATTTATGACACGCCCCCCAAATCTCAGCTAGGGTGAAACACTGGCTGGGATTTCTTCCTGGAGCTCTAGGAAAAACAGAGTTAATAAGACACATGCATCTCTAAATATACTACCAAGTACATAAAGACTAACAATATTTTCCACATCTCAAGGACGATTTTAACCAGTTGACTCTGGGAAACTTTCACGGGAGAGTGCATCAGCCACTTTGTTAGAAGCTCCTGAGATGTGTTGGATGTCGAAATCAAAATCTTGGAGAGCTAAACTCCACCGAAGAAGTTTTTTGTTAGTTTCCTTGACGGTGTGAAGCCACTTCAGTGCAGCATGGTCGGTTTGCAGGTGGAAACGCCGTCCCCAAACATATGGGCGTAGCTTTTCCAGAGCGTAGACAATGGCATAACATTCTTTTTCAGTGACTGACCAGTTGCTTTCCCTCTCAGACAGTTTTTTGCTGAGAAACACTACAGGGTGGAATTCTTGATCAGGTCCTTTCTGCATTAAAACTGCTCCCACACCATGCTCGGACGCATCTGTGGTTACTAGGAACGGTTTGTCAAAGTCTGGGGCCCTTAGTACAGGGTCAGACATGAGTGTCGCTTTAAGCTTGTTAAAGGCCTTCTGACACTTTCCGGTCCACTGAACAGCATTTGGCTGTTTCTTTTTGGTTAGGTCTGTCAGTGGGGCAGCGATTTGGCTGTAGTGCGGTACAAAGCGTCTGTAATAACCGGCCAAGCCTAAGAAGGATTGAACCTGTTTCTTTGACTTTGGGACAGGCCACTTTTGGATAGCATCCACTTTGGTCTGTAGGGGGCTGATAGTTCCTTGACCCACCTGGTGTCCAAGGTAAGTCACTCTGTTTAGGCCTATTTGACACTTCTTAGCCTTAACAGTTAGTCCTGCCTCCCTTATGCGCTCAAGGACTTTTTGTAGATGTTCCAGGTGGTCTGCCCAGGAATCCGAAAATATGGCCACGTCGTCAAGGTAGGCGACTGCATATTCTCCTAATCCCGCTAGGAGACCATCTACAAGTCTTTGGAAAGTGGCGGGTGCATTTCGCAGCCCGAAAGGGAGTACATTAAATTCATACAGCCCGAGATGTGTGATGAAGGCTGACCTTTCCTTGGCAGATTCATCTAGCGGTACCTGCCAGTACCCCTTGGTTAAGTCCAAGGTAGAGATGAACTGGGCCCGTCCCAGTTTCTCTAATAGTTCATCTGTGTGTGGCATTGGATAGTTGTCTGGGCGAGTTACAGCATTTAGCTTACGGTAGTCCACGCAAAAACGTATTTCCCCATCTGGTTTGGGAACTAGAACCACTGGAGATGCCCATGCACTTTCAGAGGGGCGGATTACCCCCATCTGTAACATATCCTGGATCTCCCGTTCTATAGCAGTTTTAGCTTGAGGAGACACCCGGTAAGGTTGGACCCTAATTGGGTGAGCATTACCTGTGTCAATGGAGTGGTATGCCCGTTCAGTCAGTCCTGGGGTGGCTGAGAACGTTGGCGCGTAGCTAGTGCACAGCTCCTGGATCTGCTGTCGCTGCATACGCCCAAGGGTCATGGAGAGGTTCACCTCTTCCACACCACCAGCACATTTCCCTTCGTAGTAAACACCTTCAGGCCACTCAGCGTCGTCTCCTCCCTGGGCTGTAAACTGACAAACCTTTAATTCTCTGGAATAAAAGGGCTTTAGAGAATTAATATGGTACACCTTAGGCTTTCGGTTGGAGGTGGGGAATGCTATGAGATAATTAACAGCTCCCAGGCGCTCCTGGACCATGAATGGCCCTTCCCACGATGCTTCTATTTTATGGGCCTGGGGCGCCTTTAAGACCATGACCTGGTCTCCTACTTTGAAGGAACACTCTCTGGCATGTTTATCATACCAGGCTTTTTGCTCTTTTTGAGCATCCTGTAAGTTTTCTCTAGCAAGGGCTAAAGAGGTTCGGAGGGTGTTTTGTAGGTTGGTTACGAAGTCCAGAATGTTAGTTCCTGGATAAGGTGTAAATCCCTCCCATTGCTGCTTCACCAACTGCAATGGCCCCTTAACCTCACGGCCATATACAAGTTCAAATGGGGAAAACCCTAAACTGGGATGTGGTACAGCTCTGTAGGCAAAGAGCAACTGCTGCAACACTAGGTCCCAATCATTGGAGTGCTCATTTACAAATTTACGTATCATGGCCCCCAAAGTTCCATTAAACTTCTCCACCATGCCATTTGTTTGATGGTGGTAAGGAGTGGCAACCAAGTGATTTACCCCATGAGCTTCCCAAAGGTTTTTCATAGTTCCTGCCAGGATATTAGTCCCTGCATCTGTGAGGATGTCGGAGGGCCAACCTACCCTGGCAAAGATGTCTGCTAGTGCCTGACACACACTTTTAGCCCTGGTGTTGCTTAGAGCTACTGCTTCCGGCCATCGGGTGGCAAAATCCATGAAAGTCAGTATGTACTGCTTTCCTCTGGGTGTCTTTTTCGGAAAAGGACCCAGAATATCCACAGCTACTCGCTGAAATGGAACTTCAATGATGGGGAGTGGCTGGAGAGGGGCTTTGACCTGGTCTTGGGGTTTTCCCCACTCTTTGGCACACCTCACAAGACTGGACATAGGTAGAAACATCCTTGCCCATTCCCTCCCAGTGGAATGATCCCCCCAAACGGTCTTTGGTCCTGTTCACCCCAGCATGGCCACTAGGGTGATCGTGGGCTAAGCTCAAGAGCTTGGCCCGGTATTTAGTTGGAACTACCAACTGTTTCTGAGGATGCCAGTCTTCCTGGTGTCCACCAGAAAGAGTTTCCTTGTATAAAAGTCCTCTTTCTATAACAAACCTGGATCGATTAGAAGAGCTGAGAGGCGGTGGGTTGCTCCGTGCCGCCGTCCAAGCTCTCTGGAGGCTTTCATCTGCTTCCTGTTCGGTCTGGAACTGTTCCCTTGATGCTGGAGACATCAGTTCCTCATGGGATTGTGGACTTAGGCTTGGTCCCTCTGGAAGCGATATAAGGGATGGAGCTGTTTCTGTTGACTGTGAACCGCTCTCCGCTGGTGCACTATGTTGGGATTCAGGCTCCGGCTGAGCCTCTTGTGTAGGGTTATCGGCTGTTGCCAGCTCAGCTTCGGTGGGGCCCTCTGGTGTTGAGGTTGCAAGTACTGGATTCAGTGTTGACACGGGGTCTGGTGTTGGTTGTTCGGCTGGTTCCGGTTCTGGGACTGGTTCCATCTGGGTCTCTGGGACTGGATCCACTACTGCTGTTGCAGACATTGGCCTGGGGTCCGGGTCCATCACCTCTGACTGGGTCCTGATAGAAGTTTCCGGAACAGAGCTAGGCCTCACGGCTTGTTTAGCCTGGCTGCGGGTGACCATTCCCACCCTCTTGGCCTGCTTCACATGATTGGCCAAGTCTTCCCCCAACAGCATGGGGATGGGATAATCATCATAGACTGCAAAAGTCCACATTCCTGACCAGCCCTTGTACTGGACAGGCAACTTGGCTGTAGGCAAATTGAAAGAGTTGGACTTGAAGGGTTGAATCGTCACTTGGATCTCTGGGTTGATTAAATTGGGGTCCACTAAGGAAGCATGGATAGCCGACACTTGTGCTCCGGTGTCCCTCCACGCGGTGACCTTCTTCCCGCCCACACTCACAGTTTCCCTCCGCTCCAAGGGTATCTGGGAGGTATCTGGGCCTGTGGACCTCTGGTGTGATTCCGGTGCAATGAACTGTAATCTGTTGGGGTTCTTGGGGCAGTTGGCCTTTACATGCCCCAGCTCGTTACACTTAAAACATCGTCCAGCTGACGGGTCACTGGGGCGAGGAGGGTTGCTGGAGAACGGGGTGGTGGGACGATAAGGGGTCTGGAGGGTTCTTTGGGAGGTAGGTGGGGCTTTGGGCGGCCCCCGGTAATAGGGTGTGGTCTGGGGTGGTCCCTTCTGGTCTCCGCTCCAACTGCGACCAGTTTTCTTCTTCTCTGCCACCTCCACCCATCTGGCTCCAATCTCTCCTGCCTCAATTACAGTTTTGGGTTTCCCATCTAGGATGTATCTTTCTATTTCCTCAGGAACACCCTCTAAGAATTGTTCCATTTGCATTAGGAAGGGAAAATTTACTGGAGATTCAACACTTGCTCCTGATATCCAGGCATCCCAATGTTTTACAATGTGGTAGGCATGTCGGGTAAATGACATGTCTGGTTTCCACCTTAGGGCTCTGAACCTCCGACGAGACTGCTCGGGTGTTATCCCCATTCTGACTCTCGCCTTGGATTTAAACAGTTCATACTTGTTCATGTGTTCTTTAGGCATTTCAGCTGCCACCTCAGCTAAGGGTCCACTGAGCTGCGGCCTCAGCTCTACCATGTATTGGTCAGTAGAGATGTTGTACCCAAGGCAGGCCCTTTCAAAGTTTTCTAAGAAGGCCTCAGTATCATCACCTGCCTTGTAGGTGGGGAACTTTCTGGGATGGGAAGTGGTACCTGGAGAAGGATTGCTAGGGTTTGTTGGTATATTCTGCTGGGCCTTTATCCTCTCCACCTCCTCCACATGCTTCCTCTCTTTTTCCTTCTCCTCCTCCACATGCTTCCTCTCTTTTTCCTTCTCCTCCTCCACATGCTTCCTCTCTTTTTCCTTCTCCTCCTCCACATGCTTCCTTGCCTCCATTTCCCTCTTGTGGGCAGCCTCCTGTACCTCCTTCTCCAGCCGCATGAGTTCTATCTGTCTTTCATGTTCCCTTTGTCTTTCCTCAGCCTGAAATTTGGCTAATTCCAGCTGTAGTTGAGCTGAGGATTTGGTCATTCTAACCTCTCTGTTTTTAACTAACTTTACACCTGAGGTTTAGAAATAAACAAACAAAACTTGGCTGTAAAATTTTGCTGTGCTGCAATAGAATACCTATTCTCTGATAGTGATTGTCAGCCTACAGAAAAAGACAATTCCCTTGTCTCTGCTCTGGGCCCAAATTAAAGCAAAAAACCTCCAACTGCTTGGAAACCTGCTTACCCAGCCCAAAGAAAAAGCAAATGGGTAGAACACACACCCCCTATTTACTTTTAGGAAGAAAAGAAAAAAAAACCTCTGGATTGGAAGATTTCCCTGCAGGAGTTAAGTACCCTGCCTCCAGGCAAAAAAAAACCTGCAATTCACAAGATAATCCCCTTTTGTCTCTGCTTGGCCACAAAGCAGAGAGAAACCAAGCTGCTTTCAGTTTCAAAGCTGCTTTCTGGACTTTCTTTCCAAAGAAAAAAAAATTTTCCTTTTTAAAATCTGTATTTCTAGTTCAAAAAATCTCAACTGGATCTCAAATGATTTCAGGTTAATCCCACCACTGTGCCACCATGTCAAGGTTCCTCCCCCACTCTGAACTCTAGGGTACAGATGTGGGGACCTGCATGAAAAACCTCCTAAGCTTATCTTTACCAGCTTAGGTCAAAACTTCCCCAAGGTACAAAATATTACACCCGTTATCCTTGGAATGGCCGTTACCACCACCAAACAATTACTGGTTACTGGGGAAGAGCTGTTTGGACGCGTCTGTCCCCCCAAAATACTTCCCAAAACCTTGCACCCCACTTCCTGGACAAGGTTTGGTAAAAAGCCTCACCAATTTGCCTAGGTGACTACAGACCCAGACCCTTGGATCTTAAGAACAATGAACAATCCTCCCAACACTTGCACCCCCCCTTTCCTGGGAAATGTTGGATAAAAAGCCTCACCAATTTGCATAGGTGACCACAGACCCAAACCCTTGGACCTGAGAACAATGAAAAAGCATTCAGTTTTTACAAGAAGACTTTTAATAAAAAATAGAAGTAAATAGAAATAAAGAAATCCCCCCTGTAAAATCAGGATGGTAGATATCTTACAGGGTAATTAGATTCAAAAACATAGAGAACCCCTCTAGGCAAAACCTTAAGTTACAAAAAAGATACACAGACAGAAATAGTTATTCTATTCAGCACAATGCTTTTCTCAGCCATTTAAAGAAACCATAATCTAACACATACCTAGCTAGATTACTTACTAAAAGTTCTAAGACTCCATTCCTGTTCTGTCCCTGGCCAAGCCGACTACAGACAGACACAAACCCTTTGTTTGTCTCCCTCCTCCCAGCTTTTGAAAGTATCTTGTCTCCTCATTGGTCATTTTGGTCAGGTGCCAGCAAGGTTACCTTTAGCTTCTTAACCCTTTACAGGTGAGAGGAGCTTTCCCCTGGCCAGGAGGGATTTCAAAGGGGTTTACCCTTCCCTTTATATTTATGACAGAAGCCCTTTTAGAAACAGTTGTTCCTCGCGGGACAACCGGTTCTAAAAGGGCTTCTAAATTTAACAACCGGTTCTAGCGAACCGGTGCGAACCGGCTCCAGCTCACCACTGGTCTAATCCTTTAATATAATTCCTTAACAATTTTAACTCTACAATCCATGGATATTTAGGAATGAAGGTAATGTGTTCAACTCTATAGTATTCTGTGAAGGTCTTAAAACCGCTATTACCAAAGACATTGTCAACATCAGAGAAAAGGATAGCTACAAATGTTAAGATCAATTCTGTCCTCCAGAGTGGAAATGTCCACTCCAGCAATGTCCCTTCTTCTATTTTCGGTGCCTGTATTTTCTCCCCCTGTCTGTCTTGCCTATTTAGACTGTAAGTTTTTTGGGACAGGGAATCCTGATCTCAGTTGGAGACACTAGGATCTACTGCTATGGAAATAATAACACTAAGGTATAGTCCATAGGTTTGGCATATGACACAAGCATGTATGAAAATGCGCCTATTCTGTAGCTTTCTTCACTTTTTCTGTAACGACTTCTGAGATGAGGTATTGAATTTCTAATCTGTCCCTCTGGGACTTAGCAATGTTCTTGGTAACATATATGATGGACTTTCTGGATGAAATCATAGATCCACTGAAGTCTATGGCCAAAATCTCATTCACCACGATGGGGTCAAGATTTTAACCTTTTTTTTTTAAGGTTATATATGCTGCTGGTAGTTTTCTTAATTCTTTAAACACATCTGCATATTTCTCTGCTGATGTTGGTGGGAATTGCAGTATGGAATCAAAGCACAGTGCCTCAGCATTGGAGCTAGTGCTGGGTTCCTCCTTTGTTTTCTTTTGACTGCATCAACTGGCCAAATAGATGAAATGCACTTCTGCCCAAATGCCTTTCAGCATCTATATGCATGTCAGCCCATATTTTTATGTACATCTGCTTCATTTGTTTCAAACAGGATTTGAAAATTTAATATTGTTTGCTGAATGCCATTATTGCACGAGGGGTTAATTCACTAATACTCTTTTCAGTGAAGCCTTTCTTCCACAACTGAAACACCATCTTTCATCCAATCCATTAAGTCAATTTTATATCTAAATGATGAGGTGCTGGAAGGAACACTGTTGATGATGTATTTATATGTAAAATCCTTTCCTTTTTTTGCAATTTTGCTTAGAATAGTAAAACTAGTACAGATATGGATGAATTATCTTGCTTTTATTATTTCAGTGAAGCTGGAAAAAATCCGAATAAATTGATATTCAAAGATTTTCAATACTTGAAGGTAAAACTTGTCTTTGAAGCAAGGAAGAAAAACTGCTAATACGTTTTTAACTTTTTTAACACAATCACAAATATTTTGTGGCATTTCTTGTGCCACACAAGAGATTGCAATTTCTGCTGGGGAAGGTATTTTATTAGAGTCACTTACTGGAATCCTCAATATATCATCTGTTTGTTGTAAGATAAGGTAAGAAAAACTCATGAGTGTTGAAAGTTGTGTGGTATGAGCTTTTCAATACTTTCTGAAGCTTTCACAGATACTGTTGGCCAGAACCTTGGCTGGTGTAAACAGAGCTGGGCACAGAATAGATTTTTTTTTTTTTTTGGTTTGTTGGCAATTCAGAAAAATTGAACAAAAATTGGGTCAAACAACAAACGTTTTCACTTGACCTTTATTAAAACATTTAATTTTGATGCTCAGCATTTTTAATCGGATTAAAGGCAATTTAAAAACAAAAAGTCATCTGGCATCAAAAAATGGAAAAGTGTCTTTTAAAAATGTCGAAATAAAACATTTCAATTTTTTCTGATTTTTTTTTTTAAGATTTTTTTTCCCCAACCAAAACAATTTGAAATTGACACAAATGCATGAAATGTTTTGGCAACACCAAATCTGCATTTCTGACTGTGTCTCCACCATCCCGTCCCCCCCCCCCCCCAACAAGTTTTGATTGAAAAATTTTGCCCAGCTACAGATGTAAATTGATGTCACTTCACTGCCAACTGTGAAGCTACTCTGATTTATACCTGCTGAGGAGCTTGTCCCATTTATATGCTCATCCGCGTATTTTTTAAATAGAGAAGAGAGAAAAATGTTTATTAACCATGGAGACAACAAAAGCAGTTGCTATGTATTGTCACATTCACATGTCCAGTGAGGATTTTCAGTACATCACCAATCTATTCAAAAGGTAGCCGTGCACATTCACAAAAAGCTATCTGTCGTAACCGCAGATTTTCTATCAGTTTTTAAAACATGTCATAAAGGTGATCAGACTTATAACTACTCAGGTAAAAAATTCCTGGGCCGCTAACGTCTCCTGGAAAATTTTGCAATAACTGTCTGAAATTCACTGTCAGGCCCTATTTTAAAAGCAGCATCAAGGTATTTTTCACAGCCTTTGGTTTACTTATTATAGTAGCATTTAAAAGACGGCAAAGATTTCTGCTTCCTAAATAAGTGCAAAATTCTCTTCGCGAATCTGAGTGGTGGACAATATCTTTGACGTTCCGATTCAACATCAAGGTGTGCACATGCAGAGAGTGGAGAACTATCGTGGAGTTCCAAAAGGAAAATTTTTCCTTGAATAGGCAACGCCTTTTGTTACCAGCGCATACTAATGGGGCAGGGTGAAACTTTTCAGGACAACAGCTTATTTTCCAACAAATGAAATGTCTCTGGGCCCATACCCTGCTTTTAGCCTGGGGGTTAAAGGACTCACCTGGGATGTGGGAAACATTGGTTCAATTCCCCGCTCTGCATCATGTGGATTTGAATTTTGGTCTTCCACATTGCAGGACAAGTGCCTGGGCTATGGGATATTCTGGCATCAGTCTCTCTTTTTGAAGCTGTTCCCTTGTGTATAAACAATTAAATAGTCCCTGGAGCAGGGACTTGAACTTTGCCTCTCACCGATTTAATGGCTGGGTAACTTGATTGGATCTGCTAGGTGCTGGACAGCTTTAAAACAAAAAGGGGAGTGTATGCGGGGATAGGCCCATCCTCCCCCGGTTGCCCATTGAACAGCCAGAAAGGTGCAAGCCAACTAGTTTTTGCTTCCCACAATCATTTAAACACCGGCTTAGGGTTTCTCAGGCCTCTTGCCCCATTTTTAGCTGAATCCACCCTTCCTCTTATAGTTATATGGTATAGGAACTGTGTTTTTAGGTTGCTGTTGGTCTGACTGATCACTTGCTTAAGGGGTCAGGAAGCAATTTTTCCCTTTGGGGCTACACTGGGTTTTTTGGCCTTCCTCATATCAGCATGGAGACACAGTTAGGTTAAATAGGTAGAGGATTTAGAAAATTAATGTTAGGAATTGTGTGATTGTTAGTTTGTTGTAATTTGTGTCCAGAGCGCATGAAAGGCCAAAGGGCCAGTAACCAGAAAATAAGAGACATGGGATTTTACTTGTGGACTCCAGGTCTATGGGCAAAAGGAAGACCTAATGTCCTTGCAGAACAGGGTCCCTCTTTGATTCCATATGTCTTTGGGGTAGACAGTAGAGAGTTTACCTGAGTTATGGGGTATAGGATAGATGACCCATAAATGTAAAATTTTAATAAAGTTGAATTTTGCCACTTAAAATTCATCCCTGTGTCTGTCCTCATTCACTTGTGTGTGCTAATCAAGTCTCCCGCAGCTTAGATGAGGGCCCTATCTATCAGGCTACAGAGTCTCTCACTCTTTTGCCCTGGGCCAATGACTATTCATTGTCATTACATAAATTCATAGATTGCAAGGCCAGAAGGTATCATTGCGATCACCTAGTCTGACCTCCTGTGTAACACAGGCCATAGAATGGCCCCCAAAAAAGTTCTAGAGCACACCTTTTAGAAAAATATCCAATCTTGATTTAAAAATGGTCAATGATGGAGAATCCATCACTACCCATGGCAAATTGTTCCAATGATTACCTTCACTGTTAAAATTTTACGCCTTATTTCCACTCTGAATGACAATGAACTGCCACTATGGATGATGATGAATAGTCATTTAAACATTGATTTTTTTTTCCAATTCACCAACATTTTTTGCAATTTTTGGATTTGATTTGACCTAAGCCAAAAAAAACACACACCCCCCCCCCAAAAAAAACCCCAAAATGTCAGAAGTGCCAGTAAACCAAAACATCAGTTATTTGCCCAGATCTGTGCTCTGATTTAGTGTTGTTCATGAGTAGTAAACAATTTACTCAACCAATTTAGACCTTTTTCTGCTTTTAGACCACCTGCAAATAGACTGTAATTTATACAAATGTGTGTGTTCAAAATTATTTGATGAATGATTGAGCTCTGGAGTCACATGATAGTGTTTCTTCTCCCTGATTGGGTCAATGAATCATAGACCGGAGGGGTGTTTGAATAAGCCACTTGTGGTGCAAACACACATTTGCACAAATATTTACACTTCCAAGTACAGAGCTGAGCGGCTGGGTGAGTGGCACTCCCCAGAAGTTTGTGGCCAGGGTGATTGCTCTGATCACCTGTTCCTTAGACCAGCTCTTTTTGCACAAATATTCATGTGAAGAAAAATGTTCATGTTCACAGAAAGCATTTCCAACTCCTTTTATGGATTATTTAGTAGAATTCACAGTTTTTATTCAAACTAGGGTTTTTTTGGAATTTTCCCAGCTCTACCATTCAGTGGGCAGCTGACTAATACAAAAAAAAAACTTTATTAAAGGTAGTTTTTGTTTTAAAACATCAAATAAAAATAATTGCATGGAATTTATAAAAAGATATAAGAAAAAACATACCAGATTGTTAAATTCTGGGCCTAACAAGCTGAATGATACTAAATTAAATAATAAGTTTTCAGTTGTGGTTGGCAGTACTGTAACATTGGACAGTGATGTGAGAAATTGAGAGTGACTGTGTTGGGGAGCAGATACTCATCTTTGTGATTACAGAGGGAGAACTCTAGGCTTATCATTTGTAGGAAAGCCAAGGGAAGTGGGAGGTATTATGGAGAATGAGGAAAAGACTTGGGATCTTGGAAGTCTTCAAGAGGAAAATGTTCCTGTTCAAGGACTGGTTGAAGTCTGGCTCTCAGGACAAAAAAAAAAAAGACTCTTTATATGAATGTTTTCTAACCTTAAATTAGGTGTGGTTCAGGGAAAGGCTGAGTGCTATGTTAGGCTCTGATTTTAACAAAAACTGTTTGTTGATCCATGTTCTCTGAAGCCAAAGGGAACTATGCTTATTCCAGGTATAATTTGGCCTTTAGAAAACAGTTCAGCACATATTTCCTTTAACAATGTTGTTTCAGTCCACATTATTGTTCCCGTGTTGTTGTTAATAGAAACGTTTACATTTTAGTCACAACAAACACAGTATTGATGTAAAATTAGAAGTCATTTACAGATTCAAGGTCGAGCTTGAGGTAGGGATGATGCCTTCACTTTGCATACTTCTGTTGCCTTGGATTGGTTCTTTTACATGCACTCTAGAATATGTAACAGAAAAATGCTCCTCTGTGTCTAAGTGCGTGGAAGGAGAACCCTGCCTTCACGTAGTGCAAACTCAGGTTTTTTTATTGGTAGCAGCTGGCTTGTTCCATGTGTTTTCTGTGTAACAAATTAATCCACGCAAAGTAAATGCTCCAAAATTGTTCAAATAATTATTTATGAATAGAGCTTTTATCTCTAGGATCCAAGAAATAATACAAACTCCTTCTGGCAACAGCAACTGCCTCAGCCTGTAACTTCCTGTCAGAGTGATTTTAGTCCTGAAGTTTAAATGATAAGCTTTAACTTCAAGCTCAGTTTCGCTTCACTCATTTTGTGATGATAAAGTTTCCTGTCAAGTTATCCTGCTAACCCCTGCTCTTAATATTACCATTAGGAATGTGGATGACACCTTCTCCTCAAAAGGCACATTTGTTAACTCTGCCTTCCCTTCAGAGAGTCTTCTAGGATGCTTGCCTATATTTCATTCCTTATGCTGAGTTTTAAAACTGTCTGTATTATATTTCATACCTATCTTTTCAATTTGCTGCCCTTAGTGTAATGAAGATATAAAAGTTGCCAGAAATAAGACACAGAACTTCTTTCCTTACTCCAAATTAAAGGCCCAAACACTTTCAACCAAAGTTTAGATAAAATAACAAGGTGATAGGCACCTTAGCCATACATAAAATAAATACATTTGATTAAATAGATAAAGGTAATGGGAGCAGTCACAAGCTGGAAATTCCCATGTGTACCTCTTCTCGTCTGTCATCTACATTTCTTCCTGGATTCTTTTTAAATGAACTGAAGTTATGAAGTGGGGAAGAAACCTGCTTAGAATTCCAACTAAGTACCAGAAAATATATGAAGACTTACAAATAGTTATAAATGGGCCCAAGCAATAAAGTTAATATTCATATTTGAACCCAAACATACCAAAATTTTGGGGGAATTAAGGGGGAGGACTTTTGATTCAGACTCTTCTTTACAAAGAGTTGTATCCTGAAAAATAAATGGTCAAGTCATGGCACTCTTGGTCAGTTTTGGCTCATACATTTCTACCAACCTCTTGATACTACATTATAAGAAAGGAATTATTAAGGACTTCAACTACTATAGAAAAATCAGCCTATTATCAGTGTTAAGCAAAAAGCTCATAAAACTACTTCAGGGCTTTAATAGTCCCTGGAAAGATTCAGAGGTAATTTCTCAAACTTGAATCACCTGTGGAGAGTGAATTAAATTCTAGAGAATGGGGACCTCTACAAGCTATTCTTGTCTTTTCCCACAGCCTGTCTTGCTGATTACAGTTTATTTCTATTATGGCCATTCCAAAACACCGCATTTCTTTATAATTCTTCATTAATTTTCCCATCTATTCC